>NC_071571.1:88245361-88561132 GCF_024509145.1 Vidua macroura
ATACTGGACCACGGAAGGGTCAGGAGTTGCAGGAGACCATGAATCATTAAGGAAAGCTTTTGATAAAAGAGCATTGCATTTTTTTTCAATATTCCTAAAACTCATCTTGACTGATACTATATCTTTCCTATTGGGCCTACTGGAGGAAGCCACCAGAGGATAACATCTTTAAACTGTTAGTTCCTCATTGGGGGATAGTTTCTCACATCCCAGTCTTCAAATTATTTTTTTTAACTCTCCTATTGAACAAGTTGCCCATAGAGGTTGTGGACTCTTCCTTTCTGGAGATATTCAAGATCTATCTGGACACAATCCCATGCTGTGTGCTCTAGAATGACCCTGCTTGAGCAGGGAGGTTAAACCAGATGACTTACTGTGATCCCTTCCAAAAAACCCATTCTGTGACGAAAACGAGCTCTCAGGTAAGATAACATCAGAGCATATTGGTATATTCACCAGTTTGGTTGTCAGAGGTCCAAGAGGATTTAAACCAAGTTTGCCAAAGTAGGAGGTTGCTTCTAGATATAAACAATTCAAAGAATGTAAATACCAGTTTTCAAAACATTATTAAAAGGTTTTGGCAGGTATGAAAGTGCTTTCATTTCCATCTACATTAAACCTGGAATATATTCATCACTCTTACACAGCCTGTTGTTATTCCATATGTGATAAATTGTTTTGATACAGATTTTTAAGTTCTATAACAGGAAAAAAAGGTGAGTCCTGTTTTTCTAGGACATTTCTGTCACAGCAATGTTTCAGTATATTACAAAACACTTGATCCACACCTACAAAATGTGGATGTTCAAAAGACCAAAAAAAAAACCCTATTAGATTTCATTCAAGTACACATGTGACCAAAAGGACTGAAGATTTATCACAAACAGCTCCAGCCTATGAAAAGCAGTCCCATTCTGGAAGAAATATGAATGTGCTTTCTCCCAAGAAAAATAAAGGCAACCTGAGGGCAACATAAAGGTATAGTAAACTTCTAAAAGATGAAGTCTCTATTTTATTTTTTACCACAATAACTTTATGTTATGGATAAACAAAGACAAGATATAATTTTATGCAGCCATTTGGAAGTTCACAAGCCTGGCTAAAGCTTTTCAGGAGCAGCCTTAAAAAACAACAGTAAAACTAGCAACTAATGAGTTTGCCTGATACACTGTCTCGTCTAGAGGATAGTAAGGTCTGTCTAACACCACCAGCTCTCCCTGCAGATGGGATCCCAGTGTTCCTACTTCAGCAGGATGTTTTTGTCACTGACTTATAAATAATAAGCGTTTAAAGTGAGAGCAGATACTAAATGTTTTCACATAAAAGCCTGTCACAGATTTCTCACCCAAATGCTTCCATCTATCCTTCACTATTTACCATTGCTATTCACACAGCAGGTCAGCAGTACAATTTTTTTGCCAAAAGTGGAACAAGGCAATTTTGTAGGGAATGCTTGAGGCCACTTGGAAACCAATTGCTTGAAGGAGAAGGTACCTTCGAAAAGGGACTGTAAAAGCGGCACCCGAGGCTTCAACTTTGTACCTTGATGGCTCCTTTAATAAACAGGCTCTGTTTATCACATACAGAAGAGCAAAGGAGAGGAAATGGGCTTCCCACAGACAGGTCTGCAAGGCGAAGTTGCCGTCTGCTTCACACATCATAGATTAAGCAGAATAAAAAGGCTGAATTCATCAGTGTAGAGATACACTGCATCATTAAACTACGCCTTCGGTGACAACTGAATAGTCCATTTGCCTTCAGCAGCTTTCTAGTGAAGGCAATGATTGGAACTTAATAAACAGTTGTGTTAGAAAAACACTATTTGTTATATACATGGCTTGTTAAGTACCAACAGCAGAAGAAAGCGGGAACTTTTTTGTTGTTGTTGTTACAAGCATCAGAAGAAATTACTGGCAGATAAAGGAACTGGACTGATGTGATAAAAATATACTACTTACCACTCACTTTTCTGGTAGAATAAGCCCTTAAGATGTATTTGGTAAGTTTTCTATTAGTCTGGTATTCCTAAAGTGTGCATTGGGTAGCATTCTAACATGTTATTTTCAGTAAAGTACTCCACCCCTAATCCAGATTCCAGTTTGATGTCTCAACTGGGTTTTTAAAATGATTAATACCCACAGCAATTAAATAATTTAATTACATTTACCATTTACCTAAATGGCAATGCAAGTGAGCAACACCTGCACCAATGGATGGTTTGGGACAGACCAAAGGTGTGTCTAACTTTGAATCATCTCTGACATCTCTCAAAATGAGTACCCTGGAAAAGATTAAGAAGGCCACTACAAACAAGTGGTTACACCTCCCCAGCTTCCAGCTGAGTTTGGGCTTCCTTCCTCTTTTCAACACAAAGGTGATTTGCTGTTCACTTGTCTTCTACAACTTGTAGGAGTCTGCAGAGGCAATAACCCTGAAGACAATCCTTAGTTAGGTCTCTCCTGAAGTACATGCCTAATTGAAATGCACTAACAATATGCAATTGCTGCAGGTGAGCTCTGTAGACAAGCAAGCTCTGGCAAAAGCAAAAGGCAAATATCACCTCCATGTCTCAATTCAGTTTCTCCATTATGATCATTCCCAGACCATGGGAATTCACATACCTTCCCTAGGGGTTTGATTTCTGGAAACAGTGGATGATATCAATGTGGGTCAAATAATCATCCAAAGTATAAAGATGTTTTTCTGTATAACCGAGAAATAGCTCTTCACTCAGGTTTCCTTGTTATCGATTTTCAAGAATTAGGAAGATGTCTAAATTTTTACTGCTCCATTCTTATTATTAAATCCTCCTACCCCACAATATCAAGGTATATACAAGCATAAAATATTTGGCTTAGGATATGTTTAAGTGATAAGGGCATTCTAACATGTTTCTTTCTGTCTTGCTGTGTAGCAATTATCTTTGATCTTAGTACATTCACTGCCTCCCTTCCAGGCTTGCACTGATTTTAGGCAAGGTGGATGAAAATCCCTCCACCTGGAGCTATTTTAATGCTTACTGCCCAATTCTTAAATCCTGTACAGGAATAGAGTGCACTGTGGCTGAGCACAGGCCCAGGATGGAGGGATTAGAGAGAAAAAAATCCAGCATCTCAAGGCAGTACTTGGCAGCTGCTGTTTCAGCCTTAGAGCTACAGCAGCTGCCACAGCCAAAACAGCAGTGCTTGGCACAGACAAAATAAGGGAGGTTTGCATGATGTGCTTCTTCCCTTGTGGAAGAAAGGAAGGCAGGCAAACCTGGTGGCTTGTCTGCATTTTTAACTCATCTTTTACATGATACAAACAGTTCTACCTGGAGAGTAAACTTGTGGATCCAAGAGAAAGGCTATGTTTTCATCCCTATTACACAATACAGCCACAGAAACCTCTCCCATATCCCCCCCGAGGTAAATATTACGCTAAATTAAAAATAAACCACATTATTTTCAGAAATTATATATTAAATAATTATATATCTCATACATTAAAATTATATATCAGAAATCCTGGAGGGAGACAGTAAGAAAGATCCTTTCCTCAAATGTAACAAACATGGAGACTGTGCAAGCAATGAGCTACGCTTTTAGGAAATGGTGAGAAAAAGATTGAGCATATAGTCTAGAACCAACAGAGCAGCATTAATGTATTTAATTCTATATGAATCTATTTTTATAGCTTTCTCTTCCTCCAGTCTTTTCCAGAAAAAGGTTTAACTCTCCAGAGTGCCATTTCTGAGACAGCTTCCCATAATGCAAGAGAGAAAAGTCTATGAGCTTTCCAGTATAATAAGCGAGTAGCAGATGTGTGTGAGTACAGCTCAGTAAGTAGGTATTTCCAGAGAGCTTAGACAAAGTGCTTAATATTATCCCCAAATATCACAAGTCCCAATGGGATAGTGAGCTTGCTATGGAAAAGAGACAATGGAAAAAAGTCAAAGACAATGCAGGAATATGACCTTTTTGAACCGTTTCAAAATCCAACAGCCTTTGTGTGAATTGTCAGTCTGATGCAGTCAACAGAATGATGCAGCATAGGCTGTGGCCATGGAAGGTAAAATAGTACCTGCTCAGGGTTATTAACTGCATTCCAATTGTCCTGTACTAATTCTGGGGCTAACCATCAGAACCAGAAGTAAGCACAATTTTATAATTTCTAAAGTACTGTTTGAAAGTTGCACCTTTGCATCTAAACAAAGTCTAGCTTTTTGCTACTCATCTGAGTGCACACAAGATCTGAGTTTTATTAAATATTGAAGCATTGGCACTGGTCAGTGCAGGCACTAGGTGAGTAAACATGCACATCCCCCATGCTTTTAACCTGAGGTTCTCACAGCTTTTGCAGATGCAACTGCCTCAGTCTCATTCCTTTTAGACAGACAGCTACACTTGCACCAAGGCCAGAAGACACCACACTGAATCCTAAGTATGCTGCACGTGACCCTGTAATGCAGGGTGCAACCCTGTGACCTCCCTCCCTGCTTTTTGGGAGGCAAACTGGGGTCTTGCCTCAGGCTGCAAAGCAAGTCAATGACATAGTGCCAAAAGGATTCAAGGTCTCACCCTGCCTCCCATTCCTCGGCTCAGTTATTAAGTCATGCTTCTATTTTATTATATGCATTTCACTTTTCATTACAATGTATCATTGTGTAGCAGAGTTTTAACAATAAAACTTACTTTATGATTTTAAGTATCCTTCTTTGGATAAAGAGAAAAGCATTTTCTTCTAAAACACACTCCCATCTTGAAATGTAAGTGTTAAATCTCTAGCTGAAAAACTATTTATGGTCTGCATAGTTATTCTTTCAGGGTATGACATTATCCTCAGCACATGCATAGCCCAGAACACGTAAATTATTCTTCCTGAAAATTCCTTTCATTACTCTCAGATTGTTAAACATCACCCAGTGGCAAATTTTTAACTGCTGTCTCTTGTCTGAAATTGATTTGCATGCTTATTTCTTTTGTTAACTCACTGGGGTCTCTTACCTTTTGTGTCTACAACAGAACAAAGGATGTAAATATTTTAGGATTGAGAGAATAAATTATTCTAGCCTATTTGCCATTTTCTAAACCTGTATTTATTTACTTCTTAAAAATGACTTTTTTTCTTGCAAACAATGCTCTTTCACACAGTTACACATCCTCTGGTATTACCTCAGATGCAAAATGCTATTTTCTACCCAACCTTTGATGCAGGACTTCAGCCTCATCTGCAGCCAACTTCTGCCCATGGCTACTCTCCCTGATTTTGCAAAGGAGTGACCTTTTGAAGTTAACACTGTTTTGTTCATTCAGTATCACTACTCCAACTAGCTGAACATTATCAGGGTGATCTGAGGCCTCTGAAAGCAAAAGGTTTAATCAGAGCCCCTCATTCAGTCTTTGGAAGCATCTTCAGAAAGACAATACAGGCCTAAAATTGATTTCTTGCAGGACCTCTGAGTGGCTGCTACAGAGAATAAGGAGATGGCACAGATAAGAGTCCCATGAGGAAAATCACTTTAACCTGAAGAACACTGGAATTCCCAAAAGCTGAATGGTGATGAAAACAATTACCTGAAAACATAGGCAGTGTTTTGATATTTTTGCTATTGCCTTTTCTTCATGGCTTCTGGAGCTATTTCTCTCTTAGTAAGGCCAGCCCTGCAGCTTGCTGCTGTCTATCAGCTAAGCAAGTGGCAAGTATTACCCTTTTGTTATGGTGGATCAGGCTCTTAATCTGAACAGTACTGTCTGTAATGAATCAAAAAACCTCCAGGGCATTCTCCTGTATATGGCACAGTTATTTGCTTCCATGTAAAACACACTTTTTAGTCACAAGTGCTGTGCTGCTTCTAATATCCAAACAGTGATAAACTCCTGGTCACATATTCAAACAGAGCAGGAAATACCTCCCTTTCTAAATTTCTTTCCCCTATGCTGTCAGTCAACCAGAGTTTTTATTTTTATTAAATGGGCAGATTTGCCTTCCCTCATGTATCCAGTAAAAGCAACCTGCTCTAGTGGAAGGTATCTCTGCCCATGGCACAGGGGCTGGAACTAGCTGATTTTTAAGGTCCCTTCCAACCCAAACCAGTCTGTGACTCTATTTTTTTTTTTTTTTTTGTTTGTGCTCTCATAGTTGACGACCTTGCTACCAAACAACACGCCCTGATCTTCTGAATAGTGCCTTTATTAGGATTGTTGTGCTAGAGACACTTCCCTATTCAAATTCAAACAAATTTTTGGACAAACACAGATACAGAGGTAAAGAATGGAAATGGACATAACTGATTATTTTTCTATTTGAAAACAAGTTTTCCTGCTGTTCTAGACAGATGGAGAGGAAAAAATATAGTACTTAATGAGGTGGGACATATTGTACTTCACAGTACTTGACAGTACTGCTGAGCCAGAATACCATTTTTTAACATGAAAACCAATGCAGTAAATGATGTGCCTTTCAAATACAGATTTAAAGTAAAAACCAATACACAAACCAAATCATCTCACCTAATTTTCTCATAACATAATGGCTTTATTGCCTATATTTGTATTTACTACTGCTCCTTCTTCCTCCCATTTCCTACTCCACTCCTTTTTCTCAGAAGAGAACAGATGCTAGCAGAGTAACCCTCAAGATAAAAATACCTAAGAAACCATGCACAATTTCCCATTAATTCTTTCAAAGTATGGTCCCAAAAGAATATTTTCATGCACTGCAGTCTCATAACTGAGCTCTGGTCAGTCTGGGACATAGTTTTACAATGCTAGAATAGAAATACTGCTCTAACTGCATGAAAAAGCTTACAAAGTTTATAAACTTGCAAAGTTTTGGAAATTCTCTGCTGGCAAAGTTAAATTACCCCCTGCTCTGAAAGCAAAGATTGAAACCATCTGGGAAGAAAAAGAAATGAGGTGTCAATTATCTAGAATGAGTTTGTGCTTTACATACAGCTTATTAATAAATATTTTGTCAGACCACAGCAATTCTACTGAGCCAACACAGCCTGAAGAAAACTTATTTTATGCATGTGATTTGGGAAGCATGAAGAGAAGAAGGCTTATCCAGGGCCGGTGCAATCACTTGGAAGAATGTTGTTAGCTGGAATGGAGTTCAAAGGACTCTGATGGGTAAAAGCAGATATCTTTGGCTGCCAGCATCAGAGGTAACAAAAGCTGGGATCTTCTACACTTACACCCAGCTGAAGAGAAGCCAAAGTTACCTTGACTATCAACATTCATCAGTAGGTTGGAATCTTACCATCTAAGGTCTACAATCCTTCCTCTCTCAAAAACCACAGAGATGGCAAAATGAGATGAGTCCTGGAGCAGCACTCAAAAACACAGCTTTTGAAATTTCAGAAAGCCAACTCAAATTCCTTAAATATGATTTTGGAATAATTCTAATTTAATTGTTGTGTTTTGCCTCAGAATTTTTGTGCCTATGTGTTTCAATTAACATTTTCAAGCCAAAACCTAAAAGCATTTTGCTGTTAAGTAACACTAGAAGCTAATGTAAAAGCTAATGGAGATTGTTCTTGCCATTGAATAAGGCAGAAAGGAAAATAAGAGCCCCAAAGAATTTACCATCTAAGGGCTCATTAAATTCAGTGGGACTACTTCCAAGATTAAATGAACACTTCTGGGCTGAGTATTTGTGAGATCAGTTTCATATTGCAGACGTAATACCCAAAACTTCCCCTTGAGACTGGAGAATAATTATGCATAACAGGAGGCATGTACTCACTTACTGTACTCTATAGCAAAGCTTTAATGATAATAGGAGAGCCCTCTGTTGTCTTCTTATACACACTCACTCGTATGTGTATATATAGATGTTTTATCTTTTTTTAAATATATAATTGTGTCTGGGTATGTGATGTCCAATCACATAATATGGAAGTCTCTCTCTCTCTCTCTCTCTCTATATATATATATATATATATATTTATTTATAAAACTCCAGTCTATCACTGCTGTATGGCATACGGTGTAATAAGAAGTCATAAGCTAAGAAAGCGAGGGGGCAGTTAGAAACAAAGTCTTTCATACAGGTTGCAACTTCATTCTTGTAAGACATCAGAGTTCCCACTTCCAGTTTTACAGAAATATCATCTCATTAAGTACATGAAGTAACTCCTCTTTCTGCAGGAATTCTAGCTCCTGCTATGGTCAATGGAGAGTTTTCCTCTGCTTCCATGAGGAATCAGACTAGGCCTTGCTCCACGCAAACAGAAATCACACAGACAAGGCTATGGTGTCCCTTCTGATGCAGGAGTTACATATTTTAAAGCAGTAGATATTTCATGATCACCAATAAAGGAAAAAAAGCTTCAAACAACACAAAACCCAAACCCCACCAACCAAGTTTATTTCTTCTATGTATTGTTTCAGATATAGAAAAAAAACCCCTCTTTTTAACCTCGTGTACAATTTTAAACAATCAGAATCATATGAAAGTGGGAAAGTGGATATTGACCACTGCTTTGGGACATATTAACATTCTGGCAAAAATTAAGAATTTAAACCTTAAAACTACAAGGGACTATGATCTGCAGGAAAACCCTTACTTCTTGCCAGGCTGTTCAAACTAGTTTCTGGCATTCATACTAAGCTCCTACCAGGTTGGGTATTTCACTTGTTTGAAAAAGAAATTGGGATTTATGCAAACATTCCTGAAATACAATGAACTTTTAATCAGGAGATTTAAAACTGCCTACCTGCCTACAAAATCATCATTGCTTCATCAGTAAAATCACATTCTATATTGCTCTCATTTAATCAAAAGCCAGTCTTCTTAAGTTAGTAAAAAGAAGTGGCTTATTGGCATTAGCTAACACCAACATTAAAAAAATAAAAATAAACTAATAGCTCATTCAAAAATTAAGGCAAGAGTGGAAAGGAAAAAAATAATTGGAGTAGACTCTTTTCTCTAAAAAACATAAATACCATCAATTTTCAATAAGCATTTGCAAAGCCCACATTTAGAAAACAACTTAAGATTTCATCATGGCAAAAGCAAGATACCATCAATATTTTAGATTCTGTAACATCTATTTACAGTCAAGAATTTTTTCTGAAGTACTATAAATTGGCAATTGTTTATGTACAGTAATGTACTCAATTATTCCTACCCCAGATTATGCAATAAGCATATTCAGTAACTGAGATAATTAAGCAACACATATATACTCTGAGCTACAGCACAGCCTTGACAGCATTAATTCTGGAAAATTAGAAGACATGCACACATTGCAATGTCATTTATTCGCACTTCATTTTTCAGTACTTTGTCCTTCACTGTTCTCTTCTGTAATGCTAATGTACCATTGCATTGCAAATAATTAAAATTATAGTCTGACCACATGCAGTTTGAAGAAATTAATGTGTGACCTTCGACACTACACAGAAACACATACATGACAGAAAACAAGGTTATGTAGCATTAGGGAAACCACTATGCAAACTTATGCACATTTTAGAAGTCAATACACCAACCAAAATTTTAAGACACCTTTTCATTGCACAAAGGTATGTGCATTACATCCTTATCCTTACATTACAGAAATGTTTTGTTAGGCTTTTTTTAAAGCGTCCCTCAAAGTATCAGGTGAACCAACATAATTTGTCTCCAGGCTTTAAATCTGTCAGAAATATTCTCTTTTTTTTTTTTTTTTGGAGCCAAACACTTAAGTTGCTGATAGTTGCCTTTGAAGGCCTAAACCTCCTTAAATTTACTAAATCCATGCCAGAACAAAAATGCTTCACATCACCAAACTCACATTATCTAACATCTCCTAGAACTTACTAATTGGGAGAGACTGAACGTCACTGCAGATTAATGCACCTCCTTTCAGTATGAGCACCTGAGTTGAATCTAATCTGCACAAAAGTGACTAAAAATCAATCTAATCTGACAGTGCTGAAATTATTATGTATAATTATATGCATTCTCAGATCCTTAGCAGGAGAAGACAAATTTCTTGAAACATTTCAAGAGAGGAATTTAATATTTGTAGGGTTTGTTTTTTTGTTTTTTTTTAATAAAAAAATATGCAGATAACCTTTTCAATCATAAAAGACGAAAGGTGATCAAGACAATATCTTCTGTTCATATCAGCCCTCAGTATTTGCTACAGGAAACAACACATTCCCATGCCAGAAGTGTGCTGGAGGAAAGAAGGAAGTGGAGGGAGGAAAAAACCTTGAAAAGCACTCAGATGCATCATTTTTAATTACCTGAAAATATGCATTACATTTTTAATCATGGGCTCTTTTCCATTAAAGGGGCAGAGATCTTAGCTTGCTCATATATTGACATAATCAGCAACATTTCCTGTTGGCAAAGGGCTGTATATATCCACCTAACACAGGCAAGTAAACTCAGCCTTTTTACCAAATCCAGAGCAATAGACATGACTAGTATAACCCTGATTTGAAGCTATTTTTCCTTTTTCCTCCCTCAGTTTGCTGAGTGATATTCAACTACAAATTAGAAAATATAAAAGACAATACATCTATTTTTGTCAATAATGTCAGCAATAACACAACACCAAACAGTATTGAGAAAAAAAAAAGCAGTTTGTTTCAATAGGCATGATTAGTATTGAAAAGATTTAAATTGTTTTGCAAATTTTTTATTGCACAACATTACATAGTCAACTGCACTCAGTTAACAACGATCTTCATCAAAATCTTTCTTCAAGCAGTAAAATGCATCAATTTATAATGCCAGTATTAGAAAAAATCAAGACAGAAATGATTAAATCATTGTATTCTGAGCATTAAAAAGCACAGAAAGGCCATGTGTCAGAACTTGGAATGTGACAGTGTGACTAAACCAACAAATTTGCATTTGGTGAGTAGAATAGTTTCTCATATCTAAGAAAATCATATTGTTTGCTACTACTGTCTTAATTTTATTCCAAAAGGTACATGGTCAGTGGAAATCCAGATAATACAATCTATCAGGATTTCCAGAAGGCTTAAGGAAGCTAAGGACCTACCAAAAAATAATGAAGGCTTTTGCACAGATGAAGAATTTTTCAAAAATAGAATAAAATCACCTACAAGAGTTAGGGAAGTAAACATTCCTCACAGGAATCTACCCTGGGACTCGGGCTGTTCGTTGTATTTGTAAGAAAGCCAGAAAAGAAGCAGGAGAATAAAGCTTTCCAAATTTCAAATAAACAATGAGCTGGCCAGCATTACTCAGGAAAAGGGGCCTTGAGGTTAGGACAGCAGATTTTGGAAACATAAGCTTAGTGCTCAACAACAACATCACGAAAAGAAAAAAAAAATTCTCTTATTTGAAAAGGAATTGAGAATAAAACAAAGAACATCTCTTTTCTACCTATATAGTGACAGCTTCTTCTATATGACTTTTGTGCCCTCCATCTGAAAGGATGTAGAGCTCAACATGTTCCACAGAGGGCAACAAGGAAAATCCAAGCATCATCTACCATATAATAAATAGCTATGTAAGCTAGAACTTTTGAATCAAGACACAAAAACATTTAAGAATGAATAAGGTAGAGGTTGATAAAGTCTTCAGTTGCAACAGAGAGGATGGGTCTATAATGTCTGTCTAAAAGAACGAGAACTAAGAAGCACCAAATGAAGCTAAAAGAGGGTCAGATTCAAAACCAAAAGAAAGGTTTTCACACAGGCAATGGAGCTGCAAGAGCTTCTGGTTGTGGAATACCATAAACACCAAAAGCTCAGACTTGTTCAAGGGGTACCAGATAAATTCAAGGAATTAGAATCTAACAAAAGCTACTAAATACACAGAAACCATCTACAGAAAAAGTATCACCCTGTGTAGTCGCCCTGTTTGTACAGTATTCCCTGCATATCTGCTTTCAGCTCCCACTGGGATGGTGCACTGGGTTAAACAGTCTGACCCCATCTAGCCAGCCTCACATTCTCACTGCTCTGTGTGAAAGCACATGCCTTTAATGAATAACCATGGAACTGACAGAATCACAGAAAACAGAACTGCAAAAATTCTTGAGAGGTCATCTAATCTACTCTCCTGTCTCTGGGTAGAATCAGTTGTACATGATCTTTTGTGGCAGATGCCTAACCTGTTTTTCAAAACCTTCAAAAGCAAGCTATTCTAGTGTGAAGTAGGCCTTCTCTGAAAAAAAGCTCTTTGTAATACAACCTGAATCTTCCTTGCTGCAAAGTTAATCCCTTTATTTCTTCATTGTCACAGACACAGAGAGAGAGATGGTCCCTCCCCTTTTGCAGTGGTCTTTCATATCCTTGGACTTCTCTACCAAAACCTAGAAAGAAAACCCAAGCCCTCTCAAATCACTGTCACCTTATCATTGAAAGAAAAAACCAAGCATCGTTCCTTGCAAACAAAAAATTCTTTTACATATTCCAGCTTGAGTGCGTCACAGAAAGTAACAAAAGAGATTCTTCTAGTAGGGACATTATTATTAAAAAAAACCAAAACCAAAACAAACCCAAATAAAACACAAACCCAAAAATGTGTGAAGTCTGTTTAGTATATAAAGAATGGCCTATAGCACATAATAAATTGAGTTGATTTTACAACAGACACAGAGAACAGCTCTTCCTTTCCTGTCGGAACCTCCTCCAGTCCCCTTCTCCTCCTTATCCTTTTGTCACATAGATAACCCACATTCTCAACCACTCTTCATAGACCACACTCCCTAGGCCTCAGAGGATCCTCTTCTTTTCAAGACAGGAAGGATTTGGATAGAGCCCAAAGTTGTAATGCCCAAAGCTAGACATAGCATTCAAATTGAGCCTAAGCAAAGCTTTGACAAGCGAGGGGAGCTCTGCGCGTGCCTCGCCGGCTTCCTGCTTGTGTGACGTGTGTGTTTCAGGGCACTGCAATCCCGCTGATTCACAGCCAGCTGCTAAATCACCCAGGCTCTGCAATGCCTTCTACTGCAATTGTTATCCACTCGTTTTTACCCCAGCCCATGATTTATGGAGTTCCAATCATTTTAATTTTTTTTTTTCCTTCACACAGAACAGTTTCTACTAAAGAAGAGACAACCTTTTTAGGAATTTTAGCTTTGCACTGACGCTAAGCACTATCAATTTACTTCTTCTGGTCACTTCACATGAACTGTAAGGATTTCCCAGGATCAACAGGTGAGACTTTTAAAATCAATGGCTCTAGAAATTTAAGTGAGAATTCGTGCTTGTCTGTGATGATTTATTTACATATATATATTTTTTAAAAAGACCAAAAAAAAGAGAAGCACAGAAACATTTTCTCTTAAGTTCTAATCTTATGCTCCAACTGGGCTCTTCTTGAGTATCTGCACATTTAATTAGGGCTTTTTTGTCCATCCAATCATCTGTTTTGCGCAGTAGCAACTCAGAGCAGACATTGGGTATAGTCTGACTAGTTCTGCACACACCAGAGTAGTTCATCTAGCACTTGACATCCTAGCTAGCATTTAGGAAAAAAACAAGTGACACTGACAAACAACCACCAAAGTCAAGTTGTCATCAAGCAGATGTCAGACCTTGGTTGAATTCTGCACCTTCACCTTCTGAGTTTTTTCCTTGTGATGAGAATTAATAGTGAGAAAAGCAAGTTACACCCACAGATTGCCCACTAACAGAGACATTGTTGGCATTACCAACTTACTCAAATTTGTATCACAATTGCAATAAAAATACCGGAGGCTTAATGTACAGGCAAATCCAAAGTTACTATAGAATTAAGAGTGCTATAGCACCAGAAGACTTGCTGTAACAAGCAGAGATGCATGAGCTAATCCCTCTCAGCAATTTATTCAGTGACTTCAACCCCTATTCTGGTAATGAATTCAATGGGACAGTTTTATTTCTGTGAATTTATTCCTTAGAATTATTAATAAATTAATTATATAACCATGCTCAGTCTCCAGATTGCTTGCAAACTAATAGCCATCCCACCAAGATTTTATGTTCATAAATCAGATTACTTATTCAGCTAATCCACATATTTTTCAGTCTACAAACCCACAGCATTTTCAAGGTGGTTACTACATTAAAGATTATGCAAATGAATATCATGACATTTTTATCTTTCTCAGCTGAGTGTTTCAGAAATGAAGAACTTGTTCACATGAATAACTGCAGAAAACATTCATCAAACTCTGAATGCAAACTAAATAGGGAAATTCTTAACCCATTTTCACTTTCAAAAATAAAAGATTAAATTTAATATGATAAATTAATTTCATTAATCTTTTGAGACAGTACCTAAATATACAAAATATTGCTTAAAAATTAATTATTTGGGATATACAGAATACAGGATTCCATTAACTTGCACAATGGCCAGTTTCTTCCTTTCATACTGTATGCAAACAGAATCATGTTTAAAATCAAACTCAAATATTACATGTAATTTTTTTTCCCCCAGCATAAAACTCTATTTTACCATACTGAAATCTTTATTTAACAAAACCTTTTGGGTTGGATTTCCTTGCTTCACAGTATTTTGGTAAAACCTGCCAGGCATAGCATGAATACAATTTTTGGTCAGTAGTCCACACTTCAAATAACAACACTGATAAGCAGCTGGTGTGCTATCAACATAACTTTACTTAAGTTCGTAGCAAAAATTCAAGTAAAGTACAACTAAACTGCAAACAGAACAGCACTTTGACTCTTATTGCTCATTTCTGATGTGTCAAATTTGTCACATTTTAAAATAAACTTTGAGAAGGAGAGACTACTAGGAAAATGACAAAAGGCATTTCTAAAGACCCTGGTTCTCTTTTTCTTTTTTTTTTTTTCCTGTTGTTAAGAATACAGAAAGGAAGATTGCATTGTATGTTAGATATTTGATGTGTGCAGTAAAAAGGCCTTTAATATTACCAAAGTAGTCTCCTTAATCCACAGTTCAAATACCTATTTTAAAGGCATTTGGCATTATATTTAAACAAAGCTAGCGCAGTGCCTGCAGCTGCAAATTGCAGGGAACAAATGCAAATCACAAGAGTTCACACTGCAGGCTCTGAAAAGTCATCAAAGCCTCCAAGTACTTTTAAAGAATAAGGTACAAAACACCACCAAGACCCCACAAGCTACCCTGCAGGAATCCATTGCTTTTTACCTGACAGACCAGCGAACATAAGAACTTCAATCCTTCCTTTTTCCAGAGCCTCTATGAAAATTTAAATGACACCCAGTAGACACATACACAACAAAAATGGGAAAAAACAGTTGTTTTTGTTTTTAATACAACTTTGAGTCTTTTTGAAGATTAAAAACCTTACAAATTATAGCACAAATTGCACCTGTGCAACGCTGCTAAAAATGGCTAAATTAACAAAAAACCTGTCTGAACATGTTGGATACCGTTGCCAGGAAATTGCAATAGTACAAATTACTATGTAACTATCACTAGGAGCTATTTCTTAGCTACCACAGCTTCCTATCTTCATTTCAACCTACCGTCCAATAAAAGGTTATCCCCACTTTGTAGGTACAAAAAACATCACCCAAAAAAACAGGAAGAGGTTATTTAAGAATTCTAAACTCTTCATTCTAATTCAGTGATATACAGAGGGTTTATACATATTCTCTTCCATTATTTTAGGTACCTGATAAACTTACAACCTGCAATATAGCCAATGAGTAAAGCCACTATTTCATTTTTAATCCACACATTTTTCTGTAGACACAAGTAAGAATAATAGGAATATTGACAGCTAAACAGCCAGGAAGGATGTAAGCTGGGTACTGAGAGAGATTTAAGTTCAAAGCTTGAAATAAAATAAATACACAGTTACACATACGAGCCTTTTCCTTTTGATGGAGCAGAAGAATTGCCATGCACTTGGACTGAAAGCATCCAGCACATTTCCTCCCAGGCAGCCTGAATGTGTCAGTCAGAAGACCTCCCACCACAAGCAGCCACTCCACTGGGCCAGCTCAACAGTAGGAAGAGAGCTGGCACAGCTCTCCACTGGCTGGGAAGCTGCACTTGGGGCTGGGGCAGGGAGCAGCTCTGACTCACATGGCTCCTGGAGACCTGGCTCTCTCCGCTCTGCTTATCCTAACTCACATGAAAGATATTTCTGCTGGCTTTCCATTCTTTTTCCTCCCAGTACTTTCTTCCTCCACAAACAAACAAACAAACAAACAAACAAACAAAAAAAAAAAACCACAAAAAAAAAAAAAAAAAAAACACACAAAAAAAAAACCAAAAAAAAACCAAAACCAAAAAAAACCCCCAACAAACCCAAAACACATTAATCTTAAATTGTGAGGTACCCACCATCCTTCACATACCTGAAAACCTCAAAAAGCTTCACACTGTACTAATCCCCTGTGCATGATGAGAAAATTATCATGGTCAATTTTCATCCAGCCAAAGGATAATAAAAGACAAAAACCCAAACCAAACAAAAAACCTAAAACCTCACATCACAAATCTGGGATAGGACCCTGAGATCTTCATCCTTAATTCAGGAGATTCCTGCATTTTGCCCCAGATATTATTTTAAAAAGTACCAGGGGCTTTTCCAGCTCCCTAAGACTATTACAAACAGGCAGGTTGGAGACTACTCACATTAGAAAGCATGCAGAGTTATTGCTGAGCTGTATTTAATTTTCATATTAGCAAAGTAGCACATAAAAACACACCTTGCAACACCAGTAAGAGAAAGGTATTCAACTCAAGCCAGGTTCAAAATTAACAGCAGGAAGAGCCTTGTTGCACCAAGCCAGGTTAGGAATTGCAATTTGCACTTGTTCAAATGAGCCCTCGTCTGTATCACACAGTGACTGCTTATTTAAGTGTGTAACAGGAACCCAGCAAGATACATATGACACTTATTCAGCAGAAAAACATCTCTTGATTTTCAGCAGAGCTGGTTATAGAGAGCCACTCAAGGGAGCAGGGAGAATGTACCATGCAACTCCACAGCTCTTCTCTCATCCCTAATTCTATTACTCATCCCCCACAGACACCGTCACTGTTTACATTGCCATTGTTCCTATTTCTCTATGAGTTATGGGTGTTCCAGGATTGTGAGGTAGATTGAGAACTGGCTGAACAGCAAATCCCAGAGGGTCATAATCAGTGGCAAAGGGTCCTGTTGAAGGTCTGCCACTTGTGGTGTCCCCCAAGGTTCAATACTGGACCCAGTGTTGTTTAACTTGTTCATGAATGACTCAGATGAAGGGGCAGAGGCCTCCCCAGCAAGTTCCCTGATGACACAAAGCTGGGAGGAGTGAGCAGTACCCCAGTGCAGCCCTTCAGAGGGACCTCGACAGGGTGGAGAGATGGGCAGAGAGGAACTGTCTGAAATTCAACAAAGGCAAACGCAGGGAGAGCAGTAACCCCCTGCACCAGGACAGGCTGGGGGCTGAGCTGCTGGAAAGCAGCTCTGTGGAGAAGGACCTGGGGGTCCTGGCAGACAACAAGCTGACCATGAGTGAGCTCTCCATGAGCCATGGCCAAGAAGGCCAATAAGATCCTGAGGTGCACATTAGGAAGAGCATTGCCAGCAGGTGGAGGGAGGTGATCCTGCCCTTCTAGTCAGCCCTACTGAGGCTGCCTCTGGAGTGCTGTGTCCAGTTCTTGGCTCCTCAGTACAAAAGAAACATATAGCTCCTGGAGCAGGTCAACATCTCTCTTATGAGGAAGGGCTGAGGGAACTTGGCCTGTCCAGCCTTGAGAAGAGAAAACTGAGAGGGGACCTCATGAATGTCTGTCAGTATCTGAAGGGAAGGTGCCAAGAAGATGGATCCAGGGTCTGCTCAGTGGTGTTGAGCAATAGGACAAGAGGTAACAGTGAGAAACTGATGCACAGGAAATTCCACCTGAATATGAGGGAGAACCTCTTTACTGTGCAGGTGACCGAGCATTGGAACAGAGTGCCCAGAGAGGCTGTGGGGTCTCCCTCACCAGAGATACTCAAGAAGTGTCTGGACTCAATTCTGTGCCATGTTTCTGTGATGACCCTGCATGAGCAGGGAGGTTGGACCAGATGACCCACTGTGGTCCCTTCAGCCTGACCTATTCCGTGATTCCGTAAAGCATTTGACACTGTGTAAAATTCTGTTTACTTAATATTGCTGCAATACACATGGGCCTTGTGATTTTTTAGTAAACAATTGATAAAAATGGGTACAGATAAGAAAATGCCTGGCTAAGTGCTATTCAAAAACTTTCACCGATGCAGCACGTTAAGTCTAAGCATGATTCACTTGCATTAAAGATGCTCCTCTCAGTAAAAACATCCCTGTGATAAGGTATGCTTCCTATTTAATTGGGCATGCCTGGGAGCTGCTCAGCACACAGCATGTGTGTGGGAAAGGGATGGGACCCAGCCCTGGGAACAAGAAAAGGCTGACTAAGACAAGATCAACGTTTTGAGCACACAGCAAAGCAGATCTGGCTTTATCGAGGGACACAACTCCCCTGCGATTCCCAGTGCCCCTGCTAATTCCACTCTCAGGTCACCCTTTTGAGCATGTTGTCGACTGAAACGAGAAGAAACATGAACTGCAGAGCATACACAAGCCTTAAACACTCCCTAAGGGTAAATGTGATCCAGTTTACCAGTTGGCTTTGTGGTGCTGCTGGCAGCCTGTGTGCTCAGACAGAAACTCCAGTTAGAAGGGAGAATATGGGACTTGGATGATTGTACAAGGCCCTGTTTATGCCCCTGGAAAGCAAATCTTGTTCTGCTTTTCTGCTACATACACAGGTGCCTGGAACACAGCCTGGAAGTCCAGGCTTTTGTCTTCAACTCTCTTTCAGGCCACCTTCAAAGTTTTTGTTTTACACTGCACTGCCTGGCACCCCTACTGTGCCCAAGCTCAGTCCTCATTACAGCACCATCTATAAACGTGACCTAATTTTTATGCCTGAATATCAACTTCTTGGACCTCTGCCTCTCCACAAGGCATGTGCTGGGACAGGATTGCATGCAGCTGCAGCTGGAAACCTAGCAGACTGGCACTGCATGGGACTAGCTCAAACAAACAAGGCAATAAGCTGACCAGCATGTTGAATGCAGGTGCATGCAAGCACAAAGCTCAGGAGTTTTCTCAGTCACTAAGCAGTTTAAGAACTGTGTAACATCACCTCACCACTAGCCAGTTCTCTGGGGCATGGTGTGAAACAGCACAGACAGTAAGTGGACTGTAGAAACTCTCTAGAGCAAAGTCCACATCCCCTCAAATCTATTCTGGTATATTTCTCCAGTGCAAAATTATTCCAGATTCCAAGAAGAGGAAAAATCACTAGACCAGGCCACTAGTCACACCAAAACATCGCAGAAGCAACCAAATCCTTAGCAGTACAAATTACCCAGACAGGCAATCAATATCAGCCAGCTGTAGAAATTTTTTATGTTAACTGTAATAACTTGCATCTTCAAAGGTTACACAGTTAGAATCATAGAATTGTCAAGGTTGGAAGAGCTCTTTAATATCATTAAGTCCAACTGCAAAGGCCTCTGTGCTATAAACGACTCAGACGAAGCGGCTTTTCCAGCCCCGCTCACCCTCTACGGGGAGAAACCCCTCACCTCGGCACATTTTGCAACCTCCCACGCACAGGGGCTACCCCGGGGCCGAGGCTGCCACCGCAGCCAGGTCTATGAGCAGGGGCCTGCGACACTGCAAGGCAAGGAGGAGGCGGCAGAGCCGCTTCCCTTCGAGCTCGAGGCCTCACAAGCGCCGGCCAAGCCCCGCTCGCCCTCGGCCTCCCCAGCCAGGCCCGGCCCGCGGTGGCGGAGCCGCGCTGCCGCCACTGCGCATGCGCGGCCGTAGCGCCGCCACAGCTGCCGAGGAACGGGAGGGCTGCCGGCCCGGGCACGGACCAGGGCGGCATGGCGAGCCTGGTCCCCGCCGCCGCCTCGTCTCCCGCCGGAGCCGCGTCCCGCAGCAAGAAACGCCCGGCGAGCCCGGGCACCGGCGGCGGCCCTGCCAAGAAAAAGAAGGCGACGGCGCCTGGCGGCTCACAGGTAATGGTGAGAAGGGGGCGGCCGGCGCGCATGCGCGGTAGCGACCTGCCTTTCCCCGCCCTTTGCCGCCGCGCTGGGAGCGTGTCCCGCAGCCCCCTCTCGCCGGGCTGTCCCCGCTCCCGGTAGCCGCGGGTATCCCGGCACACGCCCGCCTTCCCCGGCACGCCTGCCTACTCCTCTTCCGTCCCGCCCGTGGCGGCGCTGGAAGCTGCCGAGCCTGCTGCGGTGTCCCTCGGGCCGGCGGGGCCCTTCAGAGGTCGGGACGCCGACTGTCGGGCCTTCCTTCACGCCGCTGTAGCGTGGAGGTTGTGTCCCCTCCCCGCCGTGTGCACAGCTGGACCGGTGGCGTCGTTCTCCCCTCTTCCCCGGCCGGGTGTGCGGCCGGATGAGGCAAAGCTTAACCGGGATGCCGTGTAAGCTGCGTTTGTGACCACCGAGATACCGTGTGTGGTGACACTTCTTGACCAAGCCGGCCCGCAGCTCGCTGTTCCCCGCGCTCGCCTCCAGTAGCAGCTCTGTGCGCGGGGTTGTGCCGCGCCTGAGCTCCGTGCGTACCCCCAGATTCACAAATCTCCGACCCTGCGTGATGCTGATTTTAGTGTGAGGCAGCTGAGCTGTCGCGGAGGAGGGACTAGTGCTGGACAGAGCACAGTTCAGCAGCTGCTGGATCTGCTGCGTGCAGTGCACGTGGCCTTCTCTCAGCTGGACAGAGCGGATAGAAGATTTACGTGTGAAATGAAAATGTAACCTCAGAGCCTGAGTTTTGGGGAACAGGGTCAATCAGGGAGGGAGAAGGGCTATTAATGTCAGTTTGTCCTAAACTCCAAACTTCAATCCTAGTGGGTGGTGCAGCCTCATTTTCTGCATTGTGCCACACCAGCACTCATCCCCAGTTGATGTCATCTGCCTCTTGATGATGAGGTGTAGATCACACCATTATAGAAATAAGCAATCACTCCAAAACGTTCTGTTCTTCATCTGCCTCTTGATGATGAGGTGGCATCTCATGCTCCAGAATTAAGTCTTAGAAGAGTTTCAGAGTCAGCATGTATAGACTTTAGATACTGTTATGTCTTGGATTATTTCTAGAAAGATTTTGGTAGCTACAGTGGTCAAAAGAGGATTGGAAAAAATGGCAGACTCCTTTCTTCCACCTAGAAATGATTCCTCTCAGTAATATGTAATGTGCTTTAACAGTAGCATAGCTACAAAGTCTGCCCTACTGCCAGTTAGGTTGCTTGTTTTCACATCAGGAAAAATGCTTATGCATTTTTCAGCAATCTTCTCTCCAGGCAAATAAAAGCCATTTTGCACGCACGAGAGCAGAGACGCAAACTCTTTCTCCTTTGACTGATGCTCTTGTTTCACCCCGTGGCAGTTACATGGCTTCATTCCTGGTGGGCTTATCTTAGGACAGGGAGCACACACCACAGTGCTTAATGTTGCCAACAAACTGCATCACAACTGTGAAAAATTACTGCCTGACATGATCATATTTGACAACTTTTTCAAGGTGTGATAAAGATGATGATCTGAATTTTCCAGTGTGGAGAGGTCCGTTCTGTGTGTGTGTGTGTGCAGATATAAAGCATTATATATTGATATATAACTTAACTGTGTATAAATAATTTATGCTTAAGATTTCCCCACACCCTTCAGCCTCTAAAACTGTTTTCCAAAGTTCACACCAAACTTAATCTTGTGGACAGCTTCCAGTGTTATGAGACAATCCATGATTTCTTACTCAAGCTGGGTTTCAATAGCGTGTGATAAACAGTTTTTGTAATTCTTCTCACAAGTCATTTCAGTGGAGAAAAAAGTAATTTCTCAACACAACATCCAAGTCATCCTACGCATTCATCGACCTCAGCAGTGCAGATCAATCCCACAAGGAAAATAAAAAAATGTCTCAGAAAATGTGTAACCTTAGGAATGGGACATGAAACAGCTCATTCTAGCAGTCTCATTCAGTGTTGCTGGCTAGCTCTGGAGTAGGCCAGTTCAAACAGAAATGAAATGGGGGCTCTGCATGTTTTGAGTTAAAAATAGCTCACCAAAACATGTCATGCCATAGCTCAGCATTAAATGATTTGTATTATAAGTAAACTGACATTATTTCCTTGGTTAACTAGCAAACTGCAGGTAAGATAATCCCTACTGGAAGGTTTAAAATTACCTGCAAGGGTCAACTTAGATCTGGGGTCCCCCTTTGTATTAAGTAGTAACTTCTACTGAGAGCCTTGTGCTGGCCTATATGAAAATACACTTCACATTGTGCCAGCTGTGAACATCCCCATGTCTCTGATCCAGTCTTTGTGAAATTAAACAAAAAGGGATTTTTGTTAGTTCTGCAAATTGTATACTTCATGGGCTCTATGTCACAAGCAGCTGTCACCATGCTCACCGTGAAAGACACGCTGGTCTGGTAAAATGGTAAATTTTAGAAATGTGTTCATTTATTAGATAACAAATTTACTTAAGAATAGCAGTGTAATCAACTAGTTTGAGTAACTGTGTATATCCTACAAGAAGGCACAATTACCTCACAGCATACAGATCTTTATAAACCACATTTTGATTTTTTTTCTTCAACATGTGAATTGCTACTTTCTCTAAGATACACCTTAGGAACATTACCAAAAACATTCTTCATCTTTTTTTTTAGAGCATTGTGCTAATAACACCAAGGTTGTGGGTTCAATTCCCATATGGACCATTCACTTGAGAGCTGGAATTGATGATCCTTGTCGGTCCCTTCCAGCTCAGAACATTCTGTGTGATTTGTGTGAGTTACCGACCCAAAGGTATTGAGTCATATTTGTTTTGGAAGCACATTGCTCACAGGGCTTGTCAGTCATGTCTACAGAAGGAGACACATGCTTTTTGGACATAATGCTGGTATTTACCAAACGTAATATTAAAAGTGAGTTTACAGGAAAGCATGATTGTAAATTGATTACTCCACTTTCATCAGCATTACACAATTATTCCTCCCATGTCGTTGTGCCACTGCATAATATCTCAGTCTTTGCTGCAGCCATGTTGAGGATTATTATGTATATTAAATGGTAACATTAATGTGTCAAAACCAGTGCTGTGTAGTGATTTATACAGCACTATTCCCTTAGATATCCCTGCCCAGTGGTTCCCAGTAGCTGCTGATTCAGCTCCATCCCTGGCTCCTGTGCAGACTTGTTTCCAGGTCTCCTGTCTCATTAATTATTATCACTTAACCTGGGATAGAATCTTTGATACTGATCTCAAAATGCCACCAGTTGCTCTATCTTAATGTTCACATCATTATTTTTACAAATTACACTGCAACAGGAAGCTTTTAAAAGAGTATATTCTAGATCAAGATGTAACTAATGAAGTAAAATGCTTTACTGTGACAGCTTACAATCTTTAAAGATAGAATTTGCAGTAAGATAGGAGAATGATTTGGAAAAAAGTTTCTGATTTTATTATAGGAAAAATTAAAGAGAAAAATTATACTAAATAATATGGTAAATTAAATTGGCTTACATTATTTGTGAAATAACTTCAGACAAACCAGTGAAATATTTATATTGATTTTATCTATAATTATTATTATTGCAGCAGTACTACTGTATGTCTGCTTAATGCTTTCTGTATTTCTCATTCTATCCTTAAAAGCAAAAACTCTACAACAATGTTAGAAAATAAAATCAAAATTATTTAGTTACTATCCTGCTAAATAAGCTCATCTAATGTACCACACAAAAATAAATGGAGTGACTCTGATACAATTAGAACTCCATTTTTATTTTAGATGTATCTGTATTATGATGTTTTTATCTCATAAACTGAAGATCATCAGATTTCACAGTTCTGATAGACCCGTGTAAGTCCAATAAGTGGACTTAAATAGATACATATTAAGGTGGTTACTGTTGTGTACTAAAAAGCTGCCCACTAAAGGCAGAAAGCTTATCCTAGTACATAAACAGCACAGAATTTAACCCTAAATATCAGTAAATTTAATCAATTCTCCTGTCATGCTATTTTTCCAAGCCTAGCACTCTTAGTAGGAAATCATCAAATCATTTTAAAATAACTTTATTTTTTTAAGAGCCCATTTGATCTGGCTGTTCCTGAAAATCAAGGTTAGGGTGAGTGAGTTTGACTACAGAATTGGCAAGTGACCACTAGAGCTACTGAGCTGAGCTGCTGCTGTCACCATGTTCTGGGACAACCTCTTAGAGGACCTCCTTCAGTGTGGCACACTATGACAACTTACTGAGTGAAAATTAAAAATTACCTACTTACCACTTCAGACCTTGTTTACTGCAGTCAGTATGATACCAAACTTATTATTTTAGTATTATTCCATATTAGACTTTCTGCTACAGAAAAGCATGATTCTCCTTTGTAGTTTGAAATTTAATAAACAAGTAGCATTTCTCACCAATCCACCTGCCCTGAAAGGCAGAAGGAACCTGACACAGCATACTAGTAGGGAGATATAAGTACATATCTATTTGCCAGTTCATTAAAAAGCTATCATGTCATTATGCTCTAGACTACACTTTTTGTTTTAAAACCTCTCTCATCCTGTAAGATTGTAACAGTAACCAAAAATACATTAAGTTTAATCAGTGAAGCTGTTCCAGTCTGAGGCTACTGCTTGGCTGGAATGATGTCTTTAAAAGATACAATGTGTTCCCATGGTATGTTAATTCAAATGTAATTAAATTGATTTAAATGACACTTCCATTGGATAAAATATAGATATCATGATACATTGCAGGTGATTGCTAGTTAGTGATAAAAACTGCTAAGGTGAGCTCTTTGAGTTCAGCCACTTGCACAATTGTACCAAACCCTGCCCAAGAGTTTTGGCTCTTATAAAACTAGCAGCCAGTTCAAAACAAATTGCTGTGTCTTAACAAGAGTTTTAGCAGGTAGCATTTCAATTGGCAGATCTATCCCACACGTATCAATGTGCTCTGGCATCACAGATCATGTCACCAGACCACAGGGCATTGAAAATCCTCCAGACTTGCAGTTCTCGGAATGAAGCTCTCAGAGGGTCACTGCTTATATCCAATCCTTTCAGACTCTGCACCACAAAGATACTTTCTGCAACAAAGCTGATAGTGAATAGCTGCAATACTCTTCCCAAAATACATCTTATTTTCAGGCAGTCCACTAAGGAGAAACAGGATTATCTCGAAGCACCATTTTTTGTCACTTGCACATTTAAAGTTAAATCTATTAAAGAATGAGAATCCCTCCAGTCCCTGATGGGGAAAAATGGTAATTAAAAGACAAAAAGCAGATTTTCTACAGAAATCTGGCAAAATTTATGTGTGTTTTAAGCTTAGCTTTATTTTAAAAAATGAATTGCTTTTATAGAGCAATCTAGGTTAAAATGGAAACTGTCAAAACAGAGCTAAGAATTAACTTTGCTTGACATTTATCACATTTTGAAGGCTTCAGATGATCTGTAATCATAAAAGTATGTGAATTTCTAAACCAGACTATGCCAATCTCAGAGAATTACCTACCTCCCCCAACCAAATGTGTATAGATTTTAGTTTTAGAGTAAACACAGATGTTGTATGTTGTAAAAAGGCAAAAGCATATGTGTGTTGCCTTTTACTATGGGCATCAGTATGCTGGTGTCATGGGTTTTTTACCCTTCTTCACTTGTCCTAGCAGACAATTTTAATCTCTCCTTTAGCTAACAGAAGGTGGAGTCTTAACTATGATCACACCTAGTTTCAGGATTCATAATAAACATGCAGGAAATTTAGGAGACTTAATAAAGATGTTTCACCACTTCTATCATAAGGAGATAAAATAGGATAGGTTATTTTTTGAAGGAGAAAGAGCAATCTAAAACACCTCATACATGTACTTTAGCATGAAATTTTCTCTTGAGAGATAGTACCCCTAAAAAGTGATCTCAGAATCCAGTTAGTGCTATAAAATATTCAGATTAACAAAAGAAAATTTGCAATAACTTAACTGTCTAGATATTGCAGATTTGAAAAGGTGTTAGACTGTTTTTCACATTTTTCTAAAGTGCAATAATTGTGTTTGGTAGTCACTGCAACTCTTGCTGTAGCAAGGCATTTGTAGTTATTTCAATTATATATTATATTAATTTATTCAATGTGTTTGTTTTGGATTAGAAAGGCTAATATTAATTTATTAGTTATGAGGGTTGTGAACACATTTTTCAAGCATTCCAAGAAAGCAGAATGGAGAGATTGGATTTAAATCTGCAGAAGGCCATAAAAGCTTGTGACACAATGTGTTGTAAAGTATGCCTGGCCCTGACACAAGAATTCATATCCATAAACAGCGTGTCTTGCCTCACTGCAAAGCACACCTGCAACTTTAAGAGGCTCAATTAGGCAAATGAATAAGTTTCTCATTATTGGAGTCCCAGTCTCCTCCTATCTTCTTCCCTCTTATCCACCTCCACAAGTCTCAGTTGCATGCTCCTGCTGCGTGCATCATGCCAGCTTTGGCTCTCCCCAGACCTGTTCCCACTGATAGAGGTCTGCTGTCAGGACTTGCCAAGCATTCCCCCTCTCCTGGAAGCTGCATTGTCTGCTGCTGCACTGCTGAACTGGACTGATTCACAGGGAAGGCTAACAGCTGTGGGGTGTAGCACAAGGAAGAGGCACGACCAAGTGGCAAGGAAAACCACTTGTCCACTACAAGCAACCTACTTCATGAGCTTGCATACTCTTAATTCCAGATTTCATTAGTTGACTGAAACAGACTAAATTAAATACTTGATCCCTGTCCCTGCCTGCAGGAAGGCCTGAAAAGTAACAGCTTCAGCTGTCGTATTGCTTGTCTGTCAGTCTCTAAGTCCCTCAGCTGATTCTGCTAACTGTGAGATGCCACCAAAATAAGTTATCAAGAAATATGTAGTGGTCCTAATTATACTTCTCCCTGAAGATTTAGGAAACTCGTTCTACTTGGGATTCAGAACCATGAACATCTGCCTTCTTGAAAGCAGGTATTAAATCCTTTCTTTCAAAAGTAGAAGCACACTTACACACTTTTTATATCATCTGTCCTTACAACTCCTTAGTCTGTCCTCCACTTGAAGTTACCTGTTCCTGCCACTGCCTGAAGGGATTCAAACCCTCTCTTTCCCAAGCACACCCTAACCACTTGGCTAAAAGCAGATCTGGTGTGGGAGTGTGGAAAGGTGTTCTCCTCTACAGGCAAGGGTGGAGGTTTTCTCTCTGTTCCAAAGAGAACAAATCCATAGTTTAGTAATGAACATAGTTATCAGAATGGTCTGCTTATGTATTTTAGGTCTTTATTTCTGTTACATATTTTGTCTTATGATAATTTTAATACAAAATACACAGTTGTGCAAACAGGGATCAGAACTAATTTCCTTTGTAGACTCTAGATAAAAAGTGAAATAGTCATGCCATCTAATAAGATGTGTTTATGTAGTAGTAAAAATGTAATACTGTTAATTCAAGAAACAAATTTGAAATGGATGGAAGGAAACTCTTTTGTGAGTAATACATACTTACACTGTGGTGGAGCCATCATTTTGGAAGGAGTGAATGTCTGTGACTACATGTCTTGTAATTGTCCTGCCCCAGGATGTAAGTACTGGTTGACTCAGGAAGAAAAACTGTCCTTGCTGATTAAAAGACCCTGCTGTGGATAAGGAGTGTTTTTGAGAATTAAAAGATAAAATTCCTTTTATAAAGCATATAAAGGCCATTGCTGGGATTTACCATGTGAAAAGAGACTCTTAGTATCTTATCTGCCTTTTTATCATTTATTAAACAGAGAAGTATGATTTGTTGTGTATCATAAGTCCTTAATTTTCAATAAACACAAAAATTTCCATGCTTCTGTGTACAACCTACCTAATAGGTGTACTACATAAAATCTGATGTAATTAGAAAAGCTCATTTTGCAAACATCCACAGGCCTAAAGGTAAAACCTTCTACACAGTTTTAAGCAACTTAGGTTTTTGAGTTTTTGCCCTTGGAGAGTTGACATGCTTGTAGCTTTACTTACCCCAGTGTTCATATGGATGCAGTGTGCTTATCATGACAGCCTTATTTATTGCTTCCTCAGATTTTTACTTTTCTGAGTTAATGAGAGAACAAGAAAAAAGGCAGGAAAGGCTGAGACACCTATGATAGTTTCTGCATAAATTAGACAAGGTTTACAGGTGTGGCTAGTGTCACTTAAGCAGTACAGCTGGAAAACTCAAATCAAATTTCAGGCATTTAAGTATTTTTTCATATTTGAAAGTGAAACAGCAACTTCCCAAACTAAATACAGAACTACTGCTTAGAGTTTGGTTAGCTATGAATCAAGGAGACCATATTTGAAGAAAAGGTTATTGGCATCTCAGGAGTATAGGCAATGTTCATCAGATGAGGGGGAAAGTATTGTGAAAACGCTCATCATTTAGGATAAAGGTGGAGGGAGTTAAAACCCTCTAGGAAACTATGTGAAAGTAATGTGCAAAAAAAAATCTTTCTGTTGAGTTTGTGGTGTATTGGTATTCAGTCCATCCAGAAGCTTGTCTTAATTTTCCAGATAAAGTGGTGCCTTTAATAAAATATGACTCCTCTGTCTAAAAACTTTGTTACATTTATGCTTTGAAACAATCAGGACAGCAAAATACTGCTGAATTGGAACATGCAGAAATTAGGGCAGTAATTAATATAAGTTATATGACTGCTTATGTCCAAAAGAGCTTTTTGTTACTAAAACCAGTATTTTCTATTTTATAAGATATTGATTTCTAGCCAGGGAGACTGAGAGCTGCACGGAGAGTTGTGCAATCTCTGCGCTTGAAAGTGTTTGGGGCCTGCTGGGGAAAAGCCCCAGGAATCTAGTCCAAGGTCAGTTTTGACCCTGCTTTGGGCAGGAGGCGAGCTGATGACCTCCTGAGACCCCTTCCAGCGTCAGTGACTCAATGTTACTGTGTCAACTTCCAGATGTCTGGTTGTATGACTAAGATGGGTGTGTCCTCTCCCTAAACAAAGTCCTACACTCTTGTCATAGGCAGATTCAAACGTGAAAATTACCACAAAAATCAATGACTACATTCAGACAGTATTAAATCTCCCTATGCTGTACAATGGTTATGTTTTAGTAGAACTGCTCTTCCCTTGAAAGGACCGGACAATGTTCTGACAGCAAAATTAGCTGTTAAAGTCAACAAACTGCAATAGAAGAAGGCCATTTTTCCTTGATGTATGTATGTATGCACAGTGTACTCAGGCTCCTCCAAAGAAAGCAGTAGTCGGAAAAGGTCTTATTCTTTAAGTTGATTATCTTTATTTGCATAGTCTAGAACTAGAAGTGCTAGTTTAAGGCTCACATTAATGAGTTGGAATTTTCTCCAGTCAGAAATGCCGTTTTCATCTGACTTTTTGTTAAACCTACTTGTTGCAGCCAGAATTGCCTTTTTTTACAGATATAGACTTGCCTTTTTTTATGCTTGTCCTTTTTTTATCTGTCCAGAAGGTATTTTTTTATTTGCTGAATAATTCATTGTGGGAAATGTCTTAAAACAGGATCCTGTTAAACCCACCACTACATTTCCCCTCTCACCTACGACTGTGGATGTGATACCAAAAGTTCACTGATTCTAATGTAGTGGCAAGTCAAGTCTTTTAATAGTTCTGTTCTATTTGAAGCAAAAAAAAGGCAGTTGGGATAGAAGTTTATTTGAAAACACTAAACTGTCTGGCACTTTTCAGATCTGCTGCCGTTCCTCAACTTCAGTATATGGTATCAGGGTGAAGTGCCACAGAACTTGCATAGCTGAGTAAACAACCACCTACTTGTACAAATGTTTCTGCAGAAATTTGCCTTCAAATTAGCTCTACCATACAACTCTGTCTTCCCTTTTTCTCCTGAGCTGCCTCAAAATAGTCTACAAGAGATACTTATATTACCTTATTTTTATCTAAATTAGTATTTGTCATATGTTTGTTTTGGTTCAGTTGTCAAGTTTGGTTTGTTTTTTTTTTTTTTTTTCATTATCCAGTTAAATGTATGTATCCATTGGATAATGCACCTACAATTCTGCTGAGTACAGGAAACTGGTGCACTATTCAAAGTTGGAATGGTTGGTAGTGAGTTTACTAGAGAAAGGAATGTGAATACAGTATTCAGGGCATGTGCAACCAGATTTTTTTGTCCCATAATATGAGACAAACAATAAAGATGACAGGTTTAGCTTGAAGAAGTTTAAAGTCTAAGGTATAGTTTATTTTCTTGTTTTCTTTAAAAGACCTTTGGAGCATCTGATAAAATTACTGCTCTCTGATACATTATACCTTTGATAACTTCTTGAAGGTCTGTAGTAAGAATGTTTTTATTCTCAGTTCCTGAGCATTGCAATATTTCATAGATCAGTGTACCCAAGCTTTGTGTTTCTGACATGGTGTCTCGGTATGGCAGTCTTAAATAGCTGTGCACAAATGGAAAAACCTTCTTCTAAGTAACTTTAGACTGCAATGCACCATGGCAGAAGTAGTGTGGTTAGCAGAAATTAAATAAAACTATAATTTTAATATCCTTAAAGTCACAAGACAAACAGAAATCAAGTGCTAAAATGTGCAAAAAATAGGGAAAATGCAAAAGTGCAGATTTGTTTTCTGTATTGGTTTACCCAGTAGTCCATATAATTTTGAAGGTAAAATTTAACTTCTCTAATTCAGGTGTGTATTTTCCTTAGCAAAATAAATAGAGTAGGAGCTCTGAAAGATACCCCATTTCAGTTGAAACTATTTAATTGCCTTTCCTTGAAGAAATGGCATTTCGTTTTTCTTTGTTACTCAAGTGTTATTTCCCATCAGAATGGATAATGTTCTACAGAATAAACTACAATCAGGAAACTGAGGGTTTTCGTTTCGTTTTTTCAGAGTGAAATTACTCTCCCATCAATCATAGGAGCCGATAACTTTTTGCTTTCCTTGTCCTTGATTCAGTCACGTGTAGATGAATGGACTTGGATCCTCCTTGGCTGAAGGCTGTTACTGGGTACAGGGATTCTGGTATGCTCCCTAAGCAGCATTACAATGTTAATGGCACATGAGCATATTGTAATCCTCCACACTTTTCTCCAGAAGTACTTTGACCTTAACTGTTCTGTATCAAATGATGTATTTTAAACTTTAAGATGCAGTTTAGCCAAAGTCCTTGACTGATTTTTTCTGATAGAGAAAGGAACACACTGGCATTTTTTTTATAAAAATTCAATTGTGATTTACTGTAGTCTTTTTTGCTAGTATGCTTTCATCCATTTTCAGTCTTAAAACCCATCAATTTAGGAGACTTTTTTATTTAGAGGGATCAAAATATTCTGTTAACTGAGCTCACTTTTACCCTTGATGAAAGTACGACCCAACACGTGCTTTTGGATTCTAAATATACTGAAAGTTTCAGCTCTAGGGCCACTTTGGCAATGCCATTCAGCTTATGCTTATGAATTTGTCCAAGGTAAATTTTCTTAATAAAGAAAACTGTCAAACTTTATAAACAAGGAGTAGTCCCAATCCACCAAATGAAATCTACAAGTGAGAGATCCCTTGCAATTATTTTAGCCAAAGGGAGCTTTGTGGCAAATGCAAATTAAACCAAGCTTTTCTGGGATAGCATGAAGCTATTCACAGTTGCGTCCCAATTACATTTTATTTGAGATTTTTCCCCACAGCAAATAGTAAAATTTTTCCTTTAAATATCTGTAAGTTATAAAACTTTGCCTATCACAGTACTTAAAAGTCTTTAAATGGGAAAACATGTTAGGCGTTTGAAATCTCTTGAGAATAAATCCAAGCTTTTTACTGAGGCTTGTTCATCTTATTCTGTGTTTGACTGTTTAATAATTTTGAAGAGAAGAAAGTGAACTTGAGTTTTCTTGGTTTATTTGTTTGGTTTTTTTTTTAAGTGAGCAGTACCATTGTGAAAGGAGATCTTGTGTCATGAAATTGCTATATCTTTTTCCCCCAGGTTTTTAAGAAATGCTTGAGAGGTGGGGAATGTAATTAAAATCTTATTCTCCCTTTGCTTGCATTTTTAATTTTGAATTCTAACCCTCACACGTCATAATAGAGCTTTGCATTAGGGTATTTTATACCTCTATCAAAGTGACTAAAGTAATTAGTATTTTATACATTTTGGTAAGTATTTTGTCACTGAAGCCACCAGTGCAGGTGAATGATAATGGTTTTATGCTCAGGCACTGACAGGACCCTAAATGAGAATGTCGCCTTTTAATCAAGAGCACTTGGAGTCTGTGGTATTGAAATGCCCTACAGAGAGCATAGAAAAGCCATCCATCACTTTGTGACAGTCCAATCTTTTAGTGCATGAGTAAAATTTTATTCAGCCTTTCTGAGGCAGTTGGAATGTGAGATGTTTAACTCGCCTCAGAACAGCAGAAGTCTGAAAGCATGATGTCGAGATTGCTATCTGGGCAGCTTATGTGTCTTTATGTATTATGTTTATTTATTTAAATTGCAGTTGAAGTGTTTTCTGTGTCCTGCTTCAAACACCTTCCCCCATACTCTTATATATCAAACAGCAGACATTATGTCTAAATTTTAGTCATATGTTTGGAGTTAATTTGCACAGTTGATTAACTCTTGATGCTCAGTGGAAATACTCAGCAAGTCAGAGGGAAAAGACCTCTGCTTTAGCAAAGGCAGGTTTTGTAAGTATTGTACATGTAAGTAGTTTGACACGTGACTCAAAAATCCTATGGGAAATGGTTAGAAGAAGTGCAGTTAGTGATACATGTACTTGGAATTGTAAACTATTATTATAATAATCCAACAATCTAATTTCAAACTTTGTGTTGTTACGTTTGCTTTTAACAACCCTCTTTCAGCTTTCTTTATAAGTGAAAACAGCAGTAGTATCTGAGGACAATGTGGTAATTTAAGCAAAAATATTTTTGTTGTCAGGCGTTTGGGATATTTACTTGTGATATCAGTGGAAGCAGAAACCTATACCAGGACCTTTGTCTTTTAAGACGAGTTGACAGTGATGAAATCCACTGACTTAGGTGGATTTACTCCCAATTTAAACTGTGTACAGAAATGACTTGCCAACTTGCAACTCAAATCGAGGACAGTGATCTGCACTGTACTTAATAGCTGGATACTACTCAGGATTTCAGGGATTTTTAAGTAAATTCAGTTTTTCAGTGACCTGTGGAACAGAATTTGTTGTGAATGTGCAAGATTAGGGGTGTTTCTTTTCCTTCTTGGCATTTGAACATTTTCCAGCTGAACTGGTTTTTGTCCTATGCCCAAAATAAGGTAGGACCTTCTGTGAAGGGAGAATGTTCCTAAAATACTACCGTGTACCCCAGTGCTGAGAGAGAGAAAAGGATGGGGAAGTTGCACTGGGCTTCATTTTAGTGAGTAGAAAGGAAGAGGGAAAAAGTTTTTCCTGCTGAATCCAAGAACTAGTAAAATGCAACTAGATGAGGAAGACACGTTTATGTGTCTTACTGAAAAGGTCTTTCCAGCAAACTCTTCTGTCACAGATGTGGATAGAGTTACTCATGTTCTAAACAGTGCTGTTTTGTCAGTTCCTGCATTGTTACTGAGTCTTCAGTAAGTTTGCTTTCAGAAATGTATCATGGCTATAATGTTGGCAATGAGAAATTTTTTAACCATCATTTTAACTTGAGCTTAAACACATCTAATTCTGACACCTTTCTCAGTGAATTATTCCCAGCAATGTAAAGAGCTGCATTTTTGTCTGCCAGAGGGTACGTGTTCAAGTTTTAATGGCCCCTGTCATGTCATCATGCAAAGTTAAATGATTTAAATATTTAGAATGTGCAAGAGCCTGGGCCAGCCTTGTTATAGTGAGAGCTGATATATTAATCAAGCAACTTAATATATGTTCCAGTATGAGCAGTATTAGCTGGCACTCCATTAAATAGCTGACATTCAGGATCTACTCCCAATTTTAAAAAGTCTGCTCATATCATCGCTGCTGTCATCTAGTGACATTCGTGCTCTGTTTCCACATGGCGTTCTCACTCACTGTAATTGTCTGCTAGTGAAAATACAGGTATTATCCATTGATTTTCTAAATTACCATTTTCTTCCCTGGCTGCATGCCACAGCTCTTGTCAGGATATCACAGAACTTACACACAACTAAAAGCCAAGTAAGTTGCTACAGTTGGAAATTGCTGCTTAAGAAGTAACCTACTACAGGAAAAATTAGACATGCACCATTATTGAAGCTGAGTTAAAGCAACATTGTAGTAGTGACTATGAATTGTGATTATGAAAATCAGTTGCCAAAAGAAAGTATAAGTAATTTAAACTATTTCTTGAATTTCACATAGAAAGGTTGAAGACAAGTGGGTTCCTCAGTAAATTGGGTGCTTGGGGCCAGACTCCTCTAATTACTTCTTTTTCATTGGTGACATACAACACTCTCATCATCACTATAAGACAAAGCCAGCATTTCAGCAATTCAGAAATTTCTGAATCCAGAAACAAAACCAGACCAGAATCCCACCTGTGCAGTCACTTTCATTTACAATTCCTGTACTCAATATATTGTCAAAACTAACAAATAAATGATTTGCAGAAAACAGAAAGAATCAATGTTTTCAGTATTGATTTTGCTTCCTTAAATTAGAAACTCCCTTTCCAGTTCTCATAGAATTTATTTATGCATTTGAGTTTTGATTTACCAAGACATTGTTCAGTTACCTTCTGGTTTTAAATTTTGTTTTAGCATGTAAAACTGTTAACACCTAGTGAAACTGGCCACTGATGGTCATAGTATATCTTTAGTGATGTGCAAATCCATTTTTTTTTGTAAGCCATGACATGCATGGTATGCAGTGATAGGATGCCAGAAATGCACACATTTACATCTTGACTTTATGTTTCATATTTTCATGGGTTTCTAATACATAGTAAAATCCTGTTAGTATAAAATAACTTAAAAATTATTACAGAATGTAATCCAGAAGTAAATAGGTAAGAAATTTTACTTCAGTATATATCAGCTATTCTGATATATACTGATGTTGTACAGTTTTAATCCTTGCTGGGGGAAATAAAAAAAAAAAAAAAAAAAAAAGAAATTATGAGTGGAATAAGCACTTTCATAGTAAGCTAATTTCACCTGGTATTTAGTGTCATTGCAGACACCCATCCCAAACCCCACAAAGCTGATTCCACCTGGAAGTAGCCAAAACAAAGAAATCAGCTTCCACGATCTACAAGTTTTGTTTGTCCTCTCTAAATAAAACCAGACAGATGGCTCAGTCTTTGGAAATCATGTGAAAATATCTGTGGTAGGGAATTTGGAACAAAATATATACAAAAAATTAATAGACCTACCAAAACCTAATAGTGAAAGTAGTATGTGAATAGGCAACCTCCCAGTGTGTTTCCTCCCAGTATAGACAGTATATACAGCAGGGTCCAAGCTAGGCTCATTCCTGAGGTTTGGCTTTACTCAAAAGAAACCAGTGTAAAGGTAGCAAAGCTTTGGTCAGGTCTCTTCCCCAGATTTGGCTGCTCATAAAACAAACTTATTAGGACTTCCAAGTGTTTGCTGCAGGTTTTCAGTCTCTCTCAAATTTTTGCTACCAAGTCCTCTGCCATCTTCCTCCCTTGGGCGACTGTCACCTAGTCCTAGGACATAACAGGGAAGACATTGTCCCACCCAGCAGGGATGCTCTGAATACTCGATAGATGGTCTTGTGAAAAGAACTGCAAAATAGAAGCTCATCCCCTCACTATTTCTCTTGTCTATCCCAGGAGGGATAGAGGTTGCCAACTTGCCATACTGTGGTTGTAGTTAAAATTCAGCTGAAGCACATAAACATGACTTTACAGAGGGAATAAAATTGCACAAGTGCTCAAGTATTTGACCTGCTGCCTATGACTTTTAATACATCCCATTCCAGTCAAGGTGTTCAATGCCTGGGGATACTGGGAGGAGGAGGAGAAGAACAGAGAGGGGTAACATGAAAAGTGGCAACATGGACTTCAGTGGGGATTAACAGCCACAGAAAGAGGTGCTGGGAGAGGATGAATTACTGGTAGTTACTGATGACTTAGCTGCAGTCATTACTGCAGTATTTTTATCCTTATTTGAGGTAAAACTAGCATAAGCATGTTCAGCAGTACTGACGTCACATCTTAATTTTTCCATGCAGGTGTACCCTGTAAACCTAAAGCCACTCCAAAATCTTTGTTGCTATGATCTTCAACAGACTATGGAGAAAAACATACTGCTTAGTGACTAATGTAGCACAAATTCCCTGTAGCCCTAGTTACATAAACTACCATTTAAAAGACACAATTTAGTTATAAAGTGCACGTTAAAAGCTGTTCTCTCCTTGAAGTGTATATTGAATTTCCCATAAAGATTGTTTACAAGATCAGTTAAAAAGAAACTTTAAAGAAGCTTTTGAGCATGTCAGCCCTTGGTTGCACCGTCTTTTTAGCCCCACAGCAAAGCATTTGGGATTATCCCAGGAGTCTGGGGTTGAGGGAGTTAGCTAAGAGAGTGGCTTGGTAGGGAAAATGTGCTGGGGATGGGCTGTGGACTGGGCAGGAAGGGGAAGCTGCCCCACACGTGACTGGGGGTTACAGCACACATTGAGCAGAGTGTGTTCCCTGGTGACAGACACTTCCTCACTGTGCTCACGACACCACCGTCACTTCATAGGACTACAAAGGGCATTTGTATTCTTCCTGTTTGTTTGTCCCAGCACATGACAGTGAAGAATGAACTGTCTTCCAACCTAAACGACCAAGAGAACAAGCACATTTGGGAGAGATGTTTTCAACTGATATTAAAAGTTAAATATTACCTTTACTGTTCTGTAATTGTTCACTGAGGAATCTCTTTTCAGGCTGTAAATAATGACTTGTATTATCACTGTATTATTCTCTTTCAGGAAACGTGTTTGTCAGAACAAAGGTAGATCCATATCCCCTGCCTTTAAAAAACTTTCAGAAAATGAACCTGAAAAATTACATGAAGTTTCTGGTGCTTTAAATCCTGACATTTAAAACATAGGCCAGAGAGATTTGTAGATTTTAGAGGCACTTGCAGTTTGTGGCTATAAAGCTGCAAAGAATATCAGCTGAGACTTCTGTAGGCTGCATGGGAAGAGCTTTTCAAAGCTCTGTACTGCCAGAGTTCACGCCTCTGTGCAATAGCACATTATTCGGGAAGCAGTGCTTCTGCTCAACTCTTTAATGTTTTTCCAGAAAGAGAAGCACATTAGCTGAGTGTCTCTCTGCCATGGTCCCATTGCTGAAAATCAGAGTTTTCATACAAGCAGTGCTGAGTGAGGAAAGTGGCATGCCTCTACAGTATGTCTTTATCTCAGTTCCCAGCATTTAACTGGAATCATAATACTCAGTCTTATTTGCTTCACAGTCTGTCACAGGGCTCTGAAGTCAGGGTATCAGCTGCATGCCTCAGTGATACGAAAACTGCTTTACAGCCCTGCACCCTTTGCCTTGGACAGGAAACTGCTGCTCTCAAATTGTCCATGACAGATCCAGAGGCTACTGCTGGCATTATGTCTCCCTGGCACTGGAAGATGACTTGGGTGATCCTATGAACCTGATGCCTTGATGGGCAACAAACCCAAAAAACAGCAGTTGCTGCTCTAGATCCTGCTGCCTCTGTCACCATGCAAGGGATACTCGCACCAACAAAATCAACGTCTGTCCTGTAATGAGGACTAGCCTGACTCTTAGCAGCTCTAATACCTGAAATCCCTTAGGAGTTTATACGGAAAAGAAAATACATGTAGTATTTACGTTCAAGAATTGTCCTGCCAGGAACAATTCCTTACTTTCCTTCCCACTGACCAGCAAAATTAGCACTGAATCCACACAGAAAAAGACACTGAAGACAGGGAGGGTAGTATGTAAGTATGTCCAGTTGCAGAAATTACAGATTATATGTATAAGAAGTTTCTTCCCCTTTACTATTTAACTATTTTTATTTGCTGAGTCTCAAAGTACTAGTTACTGTTTTGGGATATTGTTGAAATACTACTCAAAGCCTGTTTCACAGAAACCAGAATACTTAGGAGAAGATCACTGAAGGGACAACAGTGATAAAGTAATTATCTGTAGAAGTGGGTTTAAAACCAACCAGATGGTACCAAAGAAAAGGCAAGAATGCTTTGAAGAATAAATCTGAGTGTTGATTCTTCTACCTAAGAGAATTTACACTGATAATGAGCAGTATCAGAGATAATGAATTCATGAAAAATAATATTGTATCTCAAGCCTTGTATTTCTCAAAGCTGACTAATGTTTGCTGCTGAAATCTGAAGTGCTGGAAGCATGCATGTACAAGAATATATTTTGAAACCTAGGAACTCAGTGTATAAAGCCACTTTATTCAGGATTGATGAAGATATTTTCTCTGCTCACTGCCACATAATGTACATGTTTCCAAACATCCATCTGCATTTGTTCTGTTTCTTTGACAGTCACTGCCTTTTAATGTTTTCTGTCCTCAATGGAAGAATCAAGTTTAAGCTACAGGCTTCAGTGTAGCTTCTGCTAATGTTATTATTGCCTTATCTCCTGTAATATGAACTTACATAGGACCGTGTTGTTTTGAAAACAGATTATTTCTATTCATATTTTTATTTTAGTAAGGCACTAGAAACATTGCTTTTTTACTTTATACTTCCAAGTATTTAAGACCTCTCTTTGCTGTGTTGAAAACAGGCACTGTAGAATGACTGAAGTATTTCCCCTAAGAGTTCAACTTGCCTAGTCCCTAATCCTGTAATTACTTTTGCATGTATTAAAAGTAAAAACGCTTCCCTTGTAGTCACATGGAGAAAGATATGCTAAATCATGGCCTTTGCTATACAGCCCAGTTTGTAGAAGTACTCCAATAAGCCACAAATAATAGCAGTCCTTTTTTTCATACTTAAATGAGTATTGTATCAACACAAAAGGTTTTTACAGGAAAACACTTTTTTTCCCTAAGTATTTTCTCTCTAAACATAACATGAAAGGACATTTTAACCATCCACTCAGTAAATACTGACATAGCTTTTAGCCAAGCTTTTACTCCAAGTAAAAAAAAAAAATCAAGGTATGAATTCCTATTGACTAAACTACCAAACTCAGTGGCAAAATTTGCACTGACTTTGGGATAGATGAGGATTTCAAAGAAATATTTATGTGTGTAGCATGGGCTAGTTCTGGTAATGTAGAGCCTTACAGGTCACTAACAAATTTTAAAAACCCCATAAACTCAGCCATGCAGAATTATCAGAAATTGCTTAGACTGCTACACAACTTTTTTAGCTTTCCAGTCACACACATCTTTTCTGACTGCTCTTCCTGCTAAATAAATAAACAAACCATAAAGAAAACCTAGAAAACCCTAACTAGCACCCGTCTAGATTTTTTTAAGCTTGTATATAAAAATAATATATAATAAAATACTTTTTCTCAGTCCTTGCTCAAGCACAGCTGGCACCAAGGGTGAAGAATAAAATGATTAATAATTTTTTCTTTAGAAAGTTGATGAAAAGCCTTTTTATAAATTTTATATATTCCTGTTAATACTATACAGAACATTCTAAAACAGCGTACATTTCTGCTGTTTTGGGTTGCACATGCTGTCTTGCACTTTATAAAATAAGATGAGGTGGCTTTTATTAATATTGCAATAAATCCTATGCAGTCTTTACTCAATGGGCTTCGGCCACTCTATTCTCCTCCTCCCTTTTGTGTGTCAGTTGTAACTTGATTGAGAAATACTCTGTTTCATGCTTCCCCACTCTTGGCATACAACCTCTTTCGATTCAAAAGAGATAGGAAAGCTAAAAAGGCAACAGGTAGTACAACAGATGCCTCTGTCTCCAGTTAAACTTGCTCACAGTAACAAGCAGTAAGACTGTATCTTTTCTGCAGAGTGCAGGTGGAGAGGCTGTGAGTGAAAATAAATTTCTGAACACAGACTCCAGCACAGGATCAGTGGAAACTACTGCCAAGCCGTTACCATTTAAAGACCCAAACTTCATTGTAAGTATATTATTTTAACAATTTGAAATTTCAAACTTTTCCCATAAAAGACTTACTAGGATTCTGTTTAACCATGTTCCTAGTGCAAATATTAAGAAAAGAAGCTTAATAGCCAAATAAAAGGTTGACAATTTTTAAGAAATTCACCTCAATCCATGTAACATCGTGGTCTAAAGTGCGCACTGTATTATAGCAAGAAAACAGCACTAGTCCAGAGGCAGAACTATTCTATTAAATTCTGGAACAGAGTGAGGAAACCTGTTAAGTGCAGGTAAGTGTGGAAGTTTTATGATATGGTATCTCACAAACTACCACAGCTAGAGAGGAACAATTAAGACTATGAATGTATGAATCCCATGTTCCAGTTCCTAGTCAAGGCAGGCTGCAAAGCAGTTGAGCTAGAAATTAGCCAGAGAGTCATTAGCAAATGGCATTTTGCTCCTCTTCTGGTCCCTGAAACTCTTAACAGATTTGTGGTGTCTTCTTCCAGTTAGATTTAGAAGCAAAATGCTCTGTGCTCCCTTTAAGTCTGGCCTGCCAGCATTCAGTCATGTAAACACTGACAGCTGATGAAATGCAGGTTCCTAACATTCTGAGGGTTAAACTAGGAGAGAAGGTGAAGAAGATTAAATTAATAATGCTGAGTTTGGTTTTGATATCTTTTTATCTTGCTGTGCCAAGGCCAACTCATTGGCACACTGTACAAATGCATTCTAGACAAGCAAACCTCTCAGACTGCTGGTCCTAAGCCAGTACTTAGAAAGTAGGATTTTATCCCAGATTTCACTCCGCATGAACAAGATACAATATCCCACAGCACATAACGAGTACTCAGGCAATGCACAGCTCACTAAGCACAGGTTTGGCAGGGGATATGAAGTTAATCTCTGACATGTGAGTTGCTCTACATCAGCTTTGCAGACAGCTTCAGTCATGAGAGGGGCATTCAAAGGACCGTATACTTTGCTCACTAATCCTCCAGCAAGCACCAGCATCTTTGAGAAATGAGACTTACTGCAAAAGCTCCTTTTGTGCCCAGAGGCATCCCATGTAGCTTCCACATAGGATTTAAATATCTATGAAGCCCTGAGCTGATCCTTCAGTTCTTAAGAGGCATGTCACCATTTCCAAAGAGGCAATACTAATGTCTGCATGCTTGAAATAATAATAAATGTACAGGGTCTTTGGCAACTGCTGCAGAAATAATAGGCAGTTATAATAAAAACCATGAAATTGTCCCCTCCAATACAGTAACTAATTTGAGAATATATGCATTGAGTGTTAATCAGCATTTCATTGGTATGACCTGGTAGTAACAATTTGGATGGATTTTTGCATCTTCCCAGCCTAATTTGCCTTAAAAGGAAGAAAATAACTCAAATAGTGTCTATTTCTCATATGTATGCCCAAGTTTGAACCATTAGCTCACTGCAGAGGATAGACTTAAGAGAAGGAGGAAGAAATTACCTTTTCCTAAACTTTTTGACTGGAATTTACATCCTTTGGCAATGGGTGTGGGGAAAAAGACTTTCTAACACTAGTGTAGAGCAATAGCTGCTATAGAGCAGTAACTCCACCTGTCCTAGCTCCAGCTTTCTCTGAACTTTGTTTGGTTCATACATATGAACCATACATATGAACCATACATATGAAAAGGCTTGGAAGTTGTTGCCTTTTCATGGTAGATGTGTGAGGTGATGCTCAGCCCCATTTTTAGGCGGCATAAGTTCATATAAAAACAGGTTGGTTTTGAGACCACTGAACAAAAAATCATTATTCAGTGATTTGGGGGAAAATTCATGCAATGAATTTGAATTAGTAGTGTGGAAGTACATGTAGTTTCATCTCATGCTGTAGCAGTCTCTATTATGCAATGATCTTTAGATGACTAATGATACCCTAACAGAGCAAATATTTGCTTGTGTCTTTTAAGTCAGATATCCATCACCAAAACCCAGTATATCATCAGCTCGTGAGCATCTTTTCTGGATATATCTTATGTCTACAAAAAGAAGCTTTCTCATTGAATCCTTCCTCCTGTCATCCTCATCAATTTAACTGGTTAATTTATAAGCATTCAAAGCAAAAGTGTGTTTACGGAACTTCACTGAGTTTCAATGAGACTCGTGGGACACGTAGTAATTATTAACAGAAATAGCAACTTCTCAATTGTAAGAATATTTTATTTTTCTGAAGTTAAGCCATAAATCTGTGTCCTTTGATCATTTAGAAGTAGTACAGTATGTTGTGCAGCTTGTGTCTCTGGAGGGACATAAATAAATTACTCTGCAGCAATCGCATTTGATAACTCCAACTGCCATTATAGTACCTGTGGCAAGCCTTCCATTAGTGTTCCTTTCAAAACGCAAAATTGTCTTGGCAGCCAACATTCTATTTATGATTCTTTTCCTATTATTCTGTCTCCTAGCTTTTGAAAGAAAAATAAAATTTCCAGAAAGTTTCTCATAGTATTCATTACATTTTGCAAGATTAGTTGTGTTTTCTGCAGTCACAGATAATTTGTAAAAGAGCTGCACCTGTAATGTGCCATAAAAAGGAGAGAGAAAATTTAGCTGTATAATCACAATTTTAGAAACAACTTCATAGTAATAACTTCTAATATGATAGGAAGTACATACAAAATCCTGTAATCTCAGGCTAAGCCTAACCACACTGATTTTCTATTTCCATGTAAAAAACAGATTTTACTTTCCTTCAGTTAATCGGAAACATAGAAGCTTTGACATAGTCCAAAAAGCTGTTTTTGCTTGCAGCCAAGATTCAAGTGTACAGTATAGTAGCCTGCTGATGAAATAAGTGAGAATAACAAATGGTTCATGACAAGATGAGACATATCAGAAAGATTATGAAATAGAAGTGTCATGCTCTGAAATAGTATTCTTTATTTATTTTTTCTCTAAACACCATATTTTTAATTCTAGCACTCCGGCATTGGTGGAGCAGCAGCTGGCAAGAAGAACAGAACATGGAAGAACCTAAAACAAATTCTTGCTTCTGAAAGGGCATTGCCATGGCAACTAAATGATCCTAGCTGTAAGCTGCTTAGATGCTTTGCATGTATTTATAAATAATAGAATCCACACAAATAACTTTCTTTAAAACTAACCTAAATTATTTCATCAGTGTATCCTGCTTGAACAGGGTCCAGTAGTACATTTAAGATTTCTCCAGTCACACTTGTCAGCCCTAAGTGGAAATATGAGGAAGCAAATTATTTGGAGTATCATGTCAAAGTTCAAATACATTTCTGGGGAGAATTTAATAAGGAAAAAATATTTATTCAAACCAAGTCAGAAGCCCTTATTTCCATGAGGTTTTTGTCACCTTTTTACTGGTTAGGTGCCTCCTCCTCTGTGTACAGTCCAGAGGTCTTTTGGTGGGTGGCTGCTGCTTGATTAGCTATATTTGTGCACTTTTCAAATAGTTTCTGCTAAGCCACATACCTGCAGTAGCTTAGACCTCAGCCCAAGCTTCCTATCCAGCTCCTTATCCTAGATTCTTGGGAGATTCAAATCCTACATCCTCTCTTTAGTGCAGCACAGCTGAAACTACACTATTAGCAGTGCTGATTAGGAGTCCTAGCCAGTTACATCCACGGGAGCAGAGTTACAGCAGTGGTCTTAATCTAGATATTCTTCAAGTCTGCTTGTAAAGTAGGATACTATTGAGCGTAGCTGCCGGCAGAATACAATCCTCAGATTTTATTTAGGCAAGTGGAGGCATTTCAGAACTGAGCATATGCATACACTTTTTGTCAGACTTGGTGCTTTATCCAAAAATAGCTTGCCATTTTTTGAAGTGTTTTAGATGCAACTGTTACAGAAAAATGCAGACTACTGTGTGTTCCTGGCCATTGTAACTGACAATCTGCTGATGTTGCTATTTCTACTATGCTCTGTTTGCAACCAGAAATTTACAGGATTTTTTATAAGAAGGAGGAAAAAGAAACTCAGTTTCATATTTAAAACCAGCTGTCTGTGGCATTAGGGTCTTTTGAATTATGAGATGATGGGTTAGAAATTTGATATGGATGGAGTGTTTGAATTGAACATAGCATCTGAATGAATTGCAAGGGAGATCAAGAAAGAGGAAAGAAATCATTCAGGTACAAGATATTTTTGTAAACATCCAAAATTGAGGATTTAACTACTTAAGCATAGCAACTGTATCTTAAAAAATGTTTATGAATGATAATTGCTATCTAAAGGGCACCAAAGAACAGCAATTTCCAACCCTCAGTTTAAACATTCAGACAATTTTCTAGGTCATTGACTAGGCTTAAAGTGGTACATGCTTAAAGATTTAACTGATTTAAAAGATTACTTTGCTTTTCTGGATTATAGTATTTCAGAGCTGCAATCTTGAGCAATGTTTCACAGAATTAACATACAGTACGCATTTGATAATGGCTATTCTTTGCACGTGACTGACTGCAAGGGAACTCATTAAGACTTGGAAGAAATGGACACATTTCAAATGTCTCTGGCATTTTCCTTTTGGGGAGGGCAGTTCTGTTTGCTAAACTCTATTAATAGGTGAGCAGGATCAGGCTGTGATTTACATGCTAACAGGCTAAATGGTTTCAGAGGTAATTCTGCTTCATATTTCTTTGTCTTAGTGTTGCTAGTTAATAGAGACCTCAGAGAGTAGGTTTATGTTATAGAACATATGTATATATATATATATATAATGAGACACTGAATTTATGCCTTTCTTTCTCTCTAGATTTTAATATTGATGCTCCTCCTTCTTTCAAACCTGCTAAGAAATATTCAGACATCTCAGGACTTCCGGTAAGTATTTTTTTTTCCCCTTAAAATTGGCATTTCACCTTCCACAATGAAATACTGCTGGTGCCTTGTTTTGTAAAAGATGTATATGCTGAAGTTCCTATTCAGACTTGGGCTTAATAATTATCCAGTGATTTAGGACCAAACCCCAAATACTTGTCACTACATCGCAAAATCCTGAGGTTGTTAATAGATGTCAGGACAGACTAAATACCTTGTCCTGCCACGTAACTCCTATGACACCTCTTTCTCACCTGTAGAATCTACATTGGTGCCCACAATTTCTAATTCTTAAGATAGCTGCAGGGAAAGCTGGTAGTCCACAGTCTCCATTACTGTTGACTTTGCCAAGGTATACCCACACTGACTGAAACTTTCCATGCTATTTGCCTGGATGTGAATTTATTTCATTGTATCTTGCAGAGGAAGTTTTAAAAAGATGGCTCTGCAATTTTCAGTAATGAAATTAGGCAAAATTTTATTGTTTGTCCTCTTTTCCACCAAGTTAGAAAAAAAAAATCCGTTGTTATCATTGCTCTCAAACTTTGCTTCAAACAAATCAGCCTGAAACAGATACTTGGCATAGACTGCTGAGAATTTCAGATACCCCTATGCTTCAGAGCTGGAAGTCGGAGTTTGGCAGATGTATAGCCTGTGTGTCACAGATGGGCTCTTTTACATGTTTTTGTTAAAGAAAGAGGAGAAAGGGGAAAAAAAAAAAAACAAACCACATTTGACTAGATACGGTTTGCGCATGCTCCAGAAAGTCTTGGTAGTTACCATTTGGTGCCCGAATTCCCCAAAGAGTCTGTTGGCACAAAACAGAAGTAAAGTCATTGAATTGTGCCCAACAAAAATTTTGTATCTCCTGTTGAAACTGTTCCTATCTTACATGAATAATTTTACTTACAACAAATCAGGTATTAATAACAGCATATCTTTTCACTTTTCACCTTCAAATGCCAGTGATTTATTTTGCAGAAGTCTGTGCATTTCTTACAATTGAAATGAATGGGAATGTTGTATTTTGAAAAAAAAAAAAAGTTTAAGTAATGGTTACGCTAAATAGGTACAATAATGAAAACTTTGTAATATCAAAGAGCCTTGCACAGAATTTCTGTGTAACTTCCCTCAGTTTAAACTGTTTCTCAAGCATAGGGCACTAGCATACCTTCACAGGCTTGATATCACCTCCTGGAGATGTCCTTAAAGGTACATATTTGTTATGCTGATGCAGGTTAGCATAGCACCCTGCATTCTGTGCGCTGAATTAGGCAAAAAGTCCTCATTAGGACAGAAAATGCATGAGCACTTAACTAAGGGCTGCCTCATAGGGGATATTTAGTGTAAGGCGTCAAAGAATAGCTATAGCTCCAATTGTAATCCTGCACATCCTAGCATTTGATCTTGATGTGGTAGCATATATTTTCTTAGACTTTATTTTTTAAGTAACACATTTAAATGAGGCACCTAGGAGGTGGCATGTGTCCAGCCTGTGCCTCTGAATGTGGTTTGGAAAGGGAGTGAGTTGCTCAGATAAAGGCTGGTAACCCTTGGTGTTCAAGAGGGAGTGGAAAAGCAACATCTCCCTCACAGATGAACTGGCAGACAGCAAATGGAAGAGAATGCTCACAAACCCAGGGAAGATAATTCCCTCCAGCCAGGCAGACTCCTGCCCCATCTCCAAGGAACCAGATAATGCTTTCCAGCACTTACCTTTGGTGTATTTCAAAACTAATCAGTCGTTGCACCTATAGTGAGCTGATAATGCAGGGTATAGATGGGAGTGGAGACCACATCCCTATCAGTTAAAGGTCAGTTAACCTTAGGAAATTCTCTCAGTTCTTCAGCTTTTCTTTACCAGCACCTCTTTTTCATCAGTGATTTATGTACTATAAATATTCTAGCTTCATATAGATACTCTCTATACAAATCCATTCAGTGCTGCTTTTGTTTTCTTTTCTTCTCTTTCCACTTTTTTTTCCTCAATTTTCCATCCTCTAATTGCATTGTGAGTCAAGTTTCCTATTTTACCAGGCCTGCAAGGTTTCTCCAGACTATGATAAAATTACCACATTTAAAAAAAAACCTTTTTTATTAAAATAGCTGAGACAGTGTGTCCTTTAAATTGCTAGGCTAGAAATGTTTCATAAGAAGCACTAAATATGCTTTCAAGATCATGTCCTAGTAGGAGCATATGTGGGACAATAGAATATCGTAGAAATATAGTATTAGAAAAATGTGCCTGTACTTTCTGTGTAAAATATAAAAGCATTTGTGTAATAATATATTTTCAGTGGGAATGCTGGATTCCCCTTGTGGGGGAAAAAGAATTCCTTAGCATTACCCATTTAGGGAAGAATTGAATTGTCTACTAGGTACAAAAAGAGAAGTGTATTAAAACATCTCAATCAGCATACTTGCTCTTATATTAGATGCCACAATTAAATTCTACTGATCCCCTTCTCTTTCTTTGTGTAGCACAAATGGAATTAAATTTACCAATGGTCTCAGCAGAGCAGCCAATTTATATTTGTAAGGCAGCCTAGAATTCTAAAGCTATTATATACTGTATTGACACTGCAAAATAAACCTATTATTTCCAAACTTGCAAAATGAGTATTTAGATATTTTAACATTCAAAACAGAATAATTTATTGTAAAGCAGATTTAAAAAAACACCCCAAAACTTCAAATGTTTATATTTCTCTTCCTTTTCTGAAAATGGATCAGACCTGTTACTATAGAAACAGATTGAGATACCTAGTTTATTGTATTTTAAGAGCATGTCTCCATGGCCTTTGACTTAGTTTTTAAACAGGACAGAGTTTTTTCTTTGCAAATTAATCTTAATTTAATATTCTAATCTCTAGTTATTGCTGGAGTACTGGTGAAGTTTGTTTTTAAGCTGAAGCCATGGCATGAATGGCTGGTTACGATACATCAGTGTCTGCAAACAGTACAGCCCAATACATAACACCAGAGCAGTCAATACCTGCCATAATATTTTTAACCTAGATCAGTGCACAATACAAATTACAGATATTGCTTGGTTACTCTATCACAGAATTATGCACATTTGAAAAGCAGTCTAATTGCTTAGCCTTTTCTTACATGAGGCCAGATGTAGAGTGAAATAAAAGTAAATTTATACCTGCTGTATAAATTTATACCTCCTAATGTTCTAACTTTGCCATTTGTTTGAAACTTAATTGATGGCTTGAACTGTTAGCTGACTGCATTTAATTAACCTGGCAGCATTTCTTTGTAAAGAAAACAAAGCTACAAATAACACTAAATTTTCTAAGTCATATCAAACGAAATGATTGGCTGGATTGTTACCATGGTCAACAGGTGCTTTCCAACATAAAAATGTAGAGAGCTCTGCACTATAGCCAGCTCTTCCTGGCCTTTCCTATTTTTAGTATCAATGTCTTGAGGGATCTCAACTGCCTGTGCCTTGCAGCCTGCCACCATCTCATGCTAAAGAAAGGCACAGAAGACACTTTTGGAGCCTTGGCAGGCACTTGGTAATCCAGTGCCGAAGAGGCAGGGATTGTCCTGGAGGCTGAGCGTGGAGAGGCAATGCCCTGATGCCTGCCTTCTCCCAGTGCAGCCTCCTGGCCTACCCCTGAGCTCAGCCGTGCTCCAGGTTTCTGTAGCAACAAGGAAGGAGAGAGGATAGAAGGAAACTGGCACCGCTCCCAGGCACCCAGCGTCCAAATATAGCAGAGGATACAAGCGTAGCCCAGGGTGAGCTGGCCAGGCTGCTATCCTGAAAGCAGGCATCTGGAGCAAACCACAATGCTGGGTTCAAATCTCTTATCAGTGCAGTCACAGAACCATAAGCTGAGACTCCCTAGCTTTAACAACCACTTTAAAGTAAATTAAAAGCTAAGTTGTATGCAGCAAGAGAAAGGCCGTCCAAAGCTATCAGAGCACCCATAATTCAGCCTCTTTGTGGGTAATTTATTGGCAACAGCCTGACTCTTTGGAGAGCTGCCTTGAGAAAGACTGCACAAGGCACAGAGTTGCTAGGGTGAGTTTAGAGAGTTGAGGAATTTCTTTTGCGCTGTGTTTTATAGGAAGCTTACTTCAGCCCTCTGTTATGTTGAATGCATTTCTAATCTGATTTTTAGGGGGTCTGTTAACTTCTCATAAGTTCTCACATGAGGAGAAAGAAAAAAGACAGACTTGTGTCTGCATAGTAGAACAGCAGTGCTGTTAACTAGGAAGAGAAACTCACTGCTTTGTGGTCTTGTAATTAAGATACTTATTTTACTATTATGGTTAGAAATTTTATTTGAATCATATCTCTACCATTGTTTCTTTTTCAGGCAAATTACACAGATCCACAGAGCAAGCTAAGATTTAGTACTATTGAAGAATTTGCCTATATTCGGATGCTTCCTTCAGATGTGGTTACAGGATACCTGGCTCTAAGGAAAGCAACAAGTATTGTTTCCTGAACAGACTAAATATTCTTGTATACTGCTTGTGAACAGTGCTCATTTGGAGTATCATGATGGAAACTGACTGTGGGACTGAGATTCTTTAAAACTATCCATGGATTTATACATCTGGAGTTGATGATACATACATTTGAAGAACATATGGATTTAATTTTCACAAATGCTGATATTTGTTAGTTTGCCAATTTGTTAGCAATTAGTTTGGTGAACAGAACAACTTAGACCATAAGGGTATGTATCTGTACTATAATGTCTCAGGTACTATAATTTATATTAATTTCTGTAAAGACAGGATTTCATCTCCACCCTGTATATTTTATGTACTACCCTGGCTCAGAGGAAACTGTCATTTCATTTAAGGAAAAAGTAACAAGATATCCAAATATCTAAACCTGCCTTACCAGATGTGCTTGCCACTTGGCTATGAAGTTTGTCCCGTCTGTAAAATGAAGCTGAAGTACCCAGCAAGTGCTGCTGTTGTGATGACTTTTCAGGGTTCTGTGGCACTGTGGAAATGAAGACACAAATGGTTGTATTTAATTAACTGCCAGCATAAATAAAGTTGGACTCAAACTTGCTTGTAAAATGCATTGCTTGTTACATGTTCATCTGTGAATATGTGTAACAGGATCCAGTCAAATCACTGCGTAACTCTTAATCATGACACTTTGGAGTTTTTGAGTGCTTCATTTCACAGCCAAAATATTCTTCTACCTTTGATCTCCTAGTGATTACAGTATTTATATTAATTAGTATGAATAAAGTACTAATTTCCCAGTCTTTTAAAAAATGGTAAGAAGCAGGAGTTCCACTCTCCATTGGCATTCTGACATCCATATGGCCTTCAGCAAGGCAAGACCTTCTACATTAGAACAAACTTAGCACCATGAGACACCAAAAGAATACTTGAGAGCAACAGAACATTGTCATACTTTAGAAGAAGGAGACTTAAAGAGAGTTTGTACTCTTGCTGTGGGGATGGCTGACAGGTACATGCCAACACACCAGCATAAGAATGACCATGACTTCTTGAAACTAAGTCTAGGGGCAAAGGGGCAGAGGTTTTCTGCACATTCTTTCTTTCTGTCCTCTTTCTTATGACAAGCCACTGTCTTCCCACTTCTTTGTCCCAGCCTTAAACTCTTGCTAGGTTGTAATCTGGACTCCAGGTTCAGGCTCAGCTGTTCCTAGCCCCCAATTACACAGCCTTCACTCCCACACTCCATCAACAGTCCTGTAGTGGTGGCACTAGAATTGGCTGCTACACAAGTTACCACTTGCTGTGTGTAACCACTTTTCCAATGTGCAAAACTGCTCAGTGGAGCACTTCTGCCATAGTTAGTCCTGGACTGCCCCAGGTCATTGGGGAGGTGAGGTGCCGATCAGGAGACAGCACTCCTGACTCAGCAAACTCCACCATGGATGTCAGGATGTGTGCAAGGCACACCCTTCTCTTTGCCTGCACAAGCAGCACACAGGAGTGACTATTCATTGTCTAAGCTGTGTTTTGAATGCATATTTCTAAAGATGTGATAATAATTAAGATCATTTTTTCTGATTGAAAGAATAAATATGCAGAGTGTTATTAATGCTAGTTTAATTTCAACTCTAAAACGGGAAAAACAATAATGGGATACATTGTTTAATGAAAGTTGGTGGGACTCAGGAATTCCTCAGTTTTTGTGATCTAATGTTGCCAAAAACAAATTCTAGAAGTCTTTGGCATGCTTACAATAGATCCTTCAAAGCCCTAGATATGTGATAATGCTACAACTGTATCGCAGTACAAAAAAGAATAAGACAGGATATCTCTCTGCACGCCAGCAAGCATCCAAGCCACATTCTCTTTGCATTGAGTTTTATAATGGATATTTTAAATTTACATTACATACTGAACATGTGTTTATAAGATCAGCTTAACACTGATATGAAAAGGAAATACATAGAACTGCTGTAATACCATTTTTGTTTTAAATAAGCAGAGAGCAGCTCAGAAAATTGATTTCACAAGCTTGTTCTCTCCCACAGATATTTTTGACATTCTTTGGGAATGACTGTGTAGGAGCTCAGGCTCCTCCACTGTCAGAAGTGTTCCGTGCACTCCTGCACTCTATATTAAGATGTTGCTTCTCAGCTAATTTCTCCCATGCAGCATTTATGCATTCTGTCTTCAAAATCTAAGTGTCTCGCTGAATAAATCAGCATCAGAAAATCAAATACATCTTAAATTTGGCAAAAAACTTACTGACTCTTCTCTCAATGCTGTGTCCATATGATGGCTATGAGATTCCCTTTTCTTCCCTTCCATGTTTCTTCCATTGTTGACTTTTTGTTCCTAGTCAGTAGTACCTCCCTTTTATTCATTGGGTTGTGCAATGGTCAATCCAAGAGTGATCAATCAGCCACCAGCACCATTCAGCATTACATCAATCAACAACAGTTTATACTGTGTGGAAGAATCAAACCAGGTTTCATTTAGCAGGAAGCTGAGAACACAACAGATCTAGTGGCCAAAATGTGCGATGGCACTCAGTCTTGCTGGGTTCCTTTTGAAAACCGCACTGGAACCTGCTGCTCTCATCAGTGCCTTCTATGAGAGAACTGAGCAGTACCTCCCTTGCTTTATTTTAGAGAAAATATGGATGAGTGAAAAGCTTATCTGTGCCACAGAGCAGTTTTAAAATGTTTTATTGATAGCTTTAGAAGAAATAAAAATTGAGAAGTACATTTATATGTAAAAGCACTTACAGGATATTATCTAGATAATCATACATAAGTTGAATTAAAATTCAAAAGAGGACAAAAGAAAAGCTTTTGAAAAGAGAAACAGCAATGAGTACCATTTCAGACTTGGGGAGAATGTATTTCGGCTAATAGCACTGCCATAGCACTAAAGCAAAAGCCAGCAGTCAGGGTGAAGACTAATCTGTTGGAGTACAACCATTAGTGTGTGGGAAGTATCACCAGAGTGCATTACTTCACACAGATCATGGATGCTTCAGCCTCACACACATTTGCATCGTGATGTTCCCCGTCATTCCCCTGTAAGGGCCTACAGCGCACCAGTTGCTAAGTGCCCACAGAAATCCCACTGACCTTAATGAGACGTGAGCTTGTCCAGCAGCTCTCAAGGTGCGGTCCAACTGGCAGAGCTGTAGCCACAGCCTTTTTGGCAGGTGGAAAGCATGTTTTCCATGCCTCATTTGCCCTATCCCAGAGGCCAAGCTCCTGTTTTCCTGTGCAGCTTCCTGCCCAGCACACACCACTGGTCCAGTAAACACTGGAGATGGGGAGTTTCTCCAGCTTACTGTGGGGTTTAATGTTTTTGTTTAAGACTGCAATAGCTTTGGGTGGATCTGCTTGCCCCTGAAGGCCAAGACAAAGCAGGCAGCTGTTGCCCCAGGGCAGCAGAACCACTATAGCTGAACTGCCTGGTGTGGCCCTAATGCTGAGCCGGGGCAGGGGCTGGGCCAGTGGGGTCAGGGACTGCAGAGCCAGCTGCTCCCAAGGGAAGGGATCTGCTGGGAGCTGTGATAGGAATGAAGCAATCAACAGCCACAGCTGCTGCCTCCATGCTCTTTAGCGGAAGGGAAAACAGGGTGCTGGAGCTCCATGGCTCTTCCCTTGATTATTCACTGCTGTTTCAAACAGCAGGTGTGTGCCCATGGAAACTTCCTGCCCCAGCCCTTCCCTGCTGCATCTGAAGTAGGAAAGACCTTGGCCCCACATCCTACAAAGCTGCAAAATTCAATTGAGAGAGGCCTTGGGCCAGCTCATTTTGGAGCCACTCCATTTCACTGTCCTGTATTTCTTGGCTTTCTCCCATCATAGAGTTCTAGATCCCTATGGAATTGCTATATATGGGCTTCCGTAGAGGACGGGAGTAGCAGGCATACTCAAGGAGATGTGCCTTAATCTCCTTTGACAGAGGAAAATGAAAGTAAGCAAAGGGAAGGGCTTTTTACTGGTACAAAATATCAAACTGAAAATTAACCAGTATAAGCTTAAAAAGGTTTTTCCAAGTCCACCCTATTAAGAAAAAAAGCTTGAAAAGTATGATTACAATAATTTTCCTGAAGGGCTAAGTAATCTTTAATAAATTCATGCAACAATAATTTATTACTATAAAACTAACCAATGTTAGTTAAGTCTCTTATAGGTTAGTCAAGGTCTCTTATAATCTCTAACAATGTGTGTATCATACATTCTCAAATAGCACATAGTTTTTCTTCCTAAATCGCTTTAAGAAAGGAGAGTTTCACAGACTTGATGTCAGGTTTCAGGATGAAAACCCTGACTTAGTGCTCTTTTAAACAAGAATCAAGTGGTATCTGTATTGTTACTGAACATTCAGTCACACTATGATGGTCATACCACTAATATTACAAGTCACAGAAATTCCTTCATAATTCTCTTTTTTTATTAAGTGTTCCCCACTGAAAGACCACTTTGTCTGTTGACAAGTGGATGGGTGGAACATAATAAAATAATACATCTTCAGACAATAAAAACATTTTAAGTCCATTTGGTATCTGTAAGTATTGCTTGACTGGTTTTTGTATTACCTGAGAAGCTTAACAAACTCAGTATTTTCAGGTGATTACACTACTGTAAATCACAGCCTACAGTCAGCAACAACACTAAGCTCTTGGGAGAGGTAATAACAACAACTAACAAACACTGTTTAAACTACTGTAGTAGCCTGTGTAATTGCACATGGTTTATGACTTATGAAGTCACTTGTACAGACCACTGCTGTCTCTTGACACTGTAGTCTAAAATCAATAATCTCTACACAAAAAGCATAGAACTAGGGGACTAGACAGTAAGCTGGGGCAGGCTGTGGTTTCTGTTTACCAGCGTGTTCTCCTCTGGACGAGAGGTCTCCTCAGGTATTGCATGCTGACTGCTGTGGCTCTGCTACTTGACTCCAGTACTGCACCCAGCATTGCACTCCAGGAAATTGCATCTGGCTCATGGACTGCCTGAAGCCTTCTCCAATGTCCCCAGTCTGGGATGTAAATACTACTCATCTCTCAAGTGAAGAAATCATTTACAAGTCAGAGGCCATGCAAATAGTGTCCCTTTTCTCAGTAAGTCTTGAATCCAAAGCACAGTTTATGGTGAAAGGGAAGACAGCTGCCTACCCGTGCATGGGAAGAAAGTGTTTCCTGCCTCGTCATATTGAAATAAATGGAGTGTGTGTGCATTCAGTGCTGCTGTATAGAGCTGATAAATGTGCAGCAGTAAACACTTGTGAGCAGAGACACAGGCCCGGTCTGCTTGGCTGATGCCTGGCGTGAGCTGGGCACTGAGCAAGCAAGGGTAATAGGGAGTTTTTGATTTTTGCTGAAATCCCACTTATATCCTGGGGAACAGCAGCTTCTCTCAATTCTCTTCTCCCAGGAGGAAGAAATGCCTTTAAAAGGACACCATAAATACATGTACATTGCCTACATACTGTGCATCTGGTCATTAGTTCCATGACTAATGGATAAAGACGATGCAAAGGGGACAGAATTAAGGATCTTTTAATAAATTGTCTGTGGGCCCAAATCTTATTCTTGCATCAGAGGCAGTGTGGGATCTGATAATAACCTTAATAAAGAAGAATCTCAGGAATTTCAGCAAGAGCCGGACATAGACTAAGGTGGAAGGACTGGAAGTAGGACTGTAGAACAATTGCCCTGACAGTATAAGGCTATGTTGAAGAGAAATCATTTATAAAACACTCTGTGGTGTGATCTGTAATCCTCTGAAGTAATACATACCACATTATGGTGGCCTTAATATTTGAAATAAAGAATATAAATAGAGTTTAAATGACCACTTCAAACTCTGCCTTTTCAAGAAGGTGTATATATGTCATAGCTGGTGATGTGAAGTCGATGGCTGACACCAGTCTCATGTGCACAAGTGGCAGCAGCTAATAGGCACAAAATTTATTCTCCTCCAAATAAAGTGGCTTGTGTTTCTGAAACTGGTGGTAAAGCACAATCAACCAAACATTTCTGGCCTCTAACAACCAAGAATTAATTTGTTATGCTTCATCTCTTCTACCAGGCTGTACAAAATCAGAAAGCTAATAAGTACCCACAACTCCTTTCCAGTGTTATGCAAGCCCTTCCCATAAGCTATGTAAACTGAGAATTGCTATCAGCATTTTAGTGAGGTACAAGGTGTTCCATGTCCATGGGTTTGGCCCATGCCTCCTGAACCCTTGGGAAACAACACATTGACCCCCACTGTGGAAAACAGACATGAAACATATGAAACAGCTTTCTCCATATGGGTATAATTTACCTAATAATGAATTGGAAGCCAAATTCTCTGTGGACCTTGGAATGTCCTTCTGAAGCATCACACTGGGGCAGGGAGTGCAAATGCCATTCTTCTGTATATTTCCTGTATACAATGCCACTGGGACACACAGACTTCTCCAAAGCCTTTAGGCAGTAACTGTCACCCCAAGGTCTGTTTATATCTTTCATGAAAAGTAGGCATAAGTCACAGGGATGATTTCTGGCAGAAGCAGTGGAATCCTGCTCTTCCACCTTTCACACACATGCCTTGCTCACTGCACTTCACAGGTTCTTGATTAATCCTTCCAACTCTACAAACTGGGATTGTACCCACTGCAAATCAGTTATACACAACCCTGGAAGTTCAGACATGCCCCAGGGAATGGGAGAGCTTCCTTGAATCTGTTAGCTGAAACAAAGAAGCTGAAAGATGAGAGGATGAGGCTGGGTGCAGGGAAGCATCCTTACCCTGGGTGGTGGGATAAGGAGAACAGGAGCCGCAGCAGCTGCAGCAGCATCCCTGCTATACTTCAAACAAAGGCAGTAGCCTACAACAGCCTTTTTGCAGATGCAGTCTGGAAGAGCTGCATCTGCTCCTGCAGGACAGACCTGGCACTGGAGCTGCTCAGTTCTGCTGAGGGTGACATGCCTCTAGGCATGTCCAAAGGCAGGAGCTTCAGCTAGCTTGGTAACACCAAGTCATCCAGTCAAGCAGCTGTGTGAGGATAGAGGAATGCAGATTTGGGCACAGGCTGTCTAAACTCCAACCCAGATTCTATTGGGGATCTGCAGTTCTCTGAAGATTTGGGAATGAGTCTTACCAATTCAGTGGATTTTGACTCAACACCTTTATCATCTGAAAAGCTCACAGAGCACACAATACCAGAAGGCACCTGGTATTGCTCCCAGCACTGGATCTGAAGTGGTAAAACATGAGCATTAGAGAAACAAAGAAAATAATTGAGGTCAGACAGGGGTCCTCTTATCATTCTCCCAGAACTTCTCTGCCTATGTCCCCATTACCTTCATGATCTGTGCTGCACTACCCTCTACCTCCAGCTTTTGCCAACTTGACATGGATAAGACATAGATAAGGCTAAAAATCCTGTCCTACAACATACATTTCTAAGGAGTTCTCAAAAGACAACCTGAATCCAGCAGTAAGAGGTGTCCTAAAAGTACTCCTTTGCACCTCTGTACCGCTATAGGTGGCAAAGTTTTGGCAAGAGGAGGGCTGCAGGCATGGCAGCTGTTGGAAGGGGTTCAGGGGCTGTTAGGACTCATAAGAATTACAGAATTGCAGTTCCCTGAACCCCTACAAATGAATGTTTGAAGTAACAGCTGGCTTTTTGGGTCACAGAGAAAGAGAAGCTTTCTTTTGTCCTAAATAGCACATAGGAGTTTGATCAATTACTAATTATATCTGAGCCATGAAGTAATAATCTCCAAGGCATAATTAGTAACAGCACCTTCCCTGGGAGATGTGATTCCCTCCATCTCTCACTTCCTCTCCCTGCTCCAACAAACCCAATAAGCCACCAGCCAAAACCCTTCACAAACCACCACAAATCTGTGATGTTCATGTTAAGAATGAGGACTGAAAAATACATGACTGATTTAATAAAAGGAAGGAGTTTATACAGAATCATAAGAATTCACCTGCAGATCTGCAGAAACTGCTTGCTGAAAAGAGAAAAGAACTAGAAGAAAACTCCCAAGCGAAAAGCAAGAAGAAAAGCTGAAACCACAAGAGGAAAGCTAATGGCCCACATTCCCAAAAAGACAGACTTCTACAGAGGAGAAACAAAATGCCAGGGTGGGCCAAAGCCAGAAGCTTCACCTGAAAATAAAAAATGTCTTGCCATGGGGCCAGCCAGCTGTCCTAATGCAGGACAAGCATACTTCAGCAAGTGTATTTCTGCTGCCCAAGGCTTGCAGTTACCACTTGAAAAACTTAAACCATCTTAGCAAATAAAGAAAAAGACGTATGCACACACTAAAACCCTCCAGACTTCACTCAAGAAGGCACATGGACACTTATTTTGTTCTTTTAGAGTTCCTGTACTTGCTCTGTTCTTTTCCTGCCAACTTGTCTAGGTAGGGGTATTTGTTACACCGTAACTGTATCTACAAACCCCGAGTGTAAATCTATGTACAAATCCTGAGTGTAAATATATACATTGTAAAAACTTTGCCAGGAACTTAATAGTGAATGAGCACTTCAGGCTCCTCTCTAGGTAAGGACTTCCATTTGATTCTGCTAAAACTAATTCCCATCTAGACCAGCCCACATCCAGTGCCGTGCAGCCCGCAAGTACCAACCTCCAGCCTTGGCCTCAGGCTCCTGTAGGAAGCAGTGCTGGGGATGGCACAGTGATCATAGTCACAAGAGTGACAGGGTTTACTGGAAGATTTATTTTTCTTTGCTCCAACTTCATACACATCTCTATACAGAACCCCCTACAAGACATTTTTTATAAAACAACATGACTGGAAAAAGCATCTGCATAACATAGGGTTGCACCTTATAAATAATTTATTGTAGTTAAGCAAAAGCTAGGGGAAAAACTATGATTTTATTTGCTAAAATATAATACCTGAAGTTGCTAATAGGTCACTAAGAGCTATTCAAGAGACTGTCTATTACATGAAATCTTGCTAGAACCATGACACTCAAGTAGTTTATGGCCATCTCGGTTATCTGGGGAAAGGTGAAATGGGTCTAAGGTTCTTGAAGTTTTGTGGGGTTTTGAGAAATCCAGACATGTATTTTAATATTTGGAAAATCCTGAGGTCAGCAAGACTATCGTCTGCAGGATTTAACCACAACTTGGACCTACCTCTTAGCAAAACTAAAAGTCTTAAAATTGCTGTAAAAAAAACCACCACCAACAAAATACCCCAACAAATAACCCTAACCAAGCAAACTAAAAGACCCAAAACAAAACACAATCTTTCTTTTAAAAATGTACACATAATAATGGGATTTTTGACATAAAACATTTATCTTTAAATGACAGAGTAGAATATCATAATTCATGCTCTCTTCATAACCAAGCTAACTGGATGTGTCACAGTGACTGATGTAAGTAACTTGCAGCTTTTCGCCCACTTGTCTGCAAGGTGTGAGAGAGGTGAGAGTATCTGAAAGGCTTTACAAGACTCAGGCCCACAAAGCTCTCCTCCTGCCTTCTAGATGGTCCTGTCACCCAACTACCATCACATCTACCTCTCATGCTGGGATATTTTTTAAACATGAGATATGTGGTTCAACAAAGAGGTGCTGCATGTACACAAGGTTGTTTGCTGTTGGACACAGTCTTCAAAGCTTAGCATTTCCTCTCATGTTACTTGTCCTCTCATATTTGAAATCCGGGAAAAATGGGAATGCAGGCCCAACTGTTCAGAGTATTTGAGATTTTTAATTGAGTAGGACATTGAAACACCTCCAATGCTGTCAGCAGGGACTTCCAACTAAAAACATAATAACACAATGACTTCCCTTTCGATGTAAGAATCAATCATGCCAAGCAGTCAGATTTACACATCCCTTCATATGTACTAATCTACACCACCATAACTGCTTTACACATTTCTAGTATTTACTTTGGCTTCCTACATCCTCTGTTAATCAAGTCTTATTTTTCCATGACACAGGCAGCTGTCTTGAACTTTTCTAGAAGCTTATTATGACACACTCTCCTTTGGAAATGAAATTATGGTTGCACAGCTAATGCAATAGCTACAGTAGAGTCACTGCTCATTAAAAAGTGTAAATAGTGATTGTGCTGTGTGGTGCAGCACTGCTGTGGCAGCAATACAGCACTGCTCCAAAATGAGAGAAAAACCTGAAAATGTTAAAGCCATTTATGGCACTTATCTCCAACAAAGACACTAATTTCAGGTAATTGGAACAAAGAACACAGTGTACTTTACTCTTTTTTAATCTTTCTGCTCCTAGACTGGGTAAATTAACATTGTTTTCTTACCACAAACCTCTGGAGACATCATAGTTTAAGAATGTTTTTCTGAACTCTCACACTAAAAAGCAATCAAGCATCTACTGAGCTTTGCAAGAAGGGGTGGCATCTTGGTTCATAAATCCACCTTAGAATAAGTTTTCCTGCAGGGAGCCAGGCTGGATGAACTGAGGCTAGACAGAAGCACTGCAAAATCTTCTCCCCTCCATCCAGAGCCAGCGTAGCTCACTAAAGCTAATATTTCATACACACCATACTAATAAGCTTAGATTAAAAGACATACATGCTTCTCCAGCGTGCCTTATCATTTATATGCTGACAAGAAAAGTAGATAGGCATGTTGTCCTCTCCTTCCTCCATTCTTCAGAGGGAATGCTTCTATCCCAGAAAGCTGGCTTGCTGCCTCCTGTCCTAGCCCAGTCCCAATACAGCAATGAGTGGTGGAAGTTGCCTAAAACTTCAGTGATGGGAACCCTACCACAGAAAAAATGTATAAGCATGGCTAAGATGGAGAGAAATAGAAAAAGGAAAGAAACATGACTCTCATCCAATCTGCAACATATTTCTCTAGAGAAAAGCTATTTTTTAATATTAACCTTTTTTTTTTTTTTTTTTTTTTTCTTCTTCATGGTAACTAAGTTTTAGTGGAGCAAAGCTTCAGTTAGTTAGTTTCTGAGAAAGGAAGCAGAGGTTTGCTGCCTTGGCAGGGGTAGTGGAAGGGGGAAGAACCGAGAAAATACCCTTTGAACTTTTCCCATAGGCTTACGCAGGACTGCCCGCCAAACCCACCCCAAGCCAAGCAGCTGCGGACTGATTCAGTGGTGGAACACGTCTATCTGAGCCTCCCAGAACACACGGATGCTGGGCTTGCTATCTGCCAGACAGATAAATTTCCGGGGAAAACCCTTCCCTTCCCTTCCCCGCTTCCGTGCGTCCCTGGTGCCGCGGAGCGCCGGACGGAGCCACCCGCAGCCCCGAGCGGCCGCAGCAGCGCCCGCAGCCCGGCCGGGCACGGCGGGCGCTCCCCGCAGCACCGCCCGCTCTCCGCTCAGCGCTGACGCACCGCCACATTCCCCGCCGGCCGGGCACTCCAGGAAGCGAGCTGTTTGCCTTGGACACGGGCACGGTGACACACACACACGCAGGTGGCTCCATCTCTTGCGACACAGGGTCAGCCCTGCTGCAAAGGCTCCTGCTTTCCGCCGTTGTTTCTCTAGGGATGAGGAAACGGGGTGAAAAGCAGACCCCTTGCTGGAATTAAATTCCAGTGAAGTTCACTCTGTGAGTGCAGCTCCCTGGCGTTTCTTGATAAATCAGCCCAGGCCCCCAACAACGTTTTCTGGTAGTAAAATCTCATTTCTGTACTACATTTGGGGAACATTACAATCCAAAATTGGAATCCAGTTTGTGGCTGACATGCATTTGCACTGCAGGTTTGGCCAAAATCCCACTCCTTGCTGACTTCTGCTGCAGGACATTTGGGTCTGGCACGGAGTAACTGTGCCCAGAAGTAGGAACTCCCTGACTGAAAGATATACTTGTTAAGATGTGGGGCAATTCTGGATGTGTGCAGTTTTGACTTTGAACTATTTCTCAGCTGGTTTTCACCTCTGGATTTTTGGAGTAGCACCAATTTTAACATGTTTGCTGCCATCTTTTACCTGGTGTTATTTTCCTCCCGTGGGAGAAAGTATCAATGTTTTAAATGTACTTGAGGGAAAAACAGAAACTGAGCTCTCTCTCAGCAACAGGGGCTGTTTCCTTTTCTGGATGGTCTACACATGCTTCATTGCTGTTAGTAATTTTATTCTGAATAAAATTAAATTGAGACTCCTACCTGCCAGGCCTGAGGCAAGCAATTCATGGCTTGAATTGGCCAGCACATGTCCAACACTGCTCATAATAATGATTCTTCTTTGCCAGCACTGTTTGATTAGGATGTAGAAGGGAGATGCTCCAATTAATGATGGCAAATGCTGTATGAAAAGGCAAATTTCAGAAAGGGAAACAAGCAGAGTTCTTCCAAGTGGGGGCCAGGTAAAGTAAGGTTGCAGAGCTCAGCCTCAGTGGTCGCTTCCCTCCTATTTCTGTCTGCAGGCTTTTTGGCCAACACGAGGGGTGATTCACAACTTGGAGCTTGTGTCCCCCTCACCCTCTGTCTCTTTTTCATCACTGGTCTGGCAGGGGAAAGGCTTCCCACATGATCCTTGAGCCAAATCCTGCTGGAACTGCAGTTGTCTCATGGTGGTTTCATTCCAAATATCTTAGCTGCTATGCTGTCTTCTGTAGTTAGGAACTGCTCAAATTTTCTGTTTTCTTAATAGAATGCATCTTTTGATAGGCACAGTGAATCTGTGACTGGGAGCAGGACTATGGCCTGAGGAACAAAAAGTCCAGTATTGCACAATTGGTTCACATATCTTCTAAAGATTTCATTTGTAATGTTTTCCTGGAGTTAAAGCAAATCCACTGCCAAGTACAGTAACTGAAGTATTCACTAAGCATAATTTGTTGTACTTGATACTTCTGACCACAAATGGATAATATTTCTTACAGTCTTTTCTGATGACCATGTGGTGAAGAGGTTCAATAAAATCTTTTTTTTTTTTTTTTTTTTTTTTTTTTTTTTTTTTTTTGCCTATGGACTGCTGAATGGTACCAACATCTCCAAGCATTTTGTTCAGGATTCAAATATGCTGCATGACTGGTCACCGGTATTAAACAATATGGTTTCTACTCCCTACCCAGATTCTTATAGAGGCCAGGACTATCTGGAAAATTTTAAAAGGCTCTGAAAGGAGGGAGAGAGTAAATTTTAGAAAATTCAGCAGTCTTCTCTGCTCTTGCAAAATAAAGTACCTCATATAAAGCTGGACATGTGCAGTTCAGACTTGAAAATACCCACCTTCTTTCTGTGCTTGCAGATACACCTTTCAAGATGATGTTTTACTCAAGACATCTACTCCAAGTCCTTCCTTGTACATGTATACCTCCAATTTTTTATTGCAAAATGTGCAAACAGGTGAATTTTCTGCTTTGAAATATAAATGCCAACTTGAAGGTTCACAGAGAGGCTTACTTTCATATGGCACATACTTCAAACTGCTTTACATATTTATTGGTTCTCTGAATGTCTGCTTTATATCATGATGTGGCTGGCTAAGTACAGCACTTCAGGTGTGTAAGGAGCATAGAGGGTCTGAAGCCCAAAGGCCTTCTTGGTTGCTGGGATCTTCAGACCTCACCTAGCTCAAAGTTCTCTTCTCTCATTGACTTTTTGCCACTACAAAGAGCAATGATGAGCTGGAAGCAATTGAGGCCCTTTGGTGTGGTGTCCAGACAGAAGTCTCCAAACTGGTGAAAAATGTCAAACAGGCAGTGTGTTGTCTCCTGAGATTTCTGCCTTCTGTGTTTTTATGCTAAAGAATGTGTGTTTAATGCTTTTAGGCAGAGGATCTCTCTTTCTCCTCTACCACCCATCTCTGTATCCTGCTTTTGTGCACTCTGGTATTCAGGCTAACAAGTTTTAAAACACATCCTAAGATGTATCCATTAGATAACAAGATTAACACCCAAATTCAAGCAATAGCAAAGTCAATGAACTAAACTGTCAGCCTGTCCCAAAAACCTTATCAAAACAAACTGTTTGATGTCTGTGGCTGGAGGCAACTTTATATTTTATCTTGTAATGCAAGCTCTGTGACTTCTCCTTCTAGAGACTGCCTAGGATACTAAAACTCACAGCTTCCATGAGGGTGTTATTTCTAAACCTACCAGTCAATTAACAAAAGCAAAACAAAACAAAACAAAAAAAAAAAAAAAAAACAAAACCAAACAAACAAAAAAAACAAATGAAAAACCAAACAAATGCAAAACAAAACAAAAAGACACCTATATTTTGATTGTTAAGGCCTGTAGTCTGCATCTATGACTGGTGATTATGTTGTTTATTAACCTCAAAGCCATAACTACTTTTCTTTTAAGCAATTTCATAGTCATTAAGGTTGGAAAAGGTCTCCAAGATCATAAAGTTCAACCTTTGACTGAACACCACATGCCCCTCAAACTATATCACAAAGTACCACATCTCCTTGTTTACTGATTACCTCCAGGAACTCCACCATTTCCCTGGGGAGCCTGTTCCAATACTTAACCACTCTTTCAGTGAGGAGATTTTTTCCAACTGGACCATTGCATGGTATAAAAAGATTTGCAAATTTCTTCAGTGTTTATGCAAGCAGCCAACACTGCTGTATAGGATAATTCTCTGTAGCTTCACAGAACAGATAAGGAGCAGTTCATTTTGATAAAACCTCTAGAAACACAGTATTGTTGTTATTGGTCTTTAAATGGTAGCTGGCTCTGAGTGCTGACCATCTATAGTAACACTGCATCAAGCTCAGTGAATATGGATAAAGTTTAAAAGCCCGTGTTTCATTTATTTAAACTTGCATAAGCATACTTAAAGTATAAGCCACCCCTAACTTAGTATTTTTTATCGTGAAAACATATTTAGGCTTCAAATAACTGTTTTCCTCAAAGTACACAGGCTGCTGCAGAACGTCAGCTGTAAGGATGGTACATACAAGCCCTCAAAAAGTGAGGCAAATAACAAATGAGGAATATGCAGTGCTGAGAGTCAAGTACTGAAAAATAACCTCAATAAACCTTGCTTTACATAACCAGCTGTTGGGAAAGCATTTCATATGTTGAAAAGAGATTGAATAACAAAAGCTGAATCCTGTCTGCCTTTGCTACTTATACAGGTAATCTTCTGGGGGCTCAGATGACTTAAGTAGTGTTATATAAATGAAACTGGAAGTTTAAACACCCTACATGGGTTTCACAACCTCTACAATATTCTAAATGCTTTCTCAGATAAATCATTTGGTCAACCTAGAATATTATATCACCAAAAATTACATATTTTTGTACAATTTTTGTACAAATGAAGATTTGGTTAAAAACCCAAACAAAATCTCTTCTGCATATCAGGTAACAGAATACGTAAATTAAACTCTTTGAAAATAGTAAAAGAAAGCGAAACTAGTAAGCATGCATATTATCTGTGCCATAAATTCAGTGACAATACGTGTGCTATGAATGGAATCTATTATCAAAATGCATTTACTGGGCACCAAAGCAGAAAATGTGTTATCATTTGCTGGAACCAGCGCAAATAAGTATCTTCCAAAGATTAAAACAATCAAGAAGGGGACCTACCTATGTCTAATAAGACTATGTGTTTAATAATTTTTCTTTCTTCATATCGGTGTTTGAACTGGGTCACATACATTCCTCTTAAGGTGACAGTTTAGAACCTATTTATAGACACTCATCCTGTCTAGAACATCTTGTTTCAATTAAAATTTGAACTCGAAACAGACAGAAGGATGGAAGTAGGGGGACATGCTGTACCAGCTACTGATGATCCATTAAAAGTTTTTTCTGCCCTTTCAATGGAAGCGAAGGCTTACAGGAAAACACCAGCACAGATGCACTGCCCTGAAAACCTGCAAAACCTACCTCTAGGGCAGGAGGACAGTCCCAGATGCCTCCACCCCTTCCACTGGCACCACATGCTGCCCTGAGCCTTTTTTGAAGTAAGTTTTGCTCTGCAGGCCCTGTTGTTCACATGCCTTTTGCCTTTTTATGCGATGCTTTTTGCTCCACTTCTCTGGGTTTTTCAGAGTGTGAGACCACTGTCTAGTTTAGAACAAGCTTTTGCAATTCAGACTTTTATTTATCAAAGGTCTTTGTAGATTTCTTTTTCAAATGTGCTTCTGGGACACAGGTAGACTCTTCTGAGTGTCACTGATCTCAGGAATCTTAGCTAGTTTGGGATATTTAATGTACTCCTGCAACTCCAGTTCCTGTCTCCCAGTCACAGTGAACTCAACCTTCCCAATAATAGTGCTACTTCTCCTTTCCATGGGTCTCCTCCTTGATGTGTTACTTCTGGCTGACTCCCAAGTCCCCTGGGTCCCCCTTGAGAAGGCCTGAGATCTCCACATTTCTGTCTGGCTGAGACTGACACATATGGATGTGAGCAGGGTCAGGGATGAGATAACATAGGAAGAGGAAAAATTGATAGAAACATCAAAAGGCCTAAAAATATAATCTGTAAATTTAAAGCTATGGCACCCCCTTGTAAGAGAAAACACCTTACTTCAGGTTGCATATGGTACAGTTCACACTTTAAAATAGTTGTTCTCTTTTGAAAAAGGCAGGTAGATCTGCCTTGGGGCATCTGGAAACTCCCTCTGATCGAACTCCATTTCCACACAAGCAGACAGTGCTTTAATATCTAGTGACCCTCTGCCCTCTCAAGTGAGGCTGAAATCAGCCAGCTGCTTCAAAACCTGCAGGAGAAATGGTGGAGAAAACTTGCACAGTACAAATGTAAAATAAAACCCTCAACACTGCTGCTGTCAGTGCCTTTACCAAGCATTGGCAGTGGGAAGCAAGGGGATTTGGGAGCACTGCCCTGAACTGCCAAGCACAAGCCTGGTCTCAAAACCACAGCTTGCACCTCATAACAACAGGCACTCAGAGCTGCCAAAACACATAATACACATTTCATACCAGGCCTGAAGAATGGAGAGACACTTGAGCATCTCTACTCTCACTCCTGGGACTCCTGCTGCCCCAGGCCTCACACCTCTCCTTGTCTTGTGCTGCCCTCCAAGGTCACAGCAGCCCCCAGCTGATTCACAGCTCCTGCATCCTACAGGTGTGGGGTCTCACCATCCCAAGCCTCCTTGCACTCATCCCATGCTGACCCAAGTGCTCTTGTCTCTTCCTTCTGCCTCGTACATTACCCCAGACTGCAGTATTCCCTCCTGCATGCACACACACACACAAACACACACACATTTCCTTGCCCCATTTTTCTGTGTCTGAAGTTAGACAATTTTAATGTTTTTATGTTAATTGCTTTTGAATAACAGCCTTTCTGGAAAACAAAAGGTTTCCCAGAGTACTGGTTTCTTTGGAAATGTTCCCATAGCCAACTGCAAGCTGAAATAATAACAGTAATAGGAAAAATTCCACATAAATATATAAGACTTTTTTTCGACAACTGGTGAAAAAGGTTGTGGAGTTCTTTTTGGCTGTTTAGGGTTTGGGATTGGTTTATTTTTTGTCATTTTCAAGCAAGTTTTCCCCTCCAGCCTCCCAATTCCCCCCTCCTGCTAGGACAAGGGCACAAAGCGGAGTCTTGTTGCAGTTTGCTTCAAGAGAGGGAGAGGCAGTGACCTTGTTTACTGAGAGCAACCTCAGTGTGTATGAGCAACGAGCTGTGTGGAGAGGCTGCCTGCCTTGGCTGCCATTCCTCTCTTGTTAAAGACCACAGGAAATGATGGACATTTCTAAACCGGAAAAATTTGCATGCAAGCTTGGGCTAACCACAAGAAAATAAAGCACACGGCAAGAATCATAAGGCTCATGGCAGAAGAGGAAAAGCTGACAACTTTTGATTCATGTGCTGTTAAAGGTTATGATGCTGCCATCTGACATTATGGAAATAAAGCCACTGTTTTGAACACTAAGCAGGTAGCTGCTTCAGCAAAAAAATGCAGGGTTTGCTCTTTTCCATATATTTGTATGTGAGTTGGTGGTGAAGTTGGGCTGGTCTCAAAGAGACAGTGACACAGGGTTGGAGAGAGCCAACTCATATGCAGAGCATACAAGCCCTTGCTTGCTTTCCTGGAGCCAAACCATCTGGAGCACAAGCCTGCTAAAGTCTGCCTTAGTCTGGCTTCCATCTCCCTGAACTTCTGGAGTCTTAATGTCCCCTTCCACCGTTATAAAGTGAGGGTCCAACAGGCAGGGGCACAGAGCCAGCAGCCCCATTACAGTCAGTGTGAGTGGGTGAAAAATGAACAACCACATGGATGCAATCCTACCTTTTTGCCTTTTGCTCTGATAGACACAAGCTTGAAGATTTTCCTTTCAGTTGTTTCTTCACAGCTTATCCTGTCTTTCTCTGTTATGCTCCAGTTCCACCGGCTTCTTAAAAAAAAAAAAAAAAAAGAAGAAGAAGAAAAATAATTTAAAAGGTATTTTAAAGGAAGGCATACATTACACACTATCTAATTTCCATGTAGGATTTTTCTTATAGCATGCACATGTTTGTTAACTACTAAAATATCACAGAGTACAACCATCTCATATGTTGTGCTGGCAGGAAGAGAGGAAAAGCATTTCAAATCTTAGCTTCCACTAGTGATTGGCACACTTAGGGGCTTGGCAAGGAAAGGAACTACTGAACAATCTTCTGCCAGTGCAGAGATTCCCCCTGAGCTGGCACTGGCATGCTGTTCTGGGGGTTGTCTACACATGGGGCTGCCAGGAAAGAGGGGAGAAATCATAGAAGGAAAGGATCCTTAAGATTATCTAGTTCCATCCCCCTGCCACGGTCAGAGACACCTTCCACTGGACCAGGCTGTTCAGAGGGAAGAAAGTTTTGCTCATCACCTTCGTACCAGTGATCCCATGCATGCACAGGGTGGAGGAAAATAAAGCAGAGAAGGACAGTGGTACTTGGTGCTTTACATATCTCTACCTTCTGACAGGGCTGAAGGGCTTCATGAAGGTTTCCCAGCACACTGCCACATATGGGTACTGCAAAGAAAGTTGCTGTGTCCTCCACCAAATTTTTCTCATTACCAATTCTCTTAAATCACGGAGGGCATTAAAATGAAAGAAGAAAGGAGCCCAAAGGGGAAAAAAGGACAGGAATACTTGCAAGATAAGAGAGAGAACGAGCACACTGGCAAGCAACAGCTGCTACCAAATAAGCCCAAAAGGCTGAAGCTGTTCATTTTTCTCTAGGTTTAAAGCAACAGCTTGCAGGAAGGCTGCTGGAGCTTTGCAGGGGGCCAAAGAGCCAGGCAGGGATCATCAGCTATTTTCAGTGTGGAATATCAGCACAAGCACAAAAACCAGAAGATATCATAGAATGGTTTGGGTTGGAAAGGACCTTAAATATCATCTAGTTCCAACTCCCTAACCATGGGCAGAAACACCTTCCAGTAGATCAGGTTGTTTAGGACTTTATCAGCCTGGCCTTGAACACTTCCAAAGATGGGGCATCTACAGCTTCTCTGGGCTACCTGTTCCAGTGCCTTGCCTCACAGTGTTTTTACTCCTTTCCAAAAGTATTTTCTGTGTTCAGTGATAGCCTTGATCTGCCTGCTAAGTAAAATTTCCATGAGGTTTGTGAAGCTGTCTATCTTGATTCCATCTACAGTGAAAATGCAGCAGACTTCCCTGAGAGTCAGGTGAAAATATGGTTTCTAAGATGGGGATCCATACGAACAGCATTTTGAGACTAAGCCTGTTGTTAGAGAGGAGTTTCCATTTCCTTAGACATCCAATGTTTGCACCACATTAAAAAAAAGACAAACAGCTTACAGTGAGGCCCCAGTGCTTGTTTGACACCCACTGCCTGTGTGTGCATCCAGACTTGAGTGCTGACAGAATGGTAAGGCACAGGAAGACCTCCTGAGTCTTACCAGTACCTGCTGCTAGGAATTGTGTTAGAGCAGGATCCAAAAAACCCTCAGTAAAAAATTAATCTCCCACAACTACTGACCTTTGTTGTCTCTGCTTATTCTGGTACAAACTGGGTGTGGATAGACAGACAGAGATGCTGCAGACCCTGGTACTGTTTTTACAGCAGACTTTTTACACAGACATCAGGGTCTGTATTCCCGAAGGTACTCAGGCATCTTGTACACACCACAGCCACAGGGGTCAGCTTCCCATCTGCTACATGTTCCTATTCCCGTAGTGGCTTTCTCCTTTCAGATCCCAAACTCCAGGGAGTGGATATCAATGTATATCTTACATTTAATGTCTCTGAGTATCATTCACAGTAAAGGTAGATCCTGAAGGCATGAAACAGGTAAGTGAAAGCTGGAGGGAAGAGTTAACTGAAATTACAAATATTTGGGAGCCTGAGATTATGAGCATACAGCTGCTGAGAAAAAAAAAGCTTTATTCATTCAGAGATGGAAAAAATAAACAGAAAAATCAATACATTGTCCTTCTATGCTGCACATACTCCGATTAAAATAATTAAAATGCCTCTGCCTCCTGTGCAAATTTAACAAAGCATAAATGGACTGTGCTCTCCTACTACTCTGGAGGCATGGAGGAGGGATGAATTAGTGTCAGACACCGAAATGGGTGAAATAGCCACTTCAGCTCTGCAAGCTAGCACAAAGCAGTGTGAGACAACCACCAGATGTGTAAGCACCAGGCTGCCTCCTGGCTGAGTCAAATTCCAGCATGTAGAGAGCGCAGAGGGACAGGTTACTGCTGCTGCTGCTGCTGGTGCAGATGGATCTGCACAACAGAGATGCACACTCACTGCAAGGCAGGGAAATGCTGGTCGGGCCTGGAGACGTGGAGAGATCGGGAGCAGAGAGGGACTTCAGCATAATGATCTTCATCATTGTAGGAAATTGCCCTTAATCTCCCCCACTTGCCAAGAGAAGCTACAACCAACTCAAGTTATTTAAGTAGGGACTGTCTACGTGCTGTCAGCAAACTGTTTGAAGTTCTTGCTACTGAGGGGTAAGCAGCTTTTATGCAGAAAACTCTGGCACTTCAAAACTTTTAAAAATTCAGACATCACACAAGGAAGTCTTTAAAAGCTGCCACTGATAGAGATTTCGTGTAAAGAACAACTGCCTTTCCCTCAAACAGCAGGGAGGTAAAGAAATGGCACTCTCCTCTCCTAGTGTGCTGAAAGCAGTATGGGCTAAACCTGTCAATTTACAACAGAAACTGAATGTAAATGCAAGAATCCAAAAATGTGTTGGATGGCATGCATATAAAAAAGGTTGTCAATAATTTCTACTAATTGTTATTGTATATGGAAAGTAATGAGTGCTCAGCCCTCTGAGTTACTGAATTGTCTCAGCTCTGGACATCCACACAACAGTGTGTTATTAACTATTGGTTTCAGGCAGCTTGAAGAGTGTCACAGTACAGATAACCCTGACCAGCTCTCCTGCACACTCTCAAACACGTGGGGAGTAAGCAGTGTCTGCTCTCTGCCCTTACCCTACTAGAAATCAGTCCTTTATTAGTCTGGGGAAAGCCCAAATCTTTTAATGGACACACATGAATCATGTTCCACCTGTGTGCTATACATCTATTCTGCTGTTTAATTTACTGCACTTTCACTTAGTATCAACATTATTCACATATTGCAAACAGGAAAACTGAGTCAGGAAGTTTGGGAACTTCTTTTATGTCACGGATTAAAAAAATACTTAAAACAGCACATCAGTTCCTGCATTGAACAACAGACTAATAAATTCTAGTATTGCATATGCTATATAGTAAAATTTAACAATCCCTTATTCTTTAGATTAAGTGTCTGCTCACACAAAGTACACCCTGAAGCGCTCAGCAACAATATTTTTATCATCTATCCAGGTTCTTATATGGCTCCCATCACTGCAGCACCTGCTTTTATGGTAGCTGTGAAATACAGAGCCATAGAATCTATTATGGAATCAGAACCAGGAAACATTGTTTGTCCAACTACTATACAAGCCAACAAAGGAAACTAAGCTAGAATTCCAATGAGCTCTGAGCTCTTTTTATGATGCTGGATCAGTTGACTTTTACTTCATTGATCACAAATTGCTATTGTTAAGATTAGGTATAAGAATCATCTGGAAGAAAGTTACCATTTCGTGAGAGACTTCATTTTGCAGAGAAGGAGGGAAGAGTGTGATTCCTATTTCTTCTCTTACAAACCCCTCAAAACAGAGAATATTTGTCTTGCTGTCAGCCATCAACTGGTATTGATGGTTGACAGCAAGACTCCTAACTTTTCTTCTAAAAAAAAAAACAGGGAAGGAGAAATGAGAAATGCACACAAGAAAGTAAGTGCACGTACATCCCATCTGTTATGACCTGCCTCTCAGAACAAAATGGTATTATCTCCTCAGGGAAGGACCACTTCATTTTGCTCCCACAGTCATTAACATCTTCAGAAAGAAAATACAAGAGACAGCATTGGGCATTGTTTTGTACTCTGCAGGGATATGATTGATGGTACAAGACTGTGGAAGAATCAAGACTGTGAGAACATAAAGCTTTCATATGCCCCTTTCTCTTGTGAATGTGGTGCACTTTGGTAATGAACATGTTCCATTATTCTAATCTCAGACAAAACCAGGAGTTTTACTTCTGAGGAATCATTCACGTGAACAGGACGAAGCAGCCAATGTATGGGGCTGAGGTGCAGCTCTGCCTGCAGCTGCAGCACACCAGATCTGCTGCAGAGAGTGGAACTGCACAGGGATTGTGTGGAAAGTACCCTCAGAGCTGAGAACAAAGTGGATGAGAGGTAAAGTGGGGTGGTGGTGTCCCTTTGGCAATAGGGAGGTGTAGGGAGCAGTATGTTCAAGAGGGAAGGGAGGTTGGGAGTAAAATGGACATGATATAAAATCATCCTGAGAACACTGATTAGCTAGAGAAGAACTGCTGCCGTGCACATGGAGATGCCTTAAGACTTCCCCTAGGAAAGGATTCCCAGGAACCCCCACAACAGACAGGATGCAGCAGTCAACCATCTGAGCAGTAGGTCAATGCAATCACAGGAAGCTCTCCTCCCAGATTCACCTCACTCAGTCATGATCAACATTACTTTGTCAAGGATCAGTCTCAGCTTTCATGAGTGTCTCAAACTCTCAGTCTGCAAAACACAGGAAGTCTAGACTGCAAGACAGAGAAAGAGCCACCCACCAGAGCAAATGTGAGGTCTGGGCCAGGAGGTGTTTAGCAGGGAACATTATGACAGGTCAGAAAATATGCAGAAGCAAACGTGGGGCTTGAGACAGAAACAGTGTTTGTGCTGTAAGTGCTGGATTTAGGTCTATGTTTCAGACAAGACATTTCTCATATGCTGTAGCGAGCTCTAGGGCAACCAGCCTGTACATGAAATCTGTCTTTCTTGATTAAAATAGAGGCCAGGATCTTCTTAGTTCATCCACTGAAATGTCAAGGAGCAAGTGGAAATGAAGATGTTCCTTCATAGGAAAGATATCTCTCTGACAGTGTCACTTCACAAAGATGTCAAAATGAGACAGGGAAAACACCTGCAATGGTGCCTGTTCTCTGTTTCTGAGGCAGGGGAGAGAGGAGGAGAGAGGGCTGACAGATGCCATTTTGAAAGCAGCTTTTCTGTGTCCGAGTTACCGGGCCACCCATGGGTGTAGGTGATGCCCATTGCCAAAGGGTGAAGCCAGGGAAGGAGGCACAGGTTCTGCAGCACCTAGGATTACCCAGAATCAAGCACTCAGAGTGGGAGAGCATAACAGAAGTGCAGATCCACTGTGGCTGTCAGAGTCCCCTTGTCCAGGGAAATAGGTCCCACCTGTGCTCCAAGGCTGTGGAGGGTTACACTTAGAAACAGCCCTGCACAGGCAGGGGGGCAAGCCACAGTTTACATAGGCCCCAAAAACTAACACTTTCTCTTCCTTAGCTTGTTTTTGAGGCTTAGTGTGGCACCCTAAGTGGCTGGAGGGATGGCTTCCTCTAAAGCCCTGGTGCTCATCCTGTTCTGACATGGCAGCTTCTGGGTAGGTGCTTTGGGGAGGGAGAAGCTGGGGAATTCCATCTCCACTGCAAAGTGACTGCATGGTGGAGACAAAGAAGCAAATGGGGGTGAGGGTCATGGGACTTCAGGGACTCTGATACTTGTATGGTTTGGGCCACTGCTTCTAGATAAGAGCCTGTTTCAGAAGCAGTGACATGACCTCCCTCCTGCCCTTCACTGGCTCTGGTCACTCTCTCAGCCACACCAGCTGGGAACAGTCTTTTTCTGACCTCAGGTCTCAGCCTCCGTGACAGAGAGGATGTCAAGTGACAGAATTTCCTACTTCTTCCAGAGTTTGTCTCAGAAAGAAAAAAAAAAAAAAGTTAGAATCCCTGTGTCTCTCTTCTATCCTCTGATGCTGGCACCTCTCCTCCCTGGAGAATTCAGGGAGGGAAAAAAAAGATCAAAATAGTCTGGCTAAGCCTGTGTATCTTTTTACCACAAACACCTTCTGTTCTGGCCTATGCAGTTGCTTTCATAGCTGGAAAGGGAATATTTTTTAGCTTAAATAAAAAGAAAAAAATGGCTGGACTGTTTTCAGTGTGCTCTAGGGAGCTTCAGGAAGCCACACGAAACTAAAATGCTCTCCATCACACCTCTGGCACTTCTCCACAGCTCCCTGGGTGTCACTGTGAATTAAGTTATGTTGGCTACGCTTACAATTTTTTTGCAGGACATAACTCTTCAAAGGTAAACACATGGAAAATCTCTGGCTTTGGTAGTAATTAACAGAGATATCTTGATGGTGAAACCACATGTTCATCCCTCAGGCCTGGCCCGAGGCATTCTGCCTTAGTGTGCCTGCACCATGCTCCAAATTTTGAGGTGACCTTCAAAAGACACTTTCTACTGCCTGCTTCAAAGCCTGGATGAGAAGGTCTAAGGGGAAGCTGAAACCTGTAACAGCTGAGATTCTGCTTTCAGTGCAGATGTCAGGTTCAGAGCCCTACAAGGACACAGGCAGGAGGGAACAGAAAGTGTGCCCACTCTCTATAGAACACTCCTCAGCTATCAAGCATTTCCTGTGATGTTCTCCCACCAGAACAGCCAATCCCTCCAGTAAGCTGGGTGACCAGTAAGCTGGTGTGGTCCTTCCAGCCAGTTTCTCCTCACTGGCTCTTCCCATGAAGAGCCCAGCTCCTTCATCTGCCTTCCTTCAGAGGCACCATGCAATGTCCAGAGCAGTTCTTTGGGTTTTGTTTTCTTCCCTTGCTGGCACCCCCACATGGCAGTGACTCAGGATGTAAGCCATCCCAGCCCCAGGAGCAGCCCGCATGGGAGCACAGACAAGACTCTTTTGCAAGAACTAAACACTGCAGCCAAGGGCTCTGAAGAATTCATGTGGCTTATTCCTGAGGAAAGGTGAGGCAAGAAGAGATGTGGCCATGGCTGCTCTTTTTCCATGTGGCTATTCAAAAAGATAAAGTCTCCTTCCCCATGCTGATGTGTGGACAGGGTGGTTAACATGGCCTTCATTTAGATAGGGCTTGGGACTGAGCAGTTTACATTTTCTCCCTCTTTTCATTACATTATTTTTAAGAGACAAGTGTTTAATACACTGGGACTGACCCTGACCTTATACAAGTACAACTTGGACTTCAGTGATGTGTTATTTCTATTTATACTGGAAGAAGAAAAAACAGAATCACTTTCTACTCGTAGCAGCACTACAAAGATGAGAAGAAAAAGGACTGTGAATTGCTCTAAGACGAAGTTGTCATAGCAGCATAATTACATTTGAGTCTACTTTGTACAAAAGCAGACTGCCAGAACCTCATTTTGGAGGGAGAATTGCTGTCAGGATAAAAGGGGAGGGCTGTGCTGCTCCGACTAAATTGTGTTAGACAGCAAACAGCAAACTGGATCTGCATCTCCCTACAAATGAACCTCCTTGTATGAAACCTAGCAGGCCATTTTCATCTGCTGTGAATTCAGAAAGAGATCACATGAAACATTTCTTCATGGAGTTTGAGGGAAGCAGATCAAATTTTAAACTACAGAGCATAACAATCTATTAATTATAGATGCAAGCAGTGTTTTCCAGAGGTTACATTGTCACTGAATTAAAATTTAAACAATGATGAATTGGTGAGATAAATAACTGTTGAATAAATAATTTCAGTAATCATGTAAATGATGGCTTCCCTGACCATCAACTTACAATCCCTTTTTTAGATGCTCTGATTGTGTAAAAAAAACCCAAACAGAATATCCAGAAAAAGACAAATCAGACCAAAAGGCACCCCTAATTCCTTATTCTCTGGTATGCATATAGGCTGGCTGCTCAGAGCAGGTTCTCATGGCATACCTCAAAATGAATTTCTCATGGATGCCAGCTCTGGCAATTTTGTACACCTCTTTGCATCTTGGCAAAGCATCCTAAGGAGAGACATTTTCCCACTGTAACATGGCCGTATTCACACCACATGCACAGTGTCTCTTGGAGGTTAGGAGACTGGCTTTACTGCACACACCTACAATGGGCATCTCAAAACCCTCGGGCAGTGGCTGCTGGGGTGGAGATTGCAGGCAGCATGTTCCCTTTTCTTCTGAGAGCCTCACACTCTCCTGGTAACCCTGAGTCAGCAGAGCAGGACAATGGATACTTAGTGCTGTCAGGGCAATTTCTTTCAACAACTTTAAAATCACAGAGTCACAGAATGAGAATCATAGAATGGTAGGAAGGGACGTTAAAGATCTGCTAGTTCCAACCCCTCTGCTGAGGGTAGGGATGCCACCCACTACACCAGGCTCAAAGTCTCATCCAACTTGGCCTTGAACACTTCCAGGGATGGTGCATCTACAGCTTCTCTAGGAAACCTGTTTCAGTGTCTAACCATGCTCACAGCAAAGAATTTCTTCCTAATATCCAATCTAAACCAAATCTCTTTCAGTTTGAAGACATTCCCCCTTATCCTAGCACTGCATGACCTTGCTAAAAATTCCTCTCCATCTCTGTTTATACTCCTTCTAGGTACTGGAAGATGCTAAAGGGTCTCAACAGAATCTTCTTTTCTTCAGCCTGAACAACCCCAGCTCTCTCAGCCTGTCTGCATAGGAGAGGAGTTCCCCCACTATGAGCATCATCTTGGCCCTCCTCTGGACTCATTCAGAATTTATGTTTTGTATGAATAATTTGAAAATTTTCTTTTTTATAAAGAAACAGATAATAAGCGACATAAAACAAAAAATGAAACATGCTCCAGATGGCACAAGATTACCAACCAGAAATAAGAAGACACACAATTTCTGCAACAACCTGAAGCAGAAGAAAGCAAAACTATACAAAGTCTGAAGTTGAAGGTCAGAGAAGTAAAAGAAGGGAGGCTATGTCAGCAGTAAAGCAGAAAGAATGTATTTGCTAGCAGAGAAATTATTATAGCTAACCAAAACTTTCATCCAGAGTAAAATAAAATTCCTCAGTAACCTTTTTTTTTTCTTTCATTTGACACCATTATTTCTTTTTCAGAATATAAAGACTTTTTTTTAGTTGATGGTTTGTATAACCTTTCTGCTTTGCCTGTGAGGAAAATCTTTATCGTGAAAAAAGGTGTAATTGATGTGGTGTCTGAAAACAGCACCTATCATATGCTGAAATAGTATTTCTGAATCATAAGCAGCTTCATTCATCTCCAGAAGACATTTGTGCTGAAGCTTCACTGTGACCATCTAAGTGTCAACATTATTAAAAATTTTGCAGCCACTTTAAGTTTACTTTCAAGAGAGGAGAAGTGTCCTAACAATCTTTCTTCCTATATTGATGGCTGCATCTATATTTCTGAACAGTCAATATTGTCTGTGCTATATTTTATTTTTGTGGTAAACACTAGATAAAATGAAAATGCTATTAGTTTTCTCTTGAATTTTCCAGTCTGGCAAAATACCCTGACTTACTTTCCAGGTAAATATTCACATTAAAATACATCTTATGGGCTCCTACATTTTTATTCTTGTCATTTTACAGTCATTAACATTATCTACCTCTGAGTTAAACTTCTTTTTCTTAGGAGTGACATTCAAAAAAAACTTCAAAAGTTTTGTTTGGTTGGTTGGTTTGGTTTTTTACAAAACATGGAGCTGGAGCTTCCTGACTGTAGGTTGGATGTTGTGCTGGGGTGGAGTAGGCTGATATTAAGAGGACACCACCAGCACTCAGCAGAGCTGCCAAAAGAAGATAAGACCTAATTTTCAGCCATTTGGTTCCTTTTTCAAAAATGCTGCATGCCCAAGTTCCTTGCTAGGGCTGATGGAAACCTTGGAATGTCCTTGGGGAATCAAGACTGTGAGGAGACTCACGCTGCTGCCCAGTGCTGCCCCACAGAGCCCTGGGGGCAGAGGGGAGGTTGTGGAACCACATCAGATCTTAATGCCAGATATAAACTCCTCTCTCAGTCAAAGCATTTGCTCCCATTTCTAGTAAAGATTGTTTCTATACCCTCTGTATGTTTTCTAAATCTTTATCTGATCACCTTCTCCCTCTTTCCCATCTGTTTTGAAGCATAAGAAAACACACTGAAACCAACAGCTGTTTGCCCAAGCAAGAAACAGCAGCTGCCCATCACATCCTGGGGACAGCAGAAAAGCCACTGACTGAACACAGCTGGGAGCCACAGCATGGCCTCCCCCCTGCAGGAGTCCTAATACAGCCAATTCCCCAATCCCACAGCTGCAATTCCCAGGCTGTGACAGGGAGACAAGGAGATGTTATTTAGGGCTCTTAATTGACATCACCTCCCTGGTTTGTATCCAGAGCTGCTCTGAAGAGCTGGTGTCTGAGCATGTAACTATTTATTATTGGGTCTCTCAAAGAGATCTGTGTCTGCTCACAGAGCTGCTGTGGGAGAGGCCCCTCTCGTCCCAGGATGAGCCAGAGCTGTCGCAATGCCCTACTTTCCCCTGCAGCCTAGATCTGCCTGTAGCTCCAAGGACACAGCTCAACCCACATGTCTTCAGGTTCACTTTGTCCTCATCTCTAATGATCTCATTCTTGCCCCTGTCCTGTGTTCTGTCTCTAACTGTACTTTCTCAGCAGCTCAGCATATCAAATTAGGAATCTGGTTCACCTGGCAGAAAAACGCATTATGTTCCCCTGTTTATTCTTCAGCTGGATCAGTTTCCCAATGTGGTCCACTGGATGGACACAGAAATACTTCTCCTAGCCTGAGCATAGGGCTACTTTGGGGTGAGGAACAAGCACCTGGGGGACAGGAATAGGTTTCAAGACACATCAGCTCCTTTAACCAGACCTCAAGATGTCTATCCCTGCATCAGTGCCTGCCCAGTGGAAGAAGCAGGAATAAGAGGCAGGGGTAGAGAGGATGGCCAGAAGCATGGTCTTAGATTGACTTAATTAAACCAACTTCAATTACTAAGGGAAAAGAAAAAGAAAATACTTACCAGCTGCTTACATTTATTCTATTTTCCAGGAAAATCACTTAAAAAGATTGGATAGCTGGACACCCTCCAATGATCATGACCTTGTAAATCTTTGGGGTTTTTTTACTGTTGCTTTGTCAGACTTGATAAACATCCCAAGGCTTGTCTATCTTTCCCTTTTATATTACTGGATGTAACAGAAGAGGCTATACCTTTATGCAAAGCTGGTCTCTCTGTTACTATTCACACTGATCAAGAACACAGTGAATCCACTTATTCCTGTGGGCAGAGGGGCAGTTCCTGGCTTAAGGAATTCAGGACCTAAATAGACCCTGAGAGAGGAGGTCAGGAAAATTATTTTGAATATCAAATTCCAGAGAACAGCAACAGCAATTGAAGTCATAGCTCAAAAATGGTCAGAGTACCATCTAAAACTGTAATTTATCATCTTTTGACCAATTTAATGACAGGGGTTTGACAGGTTGCTATGTCAGGTGTGCTACTGCTGCAGTGACCCATGGCATGGGACTGACAGAGAGAAAGCACCCTAAACCTAATCCTAACCCAAAGAAAGCAGCCTCCCCAGCATGGATCATTCATGGGTCTAAAACAGGGAGAAATTAATGGAGTAATGGCCAGAACTTTCTTAGAGACCCAGAGAAAACTGATCCTTATTTGTTGCAATCTTGAATTGGATCTTGAAGCAACTAAAATACACCCAGTTTACAAAATGACCTCAGTTAGTGTAGCTAATTCTGAGCCTCATGGGTTTTTCCAAGTCAAGCACACTCCAACATCTGCTTGCAATAAAATCACATGACAGTCCTCCTAAAATCACATACAGCAGAAGATGCCTCCCCCTTAAAATAGGAGCCCCCCATCCATTAAATACAGTGTAACTTCTGACTTGGTTCATCCAGATATCAGTGGATGTAACTTAGAGGGTTTGAGATCTGAAACAAAGGAGGCTAAAGATGATCTTTTAATATCCCTTTCTATTAAAAGTGTGGATCTTAGCTACAATGTCTGAGTATCAGATGGGTAAAAGTGCATGGAAATACATTCCCTGCTCCACAACAGACAAACCCACCCACACAGCGGTGAGAAAGGATTTGAGTGCCGTGAGTGGAGCATGGTTATTACCAGCCAGCTTCAGCCTGCCTGATGCTGAGTTAACATGCCATTTTCCCTGTGCTGTCAAAGCCTTTGTCACGGTAATAGCCTGTTTCCTCTTTTTGTTAATATCTCTGTCAAGTGAATGAAGCAGCAGAATTGAAAGTGCCATGGTGTGCGATAGCACCATTCTGCTCAGGCTGTGCTGGCAGCCTGCTGTGTTTTGATTAACTGGATGTTCCTCTAAAATTTGTATGAAATTATTTTTCCATGGAAGCGCAGGGTGATGAAAGGAAGAAGTGGAGGGAGCTGGAGGCTGGTTGTCTGGTCACTCAGGAACAGGCAGGGCTGATCAGGCTGTGCCTGAGCTGCATCTGCTCCTGTGCCTTGCCCGTGACCTGAGGTCTGGTGAGGAGAAACTACTCTGGTCCTCACAAGACACCTCCAGTTTCTACTCAGCTCTCCCAAGAAGAGTCTGTCAATAAGTGCATATTGTGACCTGAGATACATGGATGGCAATTAGGAATGCAACCCTTAAAGCCTTGAAGTACAAAATCTTTAGATATCTGGCAAGCATACTCCGTCTATCAGCCTGTACGTACTGACACTGTCATCCCCATAAACACCACAGTACAGGGGGAAGGATGTGCTGACTTACAGTTCTGCAAATTTCTCAGTGACCCCAGATCTTGCTGAGGCCCTACAGCACAATGCTGCTGGCATGACACGCCTCTCCTCTGCCTCTCCTGCCAGTAAAACCAGCAAGGATTTTGCCAGTGAAGGGCTTCAATTTCCTTCCATGTCTGGTTGGGCTTTGCAGCACACACCAAAAGAAACCCACTTCACTTTGCCTTCTCTTGGCCTCTGTAACTGAACAGGACAAAACTGATGAACAGGGAGTTCTAAATTTATTTCCTAGGGCACCTCACCACTCTGGAAACAGGGATCCAGAATCCAGGATCCCATTTCAAAGATTAAGCACAATTCACAGGCAAGGTGCAATGAATCGGAAAGTCTGGTATAGAAATTGCTGGTGTAAAGACCTTGTGTTACTTGCTGCAGCTCAGAGAAATTGATAGAATAATCCAAACTGACACATTCCCATTCTGATTTAGCACCAATGCAAATGACATGGGATGTAAGATAGCCAGGACTCAGGCATTCCTGTTGTTGATCTCTGGTTTTACTGCCTCACTGAAGTTGTGGAGGGCTTTTGTGTTACAATCTGATTGGTTTTCTGCTCAGAATTCATGAGTAAAACAGTTCTGACTTGTGCAACATCCATATAATATTTTTTTTACTTGCATCTACAGACTTTTTAAAACTATTGCTCTGCAATCAATTGAAAATTGGTATGAAATTAACTTTCCCACCAATTACAAACTCAATCTCATGTTTCACAGAATATTTCAGGGTTTTTTAAATGAGTTGGTTTGACTTTTCAATCTGCATGCTTATTATAAATTTTTCAGAATATTTTATGTATTTGATGTATTAATAAAAATATTATTCCTAATGCAAATTTGGAATGTATTTGAGATTATGCCTCTCTCACTCTTCTTCCCCCTTTCCCCTTACTTATTACACATACTTGATATACTCTCTCTTTTCCAGCAGTTTTGTAACACATAAGAAATTTGAGACATGGGTTTTGTTTTAGTAACTTAAAGAACTATATTTAAAGAAAAAAATGTTTTGAGGATTGGGGAAACACCAATGAAACCTGATGTCTGACTACCTAAAGAAAATGTGCCACTCCACACAGGCAACTTTCAGCTCTCCTGTCTAGGGCCAGTCCTCCCACACCCCTCTGCATGCAGAGGACTGAACATGTCTTGGACCTCTGCAATTCACCATAATAGGAAAAATTATTTTATTTTGTCACCTGTTCCCATTCCATTGTCTAACTCAATTCAAAGGAGAACATGCCTGCAAAAAACTTCATATCCTACCTATAGCAGAAATTGAAAGTTGTTGCTGTTTATGAGGTTTGACTACTGCTAATTTCCAATAAGCAAGTACTGACAGATGGTTTTGATTTTCTTTGGGTTTTCTTTTTTTTTTTTTTTTTTTTTTTTTTGTATGTTGCTATTTTGGTGTGGTTTTTTTTTTTTTTTTTTTTTTTTTTTTTTTTTTTTTTTTTTATAATGGACAACAAATATTGGCATGGGATGGAAAAGCAGGATACCATTTATATGACATGTTGTACTCTAAGGACCTTTACCAGAATATGGAGACATACATCCTGATGAAAGAACATGCCTAGAAATCCAATCATTTCCAAGTCAGATAATACTGTGCATTTAAGCATAATCATTACTGCAATGCTTGTAAACCACTGCTTCTTACTAAAGATCAAGTGGGCAAAGATAGGAATGAAAAGAGTATTGAACAAGGCTGCAATGCAATAATAGCACAAATAGCTCATGGCTCTGGAAGACACAAGAACTACACGTGTGTCAGAAGTTAAGTATGACAAATAAAATGTAGGAGAAGAGGACTTACATATATCAAATCCAACAGAGATGCACCAGAAGAGAAAAAGAAAGAAATGTTTACGAGGAATGGGATGGTTTTGCATTTCAAAACACCAGATAATTGTGCTGGATAAGAGGAAACAAACAAAAAAAAAAAAGTATGGGAAAGATGTGGGAAAATGACAAAGGAAGTTTTGCAAGAGGAAACTGCCTTGGCAGGGAATGTGGATAGGATAATGTGTGTCTATGGAATATAATAGTTAACTGCCATAAAGCATTCACTGCTCATAGCCAAAAGCAGCAAACCTGCATGGCTGGGCTACAGCACAAGTGGGTATTTTGGGTCACAGCAGGAAACACCACACACGGTATTTTGTTAGGCTGCTGCAGTGTTTTGCAAACAGGGAGAGGAGGGAGGATTGTAGGTATGAAAAGCCAAGGCAGGTTGTTTCATTTGTTTATATTGAAAATAAATAGCTTTTGAAAATATGACCGAGTCAGTAAAGAGTATGAAACACAATCCTCTATTTGTTATGATTTAGTAAGTAGGAAGCAGAGAGAGGTAAAATCCATGCAACAAATGCACACAAGAGCTTTCAAAATTCCCCTCAGTCCACAGAAATTCTTTCAAGAGATCATGCCAGTATTGTTCTAAGACCAGCTTGATTCAAAGTCCAGCAAAAATAGGCAGGTTTTTATAAAAGAAACAACAGCTCCTGCCCAGGACCAGGCACAGTACACACCTTAGGAAGGAACACTGCCTAGCATGATGCCAAAGTAGTTCAGTGGTAGAAAGCCTCTGGCAGTGCATTGTGTCACTAAATTAAACCAGAGCACCCTGAGGGACTACAAAGACCTGTCAACTTTCCACTCCCCAGCCTTCAGAATTGTGTTGGTTTAAGAACATAATTCTCAGGTTATTTCTTCTGATATCACTGTAGCTTTACCTAATCTCAAAAAGTTATTCTATCTGCCCTCCAAGTGGCAGAGCTGTGATAATCTCAGGATATTAGTGAGGTAAAACTCACAGAGAAAGATAATATCTTTTATTAGTCTAACCAACAGAGCTGAAGAAACCTGCCAAGTGTGGACAGAGCCTACATTCATTAGAAGCAGATACAGTGATTTCCAGCTTTGTGTGCTTCAGGAATGCTGAGACTGCAGTTTATATGGGTCACAGGCAAGCAGGCCAGCTCAAGCATCACACCCAACCTAGCAAATTCCTTGTGGAGCCTCTCCAGCCAAAGTTTGAATGGCTAGATTGCTGCAGATCTTAGGCTGGGTAGGTTAAGCCTAAACTCTGTGCTCTGCATTCTGGGAATGGATGCTTGGGCACATTTGTCACAGAAGAGCAGCAACAGCCTCATGCAGCGACAGGGTCTTGCCTGGCCCAGACTCCCCCTGCTCCTGACCCAACCATCAGCAGGACTGAATCAAGACTGGGGCAGGGGCTCATTTTAGTAGGGCTGTTTCTCTGAATTCATTCAGCTACTTCATTTATTTCTTCATTTCATTTGCACACTCTTCAAAAGCACCGTAAATGTACTCGTCACATTTCACAACACTCAGCAAATGGGAACAGGATGAGGCTGGAAGCTCACGTTGCAGTGATCTCTTTTCCCAGAGGATGAGCATTGGGGAGGCTCTGTAATAATTACATCTTAAGATAAACCATGGAGAAATTAGAACTTACTAGATGAATAAAAAGCTACAAGCAGTTTTTATTAATAGAAGCCTTTGAAAAACTCCACAGCTAGGTTTTAAGTCAAGACCAAGAGATATTAGCAACATTTTGCTTTGTTTTCTTGTAGATATCTTTGATTTTGAGGTGATGATAATATGACTGCTGGGTGACGTTCTCTTTATAGTTTCATTATCTGAAATGCATAGAGACTTTCATCCTTTTCAGCATCTTTTGTTGCAAATATATGTATACAAACTTGTATGTATTTATACATATAAAGAAAAGCATATTTCAAGAATGAACACATAATATTACAGAAATGGTTGAGACCTGAGAGACTTTTGACACTAAAGGTTTCATCCTGTCCGTTGAAGTACCAGGTTTAAGGGGTGAATTGCCATCAACTGCCTTCTTTCTTTATCTTTAAATTAGAAAGTGCAGGTAAGCTTTAAGGTCTGGCTGCCTGGACCTATCTCTGCTACTCCTAGGAAAATTATTTCCTTCAGGCACACAAATTATATAGCTGAAATCATATCTCTCATATATTAACTTGATGATAGGCCAGGATCTTTGTACTATGATCACATAAAAAGGGATGGAGAATTTCCCACAAAAAAAGCACTTAAGCAGTAATCATATATTTGAAAGTAGAAAATGAAAGTGCTCAGTGTTACCAAGCTTCAAGAAAAGACTGAATCCTCTGTTTTAGATCCATTACACCAATAAATGATTAAATTGTCCTCAGACTATGGGAAGCATAGTTGCAGCAGTTTACAGTAGAGAAGTCTCACCCACTTAATTGCAATGGAGTAGAAGCAAAAGAGGGGTACACTTTACTCAGAACAATGTGATCACTTTAATTTTCCTTTATAAAAACCTAGTTTTACAGAGGTCAGCCTAAGGAACAGATGTGTTGGTTATGGCTCTCATTCTGAACTGTAAAATTGAGAGCACCCTCCAGATTGTGAGGGCAAAAAAAGACCCTGCAGGGCCTTCTCCCAGCTCATGGAGCTTTTTCTGTAGCAGACACATGGAGCTTGTAGGTGTCTTGCTATTGATTACTTTTGCTCCTCAGTGCAGGCAGAGTCAGCTGCAATCAGTCAGTCAGTCAGAAACCTGTAGCTTTAACATTTTGGAAATCCTGGCCTTTGGGGGATATCACGATGAGCAAATTTTAAAATCAAAAACAGAATTAAGGTCAACCCACTGAAAGGATGCATACATACACACACACACACACACACACACACATACATATATATATATATATACAAACACACATACACATATGTGTATAGCCCCAGGACAGACAAGGCATAAGTCTTTTTTAATTGCTTCCCTATTTTATTGTTACTAATACTGTAACTCTACCTGTGTTACTTTAATGAAAGCTAACACTGAAATAAAAATAATTATGAGCCTCCCTCCTCCCTTTTAATATTCTTCTTTTAACACCTGGGGTTTAGAATAAATAATACAAACTGTTTATTGGAACATGGCCATAAATTACAAATTGCAGGCCATGCTTACTTTTAAGACCAAAGAACTGTGGAAGGGAAAATGTGTAGTTTTAGATCTGCATAGGAATGAATTCTTGTTCTAAACACAAGAATATTGTATCACTTCCCTCACCAGTCCATTGACCAGTCATGTAGGTAAGTGCTTCTATCAACACTTCATCCTTCAGGGAACAACACATCACCATTTTTGTTGTTTTATAAAAAAAGAAACCAAACAATTTTGTCTCATGCAACAACCCTGTGATTATCACTGAGGGTCACAGAGTTCACAAATGAGGTCAGTTCTTCCCTTGAAATTTTTCAGAACAACACACTGAATTGTTTGCAACCCAAGGTCTAACCAAAACAACTGTGGACCTGCTTTTTCCTGTTTTATCATCCCTCTTCTTCCTTTCTTGACATTTTAATGAACTATTAGATGTTCCCTGATTCCCAGATTCCCAGCAGCACTCAGAAGCACCTCATATAGCACATGTGTAGTGTTAAAAACATGCCTATTTTATTAATTTAAACAACTTCATTCCTTGATCATTTGAATGAGTTCCAGCGTCCTTACAGTAGAGATTTGGCGTCATACCTATCAGAACAGAAAGTGACCTGTAGTCAGGAGGAGGTTGTTCACAATAAACTCCAGTCCCTATCATTCAGTAAGTTTAATTATTACTCAGGTCCAGCTGAGAAATGGCTTATCTAGTGTCCAGGTACAAGCATGTACACACGTGCTTCTTCTAGCCACTGTGCTTATCAGCCTAAAAAATTCTAGAAAGTCAATTCCATTGGATTCTTCTCTTCAATTACATAGGCACATTCTCTTCAGTTACAGAAGAAACAGGTTGATAAATAAGTCTCTTAAAACCACTGTTAACTGATAATGCCTGGCTTTGAATTAAGTAAAAAAAGCCCCAAACCACCAAACCCTTACTAAATGTCTGTTTCTAGTATAACATGCTTAGAAAGAAGTCCTACTGTTTCTGGTCACCCTCCTGGAGAAGATACATGGCTTTATGATCACATTCATCTGCTTTAATTCATCACAGGGGCATCAAACATGTCACTTAAAGTATTTGCTGCAATCTGGAATTGTCACTAATATGGTGCCTGGAAAGAATTAAAACTCCATCCAGGATTTCCCACCCTTTTTGCCCTTATCTGCTACCATGTCTTTGCAACGAGATTCTGCAGCTGACAGAAAATTCTGCAGCTGCTATTCTCTCCATGCTCCCAACTCTTTAAAATGAGTTTGTGCTAGAAGAACTCTTAACAAACAGAAGAATTTTTAAGTTGTCAAGATGTTGTCATCCTGATAGCCACGCTAATAAAAGCATAGTTTTTACCTTCAGGAAGCACTGTTAATGGCAATGCTAATCTGTTAGGAATATAAAATTTAAAGAAAATTTCAAGAAGGTTCCAAAACCAAAGAGGTCCCAGAACAGTGTTATTTACAACACTGAGACAGAAGTGGCACAAACAGCACTGAGGTTCTAGAGGATCTTGAAGCAGAAGCTGTGAGAATGCAAATAGGCACCGCAGGATCTAGTTAAGCTGTGTTTGAGCACTGTGCCGTAAGATGAGGGCAAACTTCTCTGTAATCCATCTGTATAATTTATGATTTATGGTGCTTATAACTCCAGCTGTGCCCAGACCCAACACACCATGCCTCTCTTCTAGCCATGGTCTGTTAGTAGGAGACAGGAGCTGAAACTCAGCTTCCCAAGTTGCTGTATCTGTTGAAGGGACTTCACCTGCGTGGAAGCCATCAGCACAGACTGATGCAAGAGGGACTCTTTGTGGTAAAGTGACTGAGCCCAGACACTGAGAGACCAACACCCACTTTTAGTTTTATATTATGGGCAACACCACAATGTATTGCAGAAAAACAGTATGGATGCAGGGGATCAAGAATTCAATTGACCAAGGATTATCAGATCTAGGATTGTTCTTTTGGCACATTCAAAAGGATCAAGTCTTTCTGAAGTAAGGACCATGGCATAAGCTATCCAGCACACTGAGAGAAAGTGCAGAATGTAGGCTATTCAGGAAGCCTTGGTGTCTCTGTGAGATAGCTTCCTGTCATGGTTTGACATGGAAGTGAATTTTCTCAGGAAGTTGGTAGTCAAACCAATCAGTGGTTGGGGTTGGATATTGTCATTTAGACTGACCACTGAAGACATGGACACGCCTCTGAGAACACAGGAGGTTAAAAGCTCCCAGGGGAGCTCTCTCTTTGGTTCTGGTCAGTGTGGAGCGCAGATTCTCCTCTGCCCAGCCTCAGGCTGGGTGGGGCAGGGGCAGCCATGCAGCCCAGGCTAAGGTAGGCCGAAGGGTGAAGGGACTGGAACCGGGCCGGCCCCGCTGCGGATGGAAGGGTGGAGGAAAAATCTGGGATGTTTGCGTTCCCCCCCAGAGTCTCTCTGGAGAGAGAGAGAAAGAGACAGCGACGGTGCTGGCAATACACCGGCAGAGGTGGAGCGGGGGGGAGGTGCCCAGTCGTTGGAGTTGGAGGTCTGGGCAGAGATCCTGGCCATCCAGGGAATTTGAGACTTTTAACCCCTTCTTGGATGATGAAAGCTTTATGAAATATTACTCCTCCTTGATCTGAAAGAGAAGAGATGGCCTGGGAGTGAGAGATCAGAAGAAGATGGAGAAATGAATTATAGTGTGGGAGGAGATGATGGAGTGGCCTTGGCTGGACTTTTCTTTTATAGCCATAGACTGAACCAAATTCTCCTGCAACAAAGACTGCATTTTTAGGGGGATGCAACGATGAGCCAAGAGACCTGCTTCAGCAGCTGAGAGTGACAGGAGTGGAGTGAACAGAGAAAAGTTGAGAAGGGTGTGGTGATGCCCTCTGTCTTGAGAGAAGAGGAAGAGAAGAAGAAGATCTCTGTTCTTGGATCCTCGGTCCCAGAGGAAAATGAGGGGGACTGTTGTCCCAAAAAGGAGAAGCTGTTGGACCCTTGGCCCCAGGGGGAAATGGGGGGGACTGTGGTCCCAAAATGAGAAACTGAACTGTTGTTTTTCTTTGGTCCTTGGCAAAGCATCCTTGAAAAGAAACCCTATGAGCCGTCTGTCCATGCACGGTGGTGAGAGCACTGTGACATGGAAAGGAGAGTGTCACACTGGCAGATTTTCTCCGGGCGGTGCCATGTGTGACATGGAAACACCAGAGGTTGCAGCTGTGTTTCCTGGGGGTCTATAGCACAGGAGAGACTCCTCTCTCCCTTGATGGACTGAGTATTGATTATCTGAAGGGTGGGAACCTGATTGAGGGTCCGAGTTGTGTCTCACTGTGGTTTGTTGGAATTGGGGTGGGGGGGAGGAGGAATATTTTGGAAGGTTTTCATTCTGGATTTAGTGTGTGTGTCTTTTATAGTAGTAGTAATTTTTTCCCTTTGTTATTAAGCTTGGGCCTGCTCTACTCTGTTCCTGATTGCATCTCACAGCATTTATTTGGGAAGGTGTATTTTCATGGGGGCGCTGGCATTGTGCCAGCGTCAAACCGTGATACTTCCTTAGGGAATTCTAATGGAAAAGCTTTGAAATTCTGAGGATAAAATCCACTAGAAAGGCTTGGCTCTAACAGATCTAAAAGACAAATAATTTCAATTAAAGCCACCTATTCTTGATCAAACAATTATGCCTTGCATCCCTTTCCCTCGCTTACCCCAAGGTTTCATTTTGCCACCATCTCTTGCTCACCTGCATCCTCCCTCTCCCATCATCACAAAACATGCTGCTTATTTTCCCTTTCAGTCCATCCACTACTCTCCCTCATCAAAGGCCAACATTCTTGGCACTGACCAATGCTCTCTCTTGTCTTCTTACTGTCTGTAGTCTGTTCTGGTACCACATGGACAACCTGGCCAGAACCCCTCTTCCCATAGCAATCCTCCTCATTTGTGCTCCTCCAAGTCATGGAAATTATTTGACCTACCACAAACTGAGGTGCTTTGGTGCCTGTGAGCATTACTTTGCTCTGCCCTCTCAAAACTAACCAAGGGAAGCCAAGATGATTAGGAATAAATAAGAAAATAAGCAAGAGCTCTCACTCAGACAACTGCTGACATCTCTCCAGCATTAACAGCAATATGGTTTTGTAGGGTAAAAAAGTGAATCAATAGTGTTTCCAAAAATCCTAAATTGCTGAAGTTTAGTTTAGGTGTGGTTATAATCTTATGAGATACAAGGAACAAGAAGGTGGCTCCAGAGGAACCCATTTGCAGATATTGGTTAGCCAGTGCTAGCTACTCCACTGAGCCAGGGTCAGGCAAAGTGTCGGTGTCTGCTCTTGGGTTTCAGTCCTGCCTTCTCCAAGGTCAGTTGCTAGCTAAGTGTAATATCCTTTTGGGATATGAAGCTGGAAAAGCTCAGCACAGCTTTGTTGGCTGACTGGGCTGAAAATGAAACGCTTTATTTTCAGATCCAGCACATTACACACCTGCTTCCAAAGCTGTCTGACAGAATTTATACTCTTTTGATTGGCAAAAGAAATATTCTAATATTGTCTTTGAAGGCTGTTAAATGTACAACTGGAATCATCATGTTTTAAATGCTGTGGTATTAGCTGTTACTGTGATCACTGTCAGCAAAATACACAGACAGAAGTATCCCCTTTCACCTCTCAAAAGTGCATTTCGGAGAACAGATGGAAGCAGAAAGGTCAGGAATGGTGGAGAAAAGCCAGTAGTAGACGTAGCAGCCTCAGAGGGCTGCCTAGAAAGAATTTTCCCCTAATGACAAAAGGATGATTTCACTGAGACCTTCTCAGTAACTGTGAAAGCCACCTTATTAGGGAATGTGCTCCCAAAAAAGGCTTGAAACTGTCAAGGATACCTGATCACCAGAAGGCCTCCAGAGAGGTCAGCTAGCTTGTGCAGTCACCGCCATAAATGGGGGGAAATCTCAACGTAAATAAAAATGTGATCTTCTATTGCCCCTAACTATAAACCAAATTGTTTACCCCCACCTCTTCATCTTTTTTTGTGGGGGGCTAGGTGGGAGAGGGCACAAATAATTGACCTTTCAGCCTTCCCTATTCAGGAAGATATTTTCTCCAGCACAATTCTGTGCTCTGTCTTCCTCCAACACACTGTAGAAATACAGAAAAACAGGTTGGGAGGACATAGCTTTTAAAGGGTTTATGTAGGTTACAGGAAGAGGCACTAAATTGTTGGCAGGTGGAAAACCTGACTGTGGGTGATCCAGCCCTGATGATAGTGCAGGGAAAATACAGGGGGATAGCTGGTTTGCTCCATAGCACATTTCTGTTTGCCATTTCTTTAAGGATAAATAATTAGGATGTAAATGAAATGTCCAATCAATATTTTTTTTTCACAAGAGAAAGATTTTGGTACTCTACAACTATGACCCATGTTGCTTTTATCTCATATAAACAAACCAGATGCAATTGTTTCTTTCTAGTAAGCTTTGTGAATCTATCCCCATCTCATCATTCCTACCAGTTCACTTGGTATGATTTAAACTAAAAGCAAACACCTTGTAGCCAAACCCTTTTCTTTAAAGGGAAATATTTCTCCTTTCTGCTTTTAATGGGTTTATTTTCTAAACAAGTCTTAGTTGGTCCAAAACACCTTAAAACACATCCTGTGAGTTCACATTTGGGAAAGTATGCCACTGTCCATGTTTAAAACCACACTTAAAAATACTTTAAGACTCTAAAAGAATGCACAGCAGTTTAATTGATTCCAGCCACATTAACAGTCGCAAAAATCTGTGGTGCTTTACTAGGGAAGTAATGGGTTGTGAATAATTTATTTTTTATTTCTTACTTGCAGGTGATGGGGATTAACCTGGCTATTTCAAATGAGTTTTAGATTATTTTAGAGTGCTGAATAATATCCTGTTTGAAGGTAGCTATTATACGTCAACAAGCCAATGTTTGTGCAGCAGGTCATTCAGAAGTGAGAGGAAATTCTGACCATATACTCAGAGTTCAAGTGCTGAATATTTTATGAACTTTTCCTGTAATACAGGGAATAAACTCTAAGTGCTTTTCTTCATTCCTCTTCTTTCTTCTCCTAATTCCCCTTTCTTCTATGCCTTTTAACACTCCAGTGTCACACTAGGTGCTCCTCTCTGGAAACATAAGAATACAAGTTATCACCTCTGTTCTAGTAAGCGCCACAGAACTTCCAACTCCGAAGCAACCCTACTTAAAATGAAACATAGCTGTCACTAAGTAAAGTTCAGTGCCTTATGGTTACGGCTACAAAATTGCTCACTAATAACCAGGTGTGGCTGATTGCAGGAGCGGCTGTCCTTGCTCACAGAGGAGAAGCACTGCTTCCATTGCACAGCTGGACCCATGCCACGGAGCTGATGCAAGCAGGAGTGCCTCCAATATAGCGTCTAGCAAGGTAAACACATGCAACGGAGCATGGGTATGGGATTACTTCTCAAAACTCTAAATAGTCACGAAAACAATTTTCCTGGTGTTTTTCATATATCTGCTAATGCTGTTCATCATCCTGCTTAGCTCTTGTCAAGAATCACCATTTCTAAGCTTGCCCCCTTCCAAAGAGTTGTTGAATGTAAAATCAGTTACTTGGGCAGCAAGGAACGAGACAAGTTTCTGCAGTGCAATCTGGCCAGAAAAAATTGCTGGCCACAGTGGCATTAGTAATCTCAGCCATCTCTCTTCCATTTGCTAAAACAAAGACTCTACAAGGGTTTTTGCAGAGATTTTGGGGAAGATTTCATCACATTAAGTTCAGCTTTCATTTGATCAGAGGGCCTAGAGCAGCTCAGATCTCCAACACAGTGTTCTCATTAACATTAGGTTTGGGTTTGCTTTTAGTGTGCGTGTATGTGTTAAGACCATCCACATATGGCCTATTCCACTTCATTACTGAACAGGAACCCTGTACACACTACCCTTGTAGGAAACTGCTATTAATAGAGGAAGTGATTCTTCTTATTGGGTGTAAAAGCAGATAGAAAAGCAACAATCCAGCCTCTCTGAGCCCTCCTGATTGTGTCTGGGCAAGGGCAACAACGGTACTTCACCCAGACTGATTTTCTTACAAAGAGACACTGTTCAGACAGATCCTAATTCTCTTTTTGGCCATTTTAAAGGGACAACATAGTTAATAGAGCCTTATTTCCCTGAAGTGGTTAATATCTAGGCAACTTTGAATTTCTCCAGGCTCCCCTAGCCCATACATGAAAGCAAGATATTTCTGCCTGAGGGAAGATGCAGTCCACAGGGACATTAATAGGAGTATTTGCACCCGTTTTCTGAGCATTGGGTTGATACCTGAGCGAAGGCAGAAGGAAAGGCGTGTCACCTTCCTCACCACAGAGCCACATAAGGAATTGGGAGTGGAGACAGGAATAGACTCACCATGAGCCACATGTTGACTCAACATGCAGTGCAATATGTGTGCTCCCGAAAGGCACAGGGGAGCCTGATGAAGCACTGCTTTCCATGGGGAACGGCCCCTGGAGCCCAGCCAGTCAGCACACTGCTGCCTGCCCATGCCTGCCTTTAGTGGCTCAATCCAGGCCGTAGGTGGCACATGCTGGGAAGGACACGTGTGTGGGTTAGAGATAAGGTGAGCCACTGCGCACGTGTGAGCTCATCTAGCACAGGACAGCAGTAGAAGATGAGCTGTTTGAACTGCACACAGCCAATTGTTGCAAGCAAAAATTGTGCCTTTGCCATAAAGTGATTTGGCATAAAGTGTGATGCGCAAGTGCTCATTGAAACAGTGGCAGATGCAAGACTTACTGGCCTTTATCCCACTGTTTCTAGACCACTACTCCCATGCCCTGAACACTGAGAGGACTTAAAGATCCCTGGGAAGCAATGACAAGGTAGTATCAAAAATACCAGCTTGTCTGAAAAAGGCTTTATGTGTCAAAAATACAGTTTTTTTTTTTTTTTTCTCAAATGCTATAAATGTTTCATTTTTCTGAAATTATTGCTGAGATGTGTGTGTAGCTATTATATACACACATGTTTAACCTGTCCTTAGAAAACCTGCCTGTGGGCATAGCAGTGGCAAATCAAAAGGAACCTGTTACTTTTCATAAGTTATTAAATGTACTGTAAACTATTATGTTTTAAGTAGTCACTAGAGTTATTAGGGACTGTTTGTAGGATGACAACATGAAAAGCTTGAGATCAGATCAGACCCTTCTAAAGGCTATCAAATGAGGGAAATAAAAAATAATCTATAGTCATATGCAAATGAAAATTTGTAGGGAACATTTCAGACATTGCCATTACAGGAACAAAAGACATATTTAGAACTTTTACTCACAGGCACCAAAAAACCAAAGCTTTTCAAAACACCAAGCAAAACAAAAATAAATGTTGTGCAGCAGCCCATCCCTTCAAACTTGGGATTCAAACAACCTCATCATTCCACAGGGGAGATGGTCATTTTGCAAACAGACACGGTTGCAAGGAGTGCCAATGGTGGAGGAAAGGAGACATACAAACACACACACACCCTCCTCTGCCTGCCCCCTATCCTGGCAGAGGCCCAGTGTCAGTGAACAACAACATTCCTGGTCTTCAGAAACGTCTGGAAGGAATCCAGAGCCATACATATATGACTTGACTCTCTCCCTTTTCCTGGTATAAACCTGTCTATGTGTTAAATACCTGACTTCTTCCTTGCATTCTGCTTATCCTTTCTCATTCTTTTTCTTCTTCTCTGCCACCAAAATGACTGAGATCAAGAGGAAAGGATAAAGTGGAGCAACAATACCCCACTGCCTCCCAGAGCAAATTTTAGGAAAAAAACCCTCACTCATGGCATTTTCATTTATAGCAAGCAAGGTCTTCTTGACTCTGGCTGCACATTACTGCACCCTTGGCACCAACAAACTAGCCAAAATAATTTACTGGCTCCTAGATACTCAGCACTCCAAAAAACTTTTCCCTGAGAACTTTGCAGTTGTTTTTCCCAAACACACTGGAAAACCACACCCAGTTTGTGTGAGCTCGTTTGTCAGCTATGCTCAGCACTTCAGAGTGGATTTCAAAACAAAACAAAGACCTCAGACCAACTGCTTCACACAGATTATTCCTCCAAGCCTGAAAATCAGCCTTGCGGAGTCACGACTACATCAGGGCTTGCATTTGTACTGGTCACATCAGGTCCTGTGGCTGCTGATGCTCCCAGTGATTACTCTCAGTGAGTGGAGTAATCCATTACCTTTATCACAACACTTTTGATCATGACAGACAGAAGTGCTCTAAACATAGTACATGATTTATTCACAGAGCTTTCTAATTTAGCCACTGAGACAGGTTAGTTGCCTGGACTGAATATTAAGGATTTCTTACTGTGTTAGGTCAGAGTAGAGAAAGCTATTTTCATTTCTAGAAGGTAAAGCTTTTGGGGAAAAAAGAAAATATCAGGTACAATTAAGTTTGTGGTCGCTACTTAGCTATTCTTCCCAGACACCAAGAGACTGGTTAAAGCATCATCATCAGGGAATCCTGCTGCTTCAGACCACTGTGTTCCTATCTATCCAGACAGAACAATCCAGGAGCTGTTCATATATGAGCACCTAACTTGTAACTAATGGTTTGTAAGCTTTTTGTGGACTTTTCCTTCCTCAACTGTTTTTTTTTGAGAAATGATGCTTCTTGAGAGAGAGAACAGACTGCACGTATACGTTCAAAATATACGTCACCAATGCAAAGAATTTTGCTTGAATTTCTCCTTCAAAGTGTGACTTTCATTCCTAAAATCTCAAAGGTAAGGCCCTCTGCTAGTCCCTTCTTTAAACCATGTGTGGTGGTATTTGCAATGTGTATTTGTCATGTACACATACATCTGTATATATAATGTATTTACATCATACATATACATATATATATATAAACACACAGAGATGTTGCTGAGTTCTCAAAGGTGACTTTAAACTAAGACTAAATACCAAACAATGTTTATATAATAACTCAAATGTGTTTATAAACCTCTTAAGTGCTTTCAGCAATTATTTCTTCTGTTTAAAGGTTTGGTTTCGTAGGTCTTTATCAGATCTCAGCAGTTATAATTCAATACCAGAAAAATTATAGTAATTGTTACATGTCTGTTACCATGTGTTACCACTGCATGTGTTACTACATCAATAGACTCTTCTGGTATGAAATGTCTTACAATTCTCTCCAAGAAATAAAGGGAAAAAAAAGAGATCTATTTCTTGAAGTCTAGTGGGAAGTGGGACTACCCTGAGTAAAAGGGCAATCAGACCCCCAGTAACAAATAGCAGTTACATTGGTGGCTTTTGTGTTTCAAATAAATGATTCCTTTTTTTTCCAGCTTCCTTTTAAAAACCAATTTCTCTACTTTTACATTTTCTATTACATGTTAAAATATAATTCTGTGTCTTGGAAAATCATGAAATTATGAAGCTGAAATTGACCTTCAGACTCTGAAGTAGCTACAGCTTACTTTTGGGATTCGAATGAAAATGCTTAGCAGAGTGGGCTATATTTACTTTGTAAATCATTGCCATAAAACATAAAATGCAATTACTTTTTTAAACTATACACAATATAAAAAGGGCAAAGAAGGCAGGCAACATTTCAAGTTGCCATCGATTTCATTTGACTTTATTTGAAGTTCATTCTCCATAAAATACCAGTATCTAATGAGGAAACACATGTAAGCAATGCACACCCACAGGTAGGCATTGCATTCCTCAGAAATATTAAAGTCTAAGATGGGTCATCAGAATTCAACAGCAAACTTGTATATTAACTCACCAGTTCAGGTCACTCTTCTGTATCAGAGGAAGATAACCTCAGTCCAACTAAAATTATGCCTCTCTTTTTGTACAATTCTATGGAAGGTATTTTTCTTCATTTCACTTCAAGAAGTGCAGTTTATAACCCAGGATCTCATATCTGACATTGGTCATATAATTTGTCTCCTGCAAAACTGTTAACGGTAACAGAATGATCTAATCCTTTAGGCCTTGCAGATCTTAATTTTTATGATATGCTGTTAGCACTGAATTCTGCAGACTTATTTCCTTTCATTCATTTTAAGGATATTCAAATTGCTGCTACTTGTGACTATGGCTTTCATTTCCTGGGGACTTGAAGAAAGACTTTCTTATTGCTTTTTCTTGCCTGGGTGTAGCAGACTAAACCATTGTCAATAGCCATTCCTAAATATCTGCTTCTGAAGAAAAGCGTCCTTGTTTTTCATTGTCATTTCTGTAAAAAAAAAAAAAAAATTTCTTCCTATTGTACGTGATTCTGTATGTGTACAAGTTAAAATTTACCTCTGATTTTGTTCACGGTAGGGAAAAAATGTAGTAGGAATGAAGTTTTCTAGATTTTGGAAGCTCCTCTTAATTTTTCCTAACATGGATAATGATATGTAATGACCACACTTTCAACTCAGACTTAAAATCACCAACAAAATTGGTCAAGAGCAATCCCAGCATGGTTCTTTGCATGCTGCTGCTAGATGACCTACATTTCAAAAAACAGCCAGGACTTAAAGAATTTGATGCCTAGCCAGTATTTAATTCAGAACAAAAAATTATCTGTCTAACAAGAAAAAAGGACTTTATGTTAAAAACATCATCAAAACCTTCTAGAAACTTGGATGATATACACCAGATTTTTTCTTCCCAATATTTAAAATAAAACCTTCAATTAACTTCAAAGACCAGCTGAGAACTTTCACCAGAAACCATATTGTTAGTCAGATGATGTAATTCTGTTTTTCTAAGCATATGTTTCTGTTTTGACTGGCCTGAAATGCTTCCCCTCTATCTAGGTTATCGTGCATTCACCTGCAACTCCTGAGGTCACTCTTCAGAGCATTTTCAAAGTGATGCTCCCTGGTGACACTTTCACAGCAACCAGGAAGAACTCCTATTTTAAGGAATATATGGCATGTGTTTGTCAGAAGCTTTCCAGTTTTGGAGCTGAGATCCCTCACAGCTTGAGATGAACACCATCTGGTCCTAGGAGTTCAATAGAATTAAGATTCCCAAATTGTTCAGTGAATTCCTCCCTGGAGGTTTCTCCCCTTCTTAAAAACAAACTAAGGGCTAAGGTTTCCCTGGGGTGAAATTTCCTTGGGATGAAAATTTCACCAGTGGACATCTTTAGCCTAGTTTAACTGCTTCAGGCAATTGGCTTTTTTTTTCAGGCTTGTCGTCTGTCTTAAAACTTCTTTATCCCATTGATCCCTCAAAGTCCATGGAAACAAGTGCAATCCTTCTGCCTCAGACACACATTAATACTTCTTGTTTGGTAGCAGTAGCCATCTCTTTACCTTTTCTGCAGTTAAGGAAGAAATCTTTACTTATGAGCTTAGAAGTTAGAGTGGAATTTTTCATCATGTTTGGATAGGAGATATTTTTCAACCCGAAAAACACATTGATGTGGCTTGTACAGATAAACAAAATCCAAGAGCATAAAGGAACTTAAAAGGGTCACTGTGATCAGCTGATTTAATTTAGCACAAGCTGAGCTGCTTTCTGCCCTACCCAAGTTTTTAAATCCATGTTTTCATTGGGATAACAATGTCCAGAAAACCGACCCACAGTTTGCTCCCTTTTATCCCACAGACTTTACAACCTAGAATAAACGGGTGGCTTGCAGCAATGTAAGAAGTAATACAGAAGATAAATATTCCTGATCTACATCTAGTAGCACAGCAAATGGAAAAGGAAAGAAGGAATGAGGCAGAATCTGAAGGGAGACAGCATTGTAAGGAGAAGAACATGGCTGACCAATGAATACACGTAAAAAGATCCTTAAGGTTAAAGACAAAATTGTTGGTGACCAAACCAGAAGGAAATGAAGTGGTGTGGTGGAAGTTAATTGATGCAGGGTTAGGATTTGGATTCAGTCTTAGGGCATGTGAAGCAGGAAAGAAAGGCAGAAACATGTTTTGGCCAGATGGATCAGAATGAGAGATAACCAGCCAGTGGTTAACCACCTTCACATGGAATACACCATATCTTCTTCAAAGATGAAAAAACTCTCACTTTGCTCTAGCAAAAGGAAATTTGGAGTACTCTAGGTTATCTACCCTCAGGAATATGAGCATGGATACTCATAGATTGGCCCTACTGGGCTCCCAGTTTTCAGAATACTGCAGTTGTGGGAATTTGTGAGCAAGACTTGCTGACTGTTGGTGAATCTGTCTTCTTCCTCTTCTTGAAAATTATGTCATGCATCAGACCAATTTTCTTTAATGACAAGACGACTGCTGCCAAATCCAGATGCTCCCATAAACGATCTTGTTAGACACGGATGTGACAAAGCACACTCGACTGACCTCTGCCGTGCAGACCCCTGAGCACTATTCCAGGAGAAGCGCCTGAGTTGCTGCATGTGTATCAGTACATCTGTCTCCCTTTTCACATTTAACGGCTCCTTTTTTCTCCACACTTATTCCTTTTCATCCTCTTCCCTTCAGTACAATGACTCATACACAATATTCAAAATTGTTTTCAAAGCTGTTGACTTAAATGAACAGTCAACAGCTTACCAAACCCTGACAGAGAAATTAGACACAAGCTGATAAAATCAAAGACACATACCAAAGGTGTAATGGAAACACAGAACTCCCTGTGTGAAAGTACTTTTGAATAAAGAAAGTATTTTAGGAGCAGGATAAACTGCTTTTCTAATGGTAGGTGGTCTTTTCTATTCTTCAGATTTTTTCCAATACATCAGAATTAAATCCACTTAGAGTATGAACAAAACTTTCCTCTTGCTTGAACACCAGTGGGACAAAGCTACAGGCAGCTCTGAATTGCAGTTCACACGTGGCACTGACAGAGCCGTGTCCTTCCCAGAAAACCCTATTAAAACTTGTATGCACACACCACTAAGGTTAGTAATGGACTCTTAACTAGCAACTACTAATTTGGTCTCATAATCTCATTTAAGATCAAGATTAGGTGCCTCCTATAAAATGTGCATTACTGTTTGACTCCTGATCCCCAGAAGGCAGTTTTCAGAGTCGTCTAGCATTTGTAAAGTTGGGACAGGTCATTTTAGAGCTGATGTTCCAAGAGATAAACAGCACAGAAAAAAAGGTTGTACACTTCTGGAGTCTGGAGCTGAAATCAATGGACGCTTTGTTTTCTTGTTTTTGTTTTTAACTTACTGTGCAAAGCAAAATAAAAGGCAGGTTCATAGAGCCAGTCTTGTGCCCTTCCCTCCGTGTGCTGCATAACGTGTTCTGCTTCTCACCCACACCCACAGTCTAGGGGCCAAGGTAGCTGTTTTGCTCGTGTGCCACTAAAATCAAAATGTTCCAAAGTGACCTGCCAGAGGACAAAATTACAGTCTCTAGGAGCCAAGGACAAGGATCCTCATTTCAGATTAAACCACAACACCATTTTTCTTTTTTAAGTGTGACTGGATCTCCTTTGAAGGGTGCCTCCTCTCGGAGATGCTACACTCATTCAAGGCAGTGGTTTCACAGCTGAGATGGGGCTGAATGCTCTTTAAGCAATAGGGTTTCAATTAAAGTAGCATGAGAGGTTTTTGGCTCTTGGAGCAGCACCACGTCAGTAAGGACTCCAGATGTTTATCCAAAGAAACATCATGGCAACAGCCTCTCTGACACAGTTCCTCTGTGCTGCAGCATGCTTCAGGGGTTGTCATCATGACCTTCTTATTGCTGCCACTCCTCTCCACTGCAATCCGCGGAGATTTGTTACTTTGGCTGACTTATCCTCCTCTCAGTACTTAGGAGACTTCACCACAACTCTCTCAGTATTGCTGCTGTCCAGTTCCAGGGCTCTGGATTATTGAAGATTACAGGTAACAAAGTGCCTCCTTGATGAACGATCTCAACACCTCACTATAAGCTTCCTGGCAACTGGATGTTTTCAGCTGGAAAGTTGGGTTGCCAAAGATTTTCGTCAGCTCAGAAAACCCTTTTCTCACTGGATAAACAGTACTGCTTGTCTGCAGCTTAGATAGGTAGCCAAAAGAATGATCACTTGTTCTGAGTGATATAGTTTCTCGCACCTTTGACTGCTCTTGAATAGGTCACAAAGTCCAGATTGAAGGCCTGCACCAACTTTTGCATCAGAGTGCTCAGAGCCAGAGGGACTTGATGCCCTCTCTAGTGGGGCAAGCAGAGAAGTGTTTTCCACATCTCTTTTGAATGATCTTATGATGCAACAATACTCACATGTAAAATTCTGCTTTGTGCCCATTTCCACATAAAACTGTGTTACTTCTAACTGATAAGAAATAGACTAGACTAGACTAGAATAGACTGTTTCAGTTGGAAGTGACCTAAAATGATCATCTTGTTCAACTCTCTGACAGCTTCAGGGATGACTAGAGTTAAAGATCATTATTAAGTCTCACTGTCTCTTAAACACTGGCAGGCTTAGGACATTGACCACTTCTCTTGGAAGACTGCTCCAGTGCTTGAACACTCTTTCAGTAAGGAAATGCTTCCAAATGTCCAATCTAAATCTCCTCTTGTCACAGCCTTGATCCCTTCCCACATGACCTGTCATTGGGTACTGGAGAGCTTAGCACCTCCCTCTCTATGTCCCCTCCTCAGGAAGGTGTAGAGAGCACAAGGATCATATTAAGAGCAAGTTAACATGAATGGGAGCTGGAGCAACTTGCTAGGAGTGCTTGAATAAATAGTTTGAGGCACACCCCTTATTCTGGTAGTTTGGTTTCACATTTTGTTTTCAGGGTGGCCCATTTGAGCTATAAGCAGTTCATTTTCTCTAAATGGGTCAGAGTTTTTCAGTCCCATGATCTTCTACTGTTGCTAATGCATCAGTGCTTTTTCATCTGATTGCCCAGCGAGACCTCAGAGGTGCAAATATATGATTCAGACTGGAAAGCATAACTGCCAGTAGCAGCAATTGATTCATCCTGTGAGAGCCTCAGGAATCAAACCTGCAGCAGCTACAGAAATGGACGTGTGTTGGGTGTGCGTGGCCGGGTTTTGGTAGCAGGGAGCTACAGGGGTGACTTCTGTGAGAAGCTGACAAAAGCTTCTCCATGTCCAGCAGAGTCAATATGTGGTGGCTCCAACATGGACCTGCCACTAGCCATGGCTGGGCCAATCAGAGGTAGTGGTAACACCTCTGTAGTAACAGATTTAAGAAGAGGGAAAAAGTTATTGCAGAGTTATAATTGCAGCCAGAGAAGAGCAGGGTGAGAACATGTGAGAGAGAACTCTGCAGACACCAAAGTCAGTGGAGAAGGAGGGGGAGGAGGTGCTTCAGAGCCAGAGTGGAGATTCCTCTGCAGCCCATGGTGGAGACCATGATGAAGAAGCTCTGCCCCTGCAACCCATGGAGGGATGCAGAGATCCACCCACAACCCATGGAAGAGACCCACACTAGACCAAGAGGGTGCCTGAGAAGAGGCTGTTGCCCCGGGGGAGGCCCATGGTGGAGCAGGCTCCTGTCAAGGACCTGCAGATTCATGGAGAGAGCAGGTTTCCTGGTAGAACTTGTGACCCTCTGGGGAAGGAGCCTGTCCTTAAATGACTGCACCCCATGGAAGAGTGGCCCATGCTGCAGCAGTCTGTGCATGGGCTGTGGCCTGTGGGAAGGACTCATATTGATGAAGTTCATGGAGAACTGTCTCCCATGGGAGGGACTCCGTGCTGGAGCAGGGACTGACTTTTCTCCCTGAGAAGGAAGCAGCAGCAAAAACAGCCTGTAACAAACTGATTGTAGCCCTCATTCCCTATCTCTCTGCACTGCTGAGGGGGAGGAAATAGAGTTCAGGAAGGGGGGAGGGATGGGGGCAAGGTGATCTTAAGATTTATTTTATTTCTCATTTTCCTGCTCTGGTTTTGGTAGTAATAAATTCACTTGATATCCCTAATTTCAGTCTCTTTTGCTTGTAATGGTATTTGATGAGTGATCTCTCCCTGCACTTAACTCATAAACCTTTCACTATATTTTCTCTTCCCTGTCCAGTTTGAGGGGGAGTGATAGAGCAGCTTTGGTGGGCACCTGGCATCCAGCCAGGTTCAACCCACCAAAGGATGCCATGTCCTTGGGTGCTGTTGATGAGGTACTGTTTTTCTTTCACAGTCTCAGAATATATTAATCTTTCCAAATAAAACATTTTTGGCAGCTTTTTACAGTCACAGAAATCTCCTCTGAGTCAAACTGGTATCAGACTGGGAGAAGGAGGTGGGAAGTGGAATAAGGAAAGGAATCAACCCACTGATGGTGTCTTCTCTCTTCCTGGTCTCAAACCAGAATTGCTCCTTCCATCTAGTGAGCCTGCAGCAAGACCCTCTGGCTCTTCTCTCCAGAGCATTTCCAGTATCATGAAGCTAAGCACACCTAAAAGCTTAAAATGCTGCTGGGGCATGTTTCTGTGGACTTCTCACAGACCACCTGTGAAACAACCATGTAGACAGGAGGAAAACTGATCTCTGACCCCCAGGCCTCCTCTACCAGCAATTATCACATAGAAAATGGGCACAATCATTTTGTCTGTAAGCTCTCCCACAGCCATTCTAAGCAGACCTTTTCAAATAACAAGGAAATTTCTTAGACACAAAGTGCCTGTTCCTCAGCAGGTCTGCTCCCTCCTGTTCTTTTATTCCACTAAAAGTTTAAAATAAACTCCACAAAGACCATATTGCAAAACGAAAAGTTAAACCAGCATCCAGCGAAACACACATGAAGACAAATGGCTAAAACTGACAACTTGAAACTTTAGCAGCATCAAATTACTTCAGTCCCTACCTGAATTCTTGTGGATAGAGATGTTGCAGCTCAGAAATGAGGGGCCCAGAAAGACTAGCAGAACAGGCTAAATGTAGTGCTGAACTCCCAGAGAAGCTGGTGGGATAACAGTGATGGGAATGAGATGGGCTGTCAGCCTTCTGGACGAGTTGAAGGAAAGGACTGTCAGTGTCAGAAAATAAGCTGTTTTTTCAATTACTTGTGCTAATACAGAGTCTTTGAATCCAGGGCATCTTCTTAGGGAATAGACAGAAAGGTACAATTAGTGGATCCAAGGACAATTCAGACAATTATTTCTTCTTGTAGTTAGCTCCTGTCCATAAAACAGAATGGCTTAAAATGAAGAGAATGTACTAAAATTTTTGGACAACAACAGAAACACTCAATTTTTATAAAAAGCTTGTTAGGAAAATGGGTTAAATGAATTCATTAATTTCCCAGTTGCTCTGCAAACACTCTTCTCAGCTTCTCTTAACTCACTCACCCCACTTATCTACCCAAACACAGGAGAGATGTATCAGTTCTCCATCATACTTGGTAAAAATACAATATTTTCATGTTTACTCTTAAAGGATATATCTTTTCCAATTCCGTTTCCTGGAAGATATGCTAATTCCTTCAGGCTTCTTAAGATATGCTAGTAACATCATCATTTTATCTTAATTACTATCTCAGTTGGAGCCACCAAGTTGCTGTCTTTGATTTTGTTGTCTCTGCAAATACAAATAAAACCATACTTCAGTGGTTCTACAAGAGACTACACAGTGTGTGCCTCTAGCTCTTACACAAAGAATTAACAGACACAGTATTCAGGAAGTAGTACTTTCCCAGCAACCAGAGTGCTGGGACAAAATGGCAATGATATACAGGACCGTACCTACACTCCTGGGATTGTAGAGAATCTGCTGGAATATGGGAAAAGTTAAGGTCACTGTGTGGAACAAGTTGACTCACTCCATATTACTGTGAATGGCAGGAACATTTAATAAGTGCTCTTTTAAAGTTATATAAATTTCCAGATTTACCTCAATTTGGCTTCATGAAACTGAAAGTTTCAAAGCATTAAAAACAAGCATCATTTCTCCCTTTGATATGAAAAACCTCAAAGACCACATAAAAACCTGGTACTTCTTGGAAGTGTGGCTCTATTTTTTTACCTTGTCTAATATTTGCTACTTATTTGGTATGCCAAGCTTTCACATCCAGTGCATAACAAAGTCCTATTAATGCTGTTTTTTATGGGAGTTTTATGCTTCTTCCTCAAAAAGGATGAAACAAGGTTTTTTTTTTGGTTTTTTTTTTTTTTTTGTTTTTTTTTTTTTTTTTTTTTTGTGATGGACATCAAAATCAATAGGCCTCACCACCTCTGGAGCCTTGCTGGCAGGGAATACTTATGTCTCAAGAAATTTTCTTAGCTTTTGTGGTATCCCTACATCCATTCCCAGGAGTGGGAAATTCTCTCAGGAATACAGATGATTAATTCATTCTGTGATTGTACCACACACTTGACTGCTTTGAAAGGATTGACTTTTCTGTCTTTGCTCCTTTCCTCTTCATTCTCAAGCTTAAACTCAAATCATAAGTTTGTGGGAGGGGAAAAAGAATCCCCAGTGCCAACATTCCACTGTTCCCTACTCTCAGGTCCATCAATCTACAAATGCACATAACCCTGTATGTTTAAGATCCAGGTTGTAACTGATACTATTTGAATCACGCAGGTGCACTCAGGTCTGTGGGGCCTTGCTAGCAATCCCTGCTCACAAAACTGACAGCTAAATGGAAAAGGAGAATGTTTTCTAATATTTTTTTTCATATTTATTTCATATGTTTCTTTTAGATAGTGAAATCTATCAGATGGTCCTTATGCTTTTTTGATGTCTATCTCAAAAGGCTGTGTGCATTTTTGTTATTCACAAGCCATCTCAAAGCCTTTTGTGTATCTGATTTTTAGCCTGCTTTTTTGAGGAAAAAAAGGTTTCTTCAATCACGTTGTTTGTAAGACCCTTCTTCTAATATTGTTTTTATACCACAGGTCAGTCTCAATCAGATTGGAAAGATAGGTGAGCTCGTAAAGATGTGAAAATTCTGCAAGTTCTGTGAAATCCAGATGTATTTATGTCCCCAGTAAGACAGATAAAATTCAGCACTTTACAGAATTAATCAGTGTACACACATATACATACATGTAAAACAGGTAGGGAACATGGGGAAGAACTATTTTTTTATGCATGTACCTGCACAGAACATCTGGAGAAAAAGAGAGATTAATGGGTAGAGATGAAAAAATCAGATATTGAGGAAAGTGGCATTCAGGACTGTGGAAGGTTACAAATTTTAGAAGTGAGAGATGACCATGAAGCCCCAAGAGGGAGCAGGAGTTATTCTGGAGGGCAGATGGTTACATATTACCCAGGACACAAATCTATAGAACGTCAGGCTTCGTGGAGATCGCAGAAAGAGGGATTGCTGCTATTTCTGACATTCCCCTGTTATGAGAGCACAGCTGAGTGTCATTAAGGGGCCAAACATCTGGGTTGTGATGTCTGTACCATTACACTTCTGTCACAGGCCAAGTACTGGGTCAGCTGACGTCCCTGTGGCCTGAGCAGGCATCTGTACAGGACATTGTGTTAGCAACTGTCCCCTAGTGCCAGGGGGACATGTGAAAGCTTCCCACTTTCTTTCCTGGTAGGGTCTGAGGGAAAATCAGTAAGGCAAATCACTGGATAAAAGGGCTTCCTTAAGTGAGAACTTACAAAAGTGTAAAACTGGTATGAAACTCTATGAAAGCAGAATGGTCAGTCACTGTGACCAAATGTCAGTGACTGCAAAAGGTTCTTTTGTTTTCAAGGGCCCAGGAAATCACAGAATCACAGAATCAATTTGGTTGGAAAAGACCTCCAAAATCACCAAGTTAAGTCTTTGACCAATCACCACCTTGTGAACTAGACCCTGGCGCTGAGTGCGATGTCCAGTCATTTCTTGAACACTTGCAGGGGTAGTGACACCACCACCTCCCTGGGAAGTCAGTTCCAATGCTTAAGTGCCTTTTAGTGAAGAAATTTTTCCTGACGTCCAACCTGTCTCCTTTATTTTAGGCTAAACAACTTCAGGTCTCTCAGCCACAACTCATATGACCTACTCTGTAAACCCTTTACCAGCTCCATTGTCCTTCTCTAGACACAGTCCAGAACCTCAGGGACCTTTGTGAAGTGAGAGACTCAGAAAGGACACATTGTTTGAGATGTGGCCTCACTAGTGCCATGTACAGGGGGATGATCACTTTCCTGTTCCTTTTGGCCATATTGTATTTGATACCAGCCAGGACACCACTGGCCTTCTTGGCCACCTGGGCACACACTGGCTCATCTTCAGCTGCTGTTGACTAGGTCCTTTTCTGCTGAGCAGCTTCCCAGCCTCTCTTGCCCCTAGCCTGTAGCATTGCATAGGGTTATTGTGACCCAAGTGTAAGACCTGGCACTTGGCCTTGTTGAATCTCATACAGTTGGCCTTGTCCCAGTTGATTCTTTTCTGATGGCTTTATGTTGATACACTAGTAAACACTGTGTTTACTGTAATTTTTTAGGTCACCTAAAATCCTACAAATGCAACAAAACAATTTCCCCACCTATTGATGGTACTATTCTTTCCAGACAGAGGAATTTATGGTTTTGTTTGGTAGAATGTGAAATGTTAATCACTTTCAGTATTATTCTGTCACAGAAGTTGGCTGGAATTATTACAGAATGATAAAATAAAGGTAATTTTTTTTCCCTATTGGGCAGTATTTACTTCAAATACTCTTGCTAGGGCCAGTTTAAAGAATCCACAAATTTCAAAGGAGACTTGCCAAATCAGATTCTGTATCTTTCTGATAATTTGCTCACTGGAGCATTTCTCCCTTCAGTATTTATTAGGATAATGACTATGACCTGGATTTCACAGAAGGAAGGTTTGCAAGGAGAGTCAGTACCTTACTAGGCAGTGGTATAGTTGAAGATAGGAGGTGAGATTTGAAGGGTACAACCTTGATATCAAACCAAATTTCCCAATGCTGCTTCTGCAATCTGAGGGCAAACTCTCCTGCCACACAGAGGCAGAGATGTGGGACAGATGCACAGGTTTTCTTAAGGAGACAAAAGAATTTGCAATCTCTACCATGTTAGCTACCAGTGCCTAAACAAGCTTTCCTTCTCACAAAGGGAAAGATCTGAGGTCCTAAAAATAATCTTGGGTCTTCCAATTAGGCTTGTTCTCAGTCAGTTTTGTTTGTACTTCAACTTCCCTGTAAAGGAACAAGAAACTACAAGGCACCTCTCCTCCCAGTAGCTTTGTATAGACTTACAAGCCTGCATCAGTAGTACTTGGTCATGCTCCGTGTATCCTAACTAGCCACTTACTACAGAAATCCATGAAAGAGGTCTTTCATGAGCCAGCATGTCTGATGATCTGCCTGGTGGCTTGTCTCTAGCCCAGTGCACTGCAAGCTGAGTGCTCTCACATCCTGAGCCCGTTGTTATTGACTCAGCTGTAACGCCGCTGGTTCTCCCAGTCATTAGTGTGAGGCTCCTTAATGAGCAAGTAAACAATTTTGTCACATTAACAACATGTTTTCGGCACACACAGCTTGTAAAAGCACCAGCAGTGAGGAAAACAGCCTTCTATCAACCCAATGCCTTCAACAAAAAACAAGCTCTGTGGCTTTAATCTTTTAAAGATTTGCAGTACATTATCTGACGACTGCTAATTGCAAGCTAAGCTTGGGACATGAATCAAAGCTTCAAGCTACAATTTTCAGTGAAATGCATTAGGCATTTCAACAAAGCTTAGCTGCTGCAGCAAGGCAAGAGATGATATTTCCTTACCAAATTTAACTCAGGTTCTTTAATTATGGGTGAGTATTAACAATTCAGCTTCTGACCTTTGCTATAAATATACATGTCTGTAGCTTCAATTAGTTGAGACTTGTCTGAATCTCAAGGTGAAGGCGCACTCATGCTTCCATTTCAATCAAGAGGGAAGAATGCAGGCTGGCTTCCACCTTGATAAGTTTAAACTTTGACTTATCTGGAGAGAAAGACAGGAGGAAATGTAATTTAATGGTTTAAGGAGATTTTCATGCCTCTGTAAGACTTGAGCAATGTTTTTTTCATAGTATAAAGAAATCCATAATTTTGGGATAATTTGTTTTGGTCCACTGCAAGAGCTATGTTTTTTCTCCTACCTAGTGAATTCTAAGCTAGTCAAGCTCTATCTCATCAGGAATCTGCCCAGTTCCTTGCTCAGAAAGACTCACAAATTTTTGGTTTTGTTGTGGTTTTGTTGTGGCAGATACATCCACGATAATGACTACTCTGCTCACCTTGCATCTTCCTCATTTTGAGACCTTGAGAAGATGTGCGAAATAAAAGCTGTAATTTAAAAATTCAAAATTAAAAATACTTAAATAAAGTATAACTGTGACAGATAAAGAAAGGACAACTCCCAAATCCAATCCACACATTGTCCTGCAAAGGTCTTTCACCAATGTTTTAATTTGTAAGCAGAAAGAGTGAGGATTATTACTCAATGCTTCTGTTTATGGCAAAAATCTGATTTACTGATTTGCTACTCATGGTGATCAAGACTCCATTAAAATGCCACCTTAACTACATTGTGGATTTGAAATATATTTTCTTCTTCTGGTTTCCATAGGTTTGGATGTTCAATTTCAGAAAAAAGTCTCAGTGACCTTAAAGTTCATATTTAGACTCAGCTAAGTCTCTTTCAGACTGCAAGATTTCTTTTTCTTCCTTTTCTAAGCAATTCCTTCCCTCTAGCTACAGCAGCTATTTATTTGTGAGTTACTTTAAATCTCTTCCATTTTATAAGGCACTTCACTTTTGACAGCACTAGAAAAAAATGCAGCTTTCCCTTCTAAATTTAGTAGAAGAGGAAAAAAAAAACCCACCAGATTGTTTGCTGGTCTCTCTGCCTCTATTCTTTGGTTCCAAACTATTCTCCATAAGTTCCTGTCTATTGCTTTTTGTAAATAACATCTGCTTTTCAAACTCCCTGTCTACTAATTAGTCTAAATCGTTTGTAAGAGTACAGGACTTATTTAGAAATATACAAATCAAATACTAATGGATAGTAACAAGAATTTCCCACTCACTCAGCACTTACATCAGTTTCCACATTAGAACTATTAAAAAAGAAATAAACCTAGAAAATTTGCTGAGAGGAAAAAATCCTGCTGTTTTGAAGTTGTGTCTTTGGGTTGGCACTGCCAAACGCTTTCAATCTTGAAAAGATTTTTCTGGTGATATAAATGTATTAGTTGTTGTTAACTCTTTTTTAAAATACCAACTAGTTTGGGAATATCTCCCCTTTGCTGTGAAGAGCTTCAACCCACATCCTTTCTTTCTCAGGGTAATATCTTAACTCCAGCCTATAAAATAATCTCTGCTCAGCTGCTTTCTGTCTCCATGACTATTTAGAAATTCCATACAAAACAAAATAGTACAGACCAGCTCCATCAATAGAGATTGGAGGAAGGAAGTCCTGAAGTGCTTATTTCCTGATTATTAAGGACTTGTTATTAAGACATAGGAGACAAATATAAATCTACTTTGCCAATGGCAAAATATGGCTTTGATCCAAAAATGTTTATGTTCACCAGGTAAAATTCCTGAGCTCCAGGATCACAGTGACAAACCCTAAAATCTAATCAATCCAACCCTAATGGTCTTTCCTCAGTAAGTTCCTCAGCTGAATTAAGTACACTAAAGGACAAAGCAGAAACATTAAGACACCACTTTGATTAAAACCCAACTAAGAAAAGTTCTCAAGAGCCAGCTGGAAACACAACCCTGAGCCAGAGCTGTGTCAGAGGCGGTCCTGCACAGCTTCACTCTTGGATGCATGGCTTTTAATGCATTTTATGAATGATCTGGAGAAACATGTGAATGTTATCTGTAGGAAAAAATCCCAACAAACCCCCCGTCCTGGCTGTACACTACCTGTTAACCACTACTAAATCATTTCCAGAAAGACCACCTACTGGATCCCCATCTTTCTATAACCTTAAGGACACAATCTTGAAAGTTGGAACTAAAATTTACACTCACCCCAGTTCTGGTTCCTCAGGTGCACCAGTGTGTCTTCTAAAAAAAACAATATCTTTCTGAATCCCACTCTTATGGATTACAGTTTAATTCTTCAAGAGGCACGTAAGAAATGGTGCCAGACATGTACAGAAGCCAGTAACAAGCAAAGGCATTACAAATTGTTTGTAAGCAACATCTCTAATGCTCTTTTGGAAGGGACTTCTTGGGGAATAAAAGTTTCTAGGTTTGGAGAGACAGAGAGTTGTCATTCCTTGCCTCTTGCATCTGAGAATGGCTGAGAGGCTCCCAGTAGCTCAGTTGCTGTCACCTGAGCACTAGCCAGGCTCTCACAGGTAATTTCACTGCTAGAGGGATACCTTGACACCAAAACAAAAGAATGGCTGTAAGAGTTCAGACCAACAGCATCCTAACTCTGACACTTAGGGCCATGAGTGACCATCAAGGGAAGGAAAAGATCAGATTAAGTATACAAATTTCTTTTCCTGGGTGTTTTCCTAAATTTCAGTTCTTGCTGGTTCAGAAGATTTCTGGTGGTCTGTCTACTTCTTAAACCCCAAAAGGTTTATGGTTGAATACTCTTCCAAATATTCACAAAGTTCACTTGAAACACATGGAAACTGTGCATTTACAACTTTCATCAAATTCTCCAGGTCTGCTGTGAATCACTTCCCTGAGAGGGAAATGCAATGCAAAGGAAACACAGCAAAGCCAGTTCTAAACCCCCTAGAGAAGCTGCTGACAGAAATTCAGCCACAGCCTGAGCTGACCATTTGATTATTCACAGAGCTTCCCCAGTCAGTTTTTGCAGCTCCTTTGAAGCTCTTTGGATGCCACAGTGACATTGCTTCCAGATCACAGCTCAGGTCTGTGGGCACCACTCTACAGTTCTTCCTGATTGAAAATAAAGCTCTTTTCTCCCACAGCTTGCTCCTGCATAAAACTGGTAAAGAATCACAGATTTCCTACTGAGACACAGTTCATAGTGGTGGAAGTCCCACACTGACATAACAAGGAGCATGAGTGATGTGTTAGCACTGAATGAGCAAGAAGCAAGAGCTAAATTCCCGTCCTGTCCTCCCCAGCTACCAGTAGCATACTTGGGAGCAAGGTCTGACTCTGAATTAGAAACCATCCAGCTGCAGAGGAGCAGTCTGCTATTTTTTATGGATCCCATTTTGCATATCTTTCAGTCAGTGCAGCTTGAGCTTGGATCATCTCTCTGATCACGAAAGTTTCTAGCTGAGTCACTTATCAATTTCACCCAAGCTATGCTATTTCCATCTCCATTTGTCATATTTATGGCAACGTGTTTACTACTTAATGTTCATATGAAGCTTGGAAGGTAAAAAGTGCTGTCTAACTACTAAATGTTGTCATTTATACTGTTCCTAAAGTATCCAAGGTGAGAAGCACATGTAGAGGAAGCAGCTTGCAGTGCCTATTTTCCAGCACATGAAACTGAGGGGCATTTGCATGGGGGCAACCATGGTGGCTACCTAACACAGCCAAAGGCAGGGGCAACAACCCACATTTTTATGGCTACACAGGCTTTAATGAAACCCATGCCACTGAAAAGGCTGCCCAGAGCCCCAGTGCCACGCTGCCTGTGCCAGCTGCAGAGGCAGCTCCCATTACCTCTGCTGAGTCCCTGAAGGCTCCCATTGCCTCCCGGGGAGCACAGCTCTGGCACCTCAGCCAGAGCCATTTGGCACACACAGCGTATAGTTATGGTGCCATTTCAATGATTTACAAGAACACACACCTTATTAGTTCAAGAAAGAATGAAAGATTTCTGTGCACTGTGGTCTGTTAAGTAATAGTAATGGATCTCAATTACTTGAAAGACCTCTAATTAATTTCTATATTGGCAACGCCTGAGTTAAGAGGTCAGTCAAGAGATTAACTCCTGTTCTCTCATTGTTGCTCAGCCTGTCAACACCAATTTCCATGAGCCAGGCAATGCTACAGGAATCAAACACCTAAAGAGAAAAAAAGAAATCTAGAATAGCTATTTTCATTTCCTCGTCCTCCTCCTTCCCTCACTAGCTGACAAGAGATACTGTAATGCAGAAGACTAATGGAGAGAAAAAAACCTATTTTGCTGTCTAGAAGATACCTCCCTCACTCTGGTATAATCCTCCTGATCTATTTAAATTGCTTCCCTCCTTAGCCTCCCTCTCCATTTTGGCAGCTCATTCATTTTGAATTTCCTTCTGAACTGTTCTCCTTCTCTGCTGCTGGCTGAAGTGGTCTAAGTCATACTCATGAGTTAAATATTTCCTCATGTTCCTGTACCTAAGCCCCAACTTTTCCTCTAGTTTTCTGAAAAATATAATCTGTAGTCAGCTGCTAAGCTTGGACTACGGGCAAGCTGTATGCTGAACCTCTTTGTATGCACTTTCTATTACAGAAGCATACATCAGCCCAGGGACGACAAGTGAAGCAGTTTCAAATGGCACATTTTCATTCTACTTTACTGAAGTACTTATATCCTGCTTCTAAGTATATATTACTCTATGCACACACACTCTATATACACTTAAAGAGTAAGCACCAGGACTATAATTTTTAAACAGTAGTTGAAATCCTCAGTCACCAATATGGTTTTGGCAGCATACTGCCTTTCATTTCTCATATCACTATGTATCACATTTTTCATATCACTAACTCTGTTTGACTTAAATTATTTCAATTTTAAAAATTCTTTTCTTATGAGTTCAATAGTTACATCTCAGACATCTCCTGCATCATCTAAATTGAAGAATGAAATCTCATCAAGAGCCAGGAAATCTGTCTAGATGCTCAGTGTAATGAGAGTTAAGAACTGCTCAGCTAATAGAAATAGATAGGCCGAGTGTTAGACTAAGCTCAGACTTCCACATTTCTAACTGATCCTCTGACTACAGTGAAGTTCTGATACCTATTGTCAAAAAATATTCTTCCTTAGAGGACATCTCAGGAATGTGGCAAAAAATAAATGGCTACATTTTCTAAAGAAAGGCTGCCATTACCAGGTTTCTGAGTCCATGCTGACCTCATAAGATACAGACTGGTAACCCCATGGCTTCCAACAGATCATTTGGTTAGAATAGTCTTTGATTTTCCAAATGCTTCTTAAGATGAGCTCAGCCTAGGCCACAGATTGAAGCTTGTGAGCAGTCTCAAGGGACACAGGCCTTGCTGGGCACAGAGCACAGGCACACTCTGTTCAGTAGCTCAGGAGATTAACCACCTTCCTTTTCCATATCCCTGTGCTGTGTTAAGATCTCCATTCTCTCTGTCAGTCAGCTTAGCCTCACCTCCTTCATCTTTGCTTCCCAAAAGCAATGCACTGAAAACAAATGACCCAAAACAGTGAACTAAATCTCTTGACTGGTGCATGTGAACAAGTCAGTGCTGGGCATGTGAACAAGTCAGTGCTGGGCATCTCCATTAGGGTTCTGAATCAGACCCTGTGTAGTCACAGCACTGGAGCAAAGATGGAGAGAATCACAGTCTTGCACAGGTACCAGCCCATCAAATTCCCACAACACAACAAAAGCACTTCTCAGACTAGCAGTATAGGGGAAAAAGGGCACAGAACAGTGGTAAAGTGATTTGGTGTTTGCGTTTGTTTACATATTTTTAAACTTTTAAAAATATATTTTTAAGAACGGATTTACTACAAGGCCTAAACTATTTTACAAGTAGCTTTGCCTACTGCTTAAAATGTTAGCTTTGTTATATTCCAAAGCTTTGTATATATATATTTATTTTAAGGAGAGAAAAAAAAGGATACCTTTATCTTTCTTTTGGCTGAGTTTGGAGGTTGGGCCTTTTTTAAGTCAGTACAGTACAGTACAGTACAGCACTTGACTGTGAAGACAGAATTTAAGAAAAACAACCTCTGAAAAAGTTTTGTAAGGCAGAATTAAGAACAAGAAAAATCTATTCAGTCGTTGTTCTTAATGGGGGGTCTGGTGAGTCAGCATATTTAGAAGTCATTCTAGGTTAGGGCAGCCTGTCTACTTTTATGTTGTGATCTAACTTTGATTCAGCTTCTTTAGCTATAAACATTTTAAACCTGAAAGTCAACCTGAGGTCAGGTTCTGATGCCAGCTGTATATAGGCTGTGGAAGAATAACAAAGTCATGTGTTACAGTGCTGGGAGACATAAGCTGAGGGTTTAGATGGTCATGCTCCTGCTCCTTGTGCCTCCTTGAAGGTTAAAAAAAGGGCAAGAACTTGCCAAACAGAAGTCACAGCTCCAAACTGAGAGCTAATAAAAGCAGAATGTGGAATGCAGAATAAAATTCTATTACCCCTACTAGAAAGTTCAGTAAGGATTCGTAGCTCAAGGAATGAGAAATACTGCTTTTGGAATGACTATACTTAATAAACTTCAACAGAAGGAAAGACAAACTGAACAGTCATTTCTTGCTCTGCAAATATTAGAAAGGAAATCAGATCCATTCTTTTGGAATCAGCTACTACTGTAAACGAGCTGGGGTTTTGTCTCTTTTTTGTTGGATTTTTTTTTGAAAACACAAGTCACACTAATCAATCCCAGCTAAGATACAGAAAAAAAAATGTGTGAAACTTTCCATATGGTTCTGTCTGTAAACAGCAATATTTTTGAAACAAAATTCATATAAAGAATTCCAGAGAGTAAGCAGAATACTCTGAAGTTAGTTTTTAAAAAGCAGCTTTCAGAATTATTTAAAACATATGGGAGAACTGGTCTTATGGTTCAACAAGATTTGTCAATCTGAGATTCAGTTTTATGCCTGATATGGGTCTTGGTAGATTTTCAAATAAGTAAGTATTTTGCCTACTTCACCACTACTGACTATGAGTTACAGAATCTTAGAACACTTTTTTTTTTTTTATTCAAGACTAACCATAGCTGGAGCAGACAATGTAAAATTCCCAGTTCTGAAATGTCTGAGGAAGTGGAAAGTTCAAAACAAAGCTTTAATGGCCTAAAGGGTACTTCTACAGTTTAGCTGTTACTTAAAGCACTGTCAGAAACTGATTGACATTCCTATTTGTTCAGATAAAATTTGTAGCTGACATTGAACTACAATTCATATATATAAGCTTGCCTGACAGCAGCTGTACTTAAAGGTGTGCTTAATACCCAGCCACGTATGCCATATCTACAAGTTCTCCCTGGTAAGCCTTCCAGATCTTCGTATGTACATTCTGCAGCCAAAGGAAATATTGATAGGCCAATTATTCAATGACCTCGAGCCAGAGGGCTCAGAAGTAGAAAGCTTTAAGGTTTGAGATCTTCCTGTTTCAAGAATTAAACCCCTTTGAGTTCATAAATAACTAAGGTAGCCAACAGGTTGATGCAATATGTATCTTATTTAAATTCATTAGAGGTACAATTTCTTAAAAGTCTTCCCATTTCGCTGTGTTCAAGGTGTGGCAGCAGACAGGTTTGCCTCCCTCATGCTTGTGTGCGCAGTTCAGAAGACCACTGTGAAAAACAAAACCTCTCAAAGCAGGTGCTATGCACCAAGGGGAGACAGATCCCCTGGACAAGCTAGCTGGCTCTGCTCCTTGTCTCTGGTTGCTGCCTGTGAAATGAAGGCTCAGAGACTCTCATACTGCTGTTCCAGGTAGGCCTTTGCTGTCATTGCCATCAGGGAAATGTTGTAATCTCATGTGGGAGAGGATATAAATACCCTTGAATGGCTTGTGAAGTATCCAGGAGACAATTTGTCTATTAAGGCATGAGCTGTGCTGTGAGCCACCCGTAAGCAGATCTTGTTTGGCTGTTTATGAACCATTAAGGACCTTTCTTGCTCTTAAGGGGGATGCCACCCCTAAGAATAGACTGTGTTCCTTTCTTTTATATCAGGCTGTGTATCAGCTAATCTGCTAATCCCAAAGGGCAGACACTTCACCATGCTGGGCACCCTGCCCCAGTTCAGATTCAAAAGCTCAAGATCTAAATATGGCCTGAGGCCTGTATATGGTGATGTTTAACACATTTTAAGAACATGCTTTCTTCTGTTTGTCTTCTTGTACATCCTTCAAATTTGTGTTCAAACAGTTTGTATCTGATCTGGAGTTTACAGGTGTAACTACCACTTGGTTAGGATAAACCTAGGCTATCTGAGCAATACATTGGTTTGAGACAGTTGAGGTCCATGACTTCTGGCATCAGAGAAGACCAAAAATGCCCTGAACAAGTGCAAAGAGCCTCTCAAAAGCTTCTGAATATTTAGAGGGTCCATATTGTCCCATCTCCAGGGATCTGCAGGCAGGTACAGGGAATACAGGCAGTAAGAAAGACATGGGAAGAGCCTAGGAAGGGTCCAGGAAAAGTGTAGCAGCCAAAGAGGCATTGAAAAAATCAGCAGCAACTTGCCACAGACTTCATTAACTCAGAATCAAAGAAACAGGATGACCAGGAGACCAAGACACAGCAAATCTCTTGCACAATCACTGATCTGAGAGGAAGTTAAAAGTCAGAGTGAATACAGAAAGACTCAAAACCAGGTTGAATCTCCTTGTAAAAGTTTTTCAGAGTCACAAGTCTATCCTGCACACCTGCAGCAGACACTGGGCCAACATGCACAGCTTTCCTTCCCCCTTTTCTCCCCAGGCCAAGTGACCAAAGTTAAGCAATGTTTGCTCCTACCACTGTATTAAGAAACACAGTAGACAGAAAGGAAAACCAGCCTCAGCTGGAAAATTCCCTCCTTAGTCATAGGTATGAGAAAATGCTTCACTGTAGACAGGAAAAGTGAACACCCTTCTCCTCCCATTCACCTCCTCCTGGGAGACTGGGTTCAGTTAATGGAAATACCAGGGGAGTGTCTTAGAATTTAAGTGGCATGCTCTCGCACGGAATTGGGGAAAAAGTAGATTGCCCAAATTCTCTCACTGCTTGTATTGTTTTAACTTTTGGTTCCAGCATGTATACACTCCATAGCTCAGAGGAGTTATGCACTATATCCAGTACCCTGAAGCCCTAATTATCAATACTGTGTGCTCCTGGCATCTCTGTATTTGTACATAAAATCAAATTAACAATATCCACTGGGCCAAATTCTTCCCTTCACACTGGTACAACTGTTCCTGTCTTAAAAGTAGCTGGGATCCATGTTCAATTTTCTCTGGCATAGTGTAAAATTTTATGTCATTCTTAAGCATGCATTTTATTATTAGGTCTCTAATTTCCATCTGCTCATACTGACTCCCACAAAAAGTCTCTCTTCAGGGCATTCTATAAACAAACTAATGAGATGAATGCAAATTACAGCAGCCATTTCTTCTACTACAGATATCTCTATGCAAAGGCCTGTGTGTGCAGAAGGAATACGTGGAGTTATTTCCAAATCAGAACTACAGTTTTTGTTGATTTAAATAAAATATTCACATTTCTTCCAAGAGATGCACAATTTGAAATTTGCCTGTTTGGCTATACTTATATATAGATATTTTTTACTTAAAATTTAGGGACCAGTGGTAGACCTTTGATGGCATTAAGTGGCTTTCTTCAGAGCAGCTCTTTGGGATCAGCTCTGACTGTATTCCTGAGCCAGGTACTTGCCACTGACCATTGCTGACCTGCAGTGCCTGGCTGTATGACCAGCTCATGCTGCTTGCAGAGCTGAGCTCTGTCTCACACTGAGTCTCTTGCAGCAAGGCCTGTCACTGCCCTTGGTTCTGCATCACACTGAGTTCTCCTGAACACCCCACTGCAAGGACTGCAAAGCAACAGTCCAAAGCTTGCCAGAGAGGAAGTTCCACAAATCACTGGGCTTTCACCAGAGGTAAAAAGCTGCATCAGGGAAGATGATACTTGGTGCAGTATGTTCTCATTTGTTCTTCAGCTGTGACATCCACTTATTGACACTCACGCAGAGAAGCAGATACTGATGCTAATGAGATGCCCTCAGCAATCTGCAATTCCCTTTCTTCAGCAGAACAGTAACTTTTGACCTAAATGTTCCCTTTTCTTGGCAGAATGTGGAAAGAAGCAGCAAATAGATAAATTTTCACCTTTTTTGTTTCATAAATCTGAACAGCATAATAAAGCATGTAGTGAACAAGCAACTAATTAAATTCTCCCTTGGAAGAACTAGAGCAGCAGCATAATCTTTTTACAAGCCACATTCTTTTAATCTGGCTACTTACCTTTCTGATTCTTTAGCCTCCCTTCTTTCTTCTGTAATATACAGCTGATGAAGTACTGGAATTAATTATCTCCACAGCAATATTCATCAAAGCACTCCTGCTTCTATGGAAGCCAAGGATGAAAAGTTACTAGGCAAAGCTAAAGAAAAAGTGCACCCATCGGATTCTTACAAGCAGACTAAATGCTCACAGGATAAAATAAATAAAATAGGAACATTTCCCTCAAAATGTATTTTCTCCCAGCTGATGTCTCTGAGTGGTGCTAGTATTACCTATCTTGATGATGAACATATTTTCAAGAGCATTTTTCTGCTAACAAATAGACATTCTGAGAGGTAACCATATGTTTAAGTGCTCCACAGAGCATGGTATGAAAGACGAAAGGTTCTTAAGGAAAGTGTGCCAAGACAAAATCCTGGCCCACAGAAGTCAGTAAGAATTTTGCTTTTGATTTTAATGAAGCCAGAATTTCACTCAAGAGAACTGCAGAAGGGTCAACCTATTTAGAGGGAAAAAAAAGTATCCAGATGTCTCACAGCATTATGGATTTTGAATCAGAAATTGCTGTAGCACTGTGAAACCTTTTCTCACTAGCTTTACTGAGTGAAATAGAATTAAGCTTAAAGATAAGGCTATCTTTAACTAATTGTTCTCCCAATAAAACTAATATAAAATAATGAATTGGAGAAGAAATGCAGCTCTATTGTGTTGAAAGACTTACAAATTCCTGTGGTATCTTACAGTTTAATTCTTCTTCTGAGATTTAGATTTCTCATTTTTTATACATTGACATCTGCATTTACTTCTACTTTATGGATTTACATCAAGCAAAAAGAGAACACTGAAACTCTGGACTGACAATAAGGCTGCGTTTGATATTTTTATTTATTTTCCAAAACGGAGAGGTGATGGAAGATTCACTGTGAGTCTGCGGGCCCCAAGTTGGGCAACTCCCTGGGGGCTCCCCTGGCAGGGGAGACCCTCCTGGAGCAGTTCTGTGTCAGGAACAAGAGACACATTGGACTTTTTCAGTCTTCAGCTTCTTTTAATTGTTATCTTATCAAAACTTCAGCACACTGTCTGCATCAGACTCTGCGTGCAGGAAAAACATCACAAAAATGGCCAACAATCTCTTGTTACAAGGCCTTTTAAGTCTAATAAAAAACTAAGCTACCCAATTAAGAAGTGACACCTAAATTATTTTCCTTTCTAACCCAATAACTGACCCCTAAAGACCCAAAATGCGGGTTTTTCTACCCTATTACAAGATACCACCTAAACCCAAGAAGAAGAAGGAAGAAGAAGGAAGTAAAATGAACTCAAGACAACACCCTATATCCTCCATCTTGAACCCATCTATAACATACTAAAAATCCCAAAACCTAAATTTCTCACCCGTGTGACATACTACACTCACTACAATCTCTACAATCTATTTCACACTTTTGTGGTTTCTAGTTTACCTTGAGGCTTTGGAAGTTTTCTCCATGAATGAGGGTCAAAGTCAGTGCTCCCCTGGGGGTCAGGACACCCCAGAGCAGACAGAGAAATATTCCCAGTGCCCTGGGTTTCCACAATTCACTAGCACTCAGGTATGCATGTCTGCAAGGCTAGTCAGAGACATGAATGACCCATTTTTACTCAGCTGTCTTAACTATTATCTTAGAAAATGGACACTTGCCTTTGGTTAGGACTGCGTTATATATTCATTTCAGAACCCAGGGGAATTTTAATCACCATCCTATTATAATTTAATTGCATTCAGTCTCTTTTTGTCCTCCGAATCCCTTCCAGACACTGCTTTTCTGTTGTGTTCAGATGGTATCCTGTTGGGATGCTGACATTCTGCCACATCTTTGTTTAGAAGTATACACAAGGAGAATATAATTCCTGTCAAGGCCCTCACTAGTTGTAAAGCAAACAAAAAGTGTCCTCAAAATGTTCCATCATATGCAAAATTGGACAAAGTCAGGGTGAAAGAAGCTTTATGTATTCAACGTGGCTTGTACCTCAGTTAGTGTCTCTCAGTGTCCCCTCCCTGATAGGAATGGATATTGAAATAGTGGGCAGTAACCTTGCCATTACCACCCAGCCTTTTCCTTACGAAATCCAACACTGCAAGCCCAGGCTCTTTGACCTACTCAGTCTTGAGCTGGTCTGACAGACCAATCTGTCACTGTCGGCCCAAAAAAAGAGACCAACAACAGCCTGTGCAGTAAGTAATCACCCACAAACACTCCTTCATCCTTTCCCACTGTAATTGCTAACCTTTGAGGTTGAAACTGATCTCAGTTACATCAGCATAAATCCTGAGTAACGTCACAAAACTATGCAATTCTCAGTAATTATTTTAAGGGAAACAAAACTAGATTCCAGCTCAATGAATCTTGAAAGCCAGATGAAACTTAATATAGTAATATAATTTCATTTTTATGAGCCAAAACCCAAGTGAGCAGCAGCACTAACTGACCCTCAGTATACACTCTCATCACAAGCAAATTACACAGTATTACTATTAACTTTTTCATTAGTGTTGCAAAGAACTATTAAATTTTTTAAAATTTGGAATCAGCTAAATGCAATTACTGTGTAATCACCAGAAATAAATGCCATCTTTGCCAACTGTTAGTTATGTAATGACCAAAGCAACACTCCCTCGATCTATTCTTGTATCCAGAACACTAAGAGGCTGAGAAGCATTTTGATTCCAGATCAAAAGATAGAGCTGTATCATTTAATCACTACAGTGCCCATGAGAAGTACTCAGAAGGGAAGCTCAGCTCCTCAGTACCAAAGCAAATCCATTGAAAAACAGAAACACATATTTGAAACAGGCTTCAAATTTTAATTGGTCTGTCCCAGGCTTGGCATAAGCTTTCATCACCTCAGCATTTGCAGATCTTCCAGGGGGCAAATGTGTAAATTTGTGAGGTGCAACTCAGCACTGAGCAGCAAGTAAAATGACAGCAGCAGTGCTGAATTGAGCTTATTCCAGCTCTGAGGGGGCTAGAGAAAATCCGAATGAAAAATCCAGCATGCAGCAGCATCACCTTTTTTCCTGGAGAGTGACTGGTATCTCCGAGGTTTGTTGTCTTCTTCCTCCTGTTTACTCAGTAAAACAACTGTCTTGGCCAGACATGCCATTTATGCAGAAAAAGGAATCTTGAAGAAAAGTTACAATATTTTATCCAAGCATAAAGCACAGAATTTCCTCTTGGCAAAACAACTGCCCAGAAGGTACTTAAACAGGACACTCAGGTGAATGTGGCAGCAGGGGCAATTGCTGTCTTCATCAAGGCATACTTGCATCAAGCCACCTGTCATGGGATAGAGGGAATTGAGACCCTATACCTACTTCTGGTCTGGTTTGCTGTGGTTTTTGGCTGTGACTCTTTTCCTTCTTGAGGTGGAATTTCAGTTCTAGGTCAAGAACCAAAGAAACTAACTATGCATGCAATCTGCAAAGCTTACCTACCTACACTTCCTTCTTTTATGCAGGGATCCCCAACCATTCTATTGAAGACATAATACATTTTAAAGGCAACAGAGAAAGTGCTCAGCATAAAAAGAAAAAGAAAAAAATCTGACCATACAACTGTGGATTCCTGTTTATATTATCTAAGGCTTTGGCAAGATCCTCTTACACCAGCATATGCATAATTCGGAGTACAGATTTCTCCATCCAGGTTTCTGCTTCTCCCTCTATCTTTTGCCTTCTCATGGTAGTTCCTCTCAAATTTGGCACACACAAGTACAAGTGTCCAAAATAAACAAAACCCTAATTATTCCCCTAATTTTATCACAAGGGTAGCAATTAGTTTACAGTTTGTTGCAATGAGCTTCTGTGTGGCTTGTGTAACAAATGAGGTCCCTTCAATTAGATGGTCATTGCCAGTCATAATTTAGTTTTGTTCCAAGCACATCACTAACATTTGTTCATCCACAGTTCTTGTCCAGTTCTTTCAAGATTTAGGGAAAATGAGTGTTGGCTCATGATAGGTACACTGCGAAGTAAGGCCCAGATATTTTTTTTCCCAAGTACTTAGGTGTCTGGCTCCCATTTAAATAGGTGGAAACCTTTAGAGCCTGCCTCCAGATGACCTGGCATTTGTAGTTTGTGTCTCTCTCCTGCTTTGGGCCACATACTTAACCGGTTGATACACCAGCTGCTACAAGAAGCCACAAAACCAGCACGGAACTGAGTCATCAATAACACAAGAGCAGTTTTGTCAAACTAAATTAAGAGTCTGATGAAGAATAAATGCTACAGCCATTAATAGCATCTCTGAAAGCATTTTCTCTTCTGGATTTCTTATCCATATGGATTAGAGCTGTTGGAAGTGCACCATACAGTAATAAATGGCTACTATTTTACTTAAAGCATAAGAGCTGGTGCAGAAAATCCTACAAAGAGGATGTTATTGTGAGTGAGATAATTTGTGCACTGGTACTAGTAAACATCATCCATCTGAGAAGAGAGCAAGAGAACCACACTGGATCTCACAACAGAACTGCCCCAAGGGATTTCTAGCACTTGTACCCTCCTCTCAGCCCTGGAGAGGCTCACAGGTTTTGCTAAGAAGTTTTTCATAAAACTCAGCATGCCAAAGACTGGCAATGCAGCAAAAATACTTAGAAATTTAGTACTGGATTTTTCTTGCAACCCTTGACGTGAAGTACAACAAAACCAGTAGGCTTCAGACCAATGTGAATAATTTAGCAAGAACATTGAAGGCCAAAGTGCAGCAGGCAGACCTTCAGAATCCTCAAGCAGGAAGAGTGTTTCCTTCACAGCTGTTGGTGACAGATTTGTGGAAACAGACGTAAACACTGAGAGCTAGCAGGTGATGGATCAGCCTACTTTAGGCAAAATTTTAAGGATAAGCCCTATTTTTAAAAAAATAAAGTGTTCCTAACCTTTGTCCTTAGAAATAAATCTGAAAATTAAAAAATCCACCAAAATCAGTCATGAAGGCTGTAGGTTTTCACAAAAGCTTACTAACATTATACCCTCATCCTCAACTTCTAATCTGAGGTATTTCAAGAAATTATACCATGTCTCATTTCCTGACTTGCTGATTTCCTGGTAAATTATATATGCCAGTGGTGGGGGACAAGGAGAGGAATCATTGGGTAAAAAAGAACAACTGAGGAAAACAGATAGAACTGTTTAGAAAAAAAGAACAACTTTGTCTTCTCTGGATTTGTCATCCTGTTAAAATAAAAGATTTTCAAGATCATCCCCAGCCATAGAGGTCTGACTGCATTCAGATGTGTGAATTTTTTCTCTGCCTTTTTATTCTATTCCCAGCAGCCTCATCCCTTTTCTTCACAAGTGGAAGATCCCACCTTAGTGACAGAACTGTGACTTAAGATGATAATTAACCTTTGCAAAACACATCTTTATAAAAATGCCAAAAAGCAGAGTGTATTTCAAGGATAACAGAGAACACTGTTGACTCTTCCCTCACCAGCTCCCTCAGACTACTACTGAGAACACTGGCATGAGCCTAGTATGCTTGCATAAATCATGGATCCCTAAGCCCATCCAATACACCGAAAGTCATTCCATTCAAAGCTGCTCATACAAAGAGGGAAAATCCTAAACAAAAGCGAGCCAGAGATAATGCCAGGGGACTCTACTCCTTCCAGAGACTGGGCACATCCCTCAGCAGGGATGACTTTTGAACAAGAAGGATACAGCCCCACCTGACACCCCACCAGTGCTGCCCAGGCACTGTCCAGTGGCAGCCACAGCTGGGGACAGCACTGGCAGTGCTTTGGAACAGGAGCTGGTCCCTCCTGCCAGGTAACAGCTGATATGCAGAACAACAGGCAGCATGGATTAAGAGCTTCTGAGGAGGCTGTCAGAGGAAATGTGCTGTTCATTTGATACTTTCAAATATTCTTATGATGTGCTTATGTTTTCACCACTGTATGAAGGCTGTTTTCATCAATGAAAGCCTGCAGAGGACATAAATTAAAACAATAATACTAAAAAATCCCCACCAAGACCAAAACCAACAACAAAAAAAACCCACTTCTGGCTTAATATAATTTTTCTTAGAACCTGATTAATCAATCATGATGAAAGGCACTGAACTGTGTGGCTGACAATGTTATCACAAAAAAAGCCTGTGGGCTCAGCTCTCAGCTAGTGTAAGAAGGTCACTCTCTGCCTCATTACTTTCCCACAATACTCTTTCTGTGATGCTCATGCAGGGATGGTTAGACAGTTATAGGCTTTGTACTATGGAGATATTTTGTTTATCACTCTCCTAGCTGATGACACTTTGCTTTGCTAGAAGCCCTCTCTTTTGCTTCTCAGGATGATGCATGGGGTAGAAAAAGTTTTACTAACTGACTCTAGCACTGAGCTCACTGCATGGGCAAGTAGGAAAAATATTAGTAGAGTGAGTTGAGCAAGAGCTAGGACCAGTGCCCAATAATAAACATGCATCCCCACAAAGCACCAATAAATAGTATAAACAGAACTGAGTTCTTTTCATAAAGAAGACTATTAATTTCCTTCCACTCAGCATAACTTTTAGCTTAGTGATCCACAGGCTACAACATCATATTTTGGAGGCCTTCTATGAAATTTTTTTTCCATGCTTCATCAGGCCAGCACCATATCTCATAATTAAAAGACAGTTTGTTGCCAATGTGAGTTATTGTACACTTGGCGCTTTAGGTTTTACATTTGGGCTCAAAATAAGATGCAAAGCCTGCACTTGCAAAACATTCTTGAGCACAGATCAGATTATATGTTGCGTGCAGTTCTTTAGAAGCTTCTGTATGAAATGCCTCAATTAGCATCAGAAAAATCAAGATATTTGTGCATGTGAAATTTAAGAATTTTTATTTCAGATTTGATTTTGCACAAGTGAAGGTCTGGAGCTCATTAAACCTAGGAACTCCCTTTTTAGAACTTAAATGTTAGCCCTTCTAACCCACAGGCTAGTTAACATCTGAGCTGGCCAGAGACTTGCAGGAAAGCAATAATTCTTCTTCCTTTAATACAAAGCACATATTGAAGCACATCAGGAGACTATTCTTTCTCTCACACGTAACCAAACCTGGATGGTACTGCAAAAACATGTATATTAGACATGTTCTTCCAATTCTTGTCACTCATGGCATCTTCCAGGGCCCTTCTTTGCCCTTTCCACTAACCCATGTCAGGGTTATGGTTTCCATAACACCATGTCAAGGTACAGCTGATCCACACACCATAACTGGCTTCTCCAGAGCCTCTTTCCAGTCCTCTTGCCTTTAGGAAGCATTCTCAGTCAGCTCACCCAGACATGCAGTTAGGGTCAACCCTGGATCAGCCATGCATGACCACAATCAAACTGCATATTGTAGGGTCTAATGGTCCTGTAACTAGAATTCCAGTATTTTCATCTCTGACTGTCCTTTATAAATATTTCATTGCTTCCTTACACCACACATTGTGCAGCAGTTATCCTGTACTATGAGCTTTCTAATTGAGAGGGGACTTTACCTGCATACTGAGCACCCATCCCAGTCTTTAGCAATACCATCGGATTAGTTCCCAGTTTTTCCTTTCAAGACTGCTCTTAGATGTTCCAAATCTATACAATTCTACTGGCACCTTGGGTAGACCCTTAATAATTCTTCTCTAAACCAGAGACACCCTACTTGTTTGTGCAGCATCTAATTGCTCATGTCACACTTCACTACCTGAGCTGCCTGGCACCACCAACTCTTTCTCCTTGTTAAGGGCTTCATAGCACTGCATTAGCTTAAAGCCCTGTCATAGAAACACTTAATAAAATATATTTAAAATGCTGCATTTATCTGCTCTGCTACAGTACCCTGGTGTTCAGGGTATTGAAGAGATATCTAGATGTGGGTGAATAAATCCTCATAATCAAATTATAAAGTAAGATAGCAAAGGAACAAATGGACGCACAGAAAAGCAAGTGGGCATGCCCTGGGTTACAGAGTGGGACTGAATTGCATCCTAAGAGCTAATACATTTGCTGTTTCACCTGTATGTGAATAAATGCAGAGAAAAAAAACCTACTACAATTGTCAGTCAATTTAAATACTGTTCAAGGGAAAATATTTAGAAAAATGTAGCAATCTTATAAAAGAACATTCATCTGCACACTTACTCATGAACTCAAATACTATGAGTCAAGAAGAGACATGATTAAGGTTGTTTCCACATCCTTGACTCTGCTGCTGTAACGCTGTAGCCACCTTGAATGTACTAAAGCTATTTTGTCAGCATAAATTTCCCAATGAGCTATCTTCCAGCATACATAGTTTATGATTTTGGCTTTCAAGAATGTATGTCAATGATAAGCAAGAATGAGCCTGTATATCCCCTTTTGATTTGCTCCACTGCTTTATTCCTTTTTAGGACCATGTGGAATTCATCAGCACTGTGATGCCCTTGAGGTATGCAAGAAACCATGTTATTAATGTTATTAGTGCTAATTAATTCTGCCAACAAGGCCTCTGCACCTAGTCAAGACATCAGTCTTTGCCAAAACTAACAGATTAAATAAATTTAAATTTCTAGGACAAGCCATTCCATAGTTATAATGAGCCAAATAGAAAGTTAGAAAAACATTAAAAAAAATGATGTAATTTTCAGACTTTCATAAAATGCAAATCCTTCATCTAATTTGATTCAAATTTGCTGTGAATTTGCAGATGGGTTTGTTCCAGTTTGTAGATGTCCATAGAGCTGTAAAATGAATAGCTGTTGCAAGTGAACAACAAAATTAGTATTACCATGACATAAATAATACTTTATTTTTGAATTTACTGCAACACATCACAGTAAAATCATAGCAGTTCTTTAAAGATGTAGATTTCTCAGAAATAATTATATAAAAATCTGTAAAGTGTTATATACAGAATACTGTGGGTATATTAGATAAGAGTATACGTACTATAAAGAATTCAGTTACGAGCAAGTGCTTTGTTCTTTGTACAGCACTCACGTTTCTCTGAGACAAGAACAACAGGAATGATTTATGTTTGCTTTTTCACACATTTGCAGCAGATTATGCCTGCAGTCTGAGGAGGTGACTTTTAGCTGTACCTCCACACTTTTCCAAGCTTTTCTCCCCTGCCCACCAGGATCATGGCTCTCTGTTACCAGGAATAGTTGACATGATTGTCATACCTTAAGGACCCTGACATTCAGCTTTAAGTATTCAGTTAGGCAATTCTTCAAATACTCATTAATTCCGTCATTCTAGAAGCAGGTGGAAGAGCACTGAAGGAGACAGGCACATTATCTCAGAACTTCTACAGCACCCTGTAAGCTCACCTCTGCTTACAAAGAGAAACAAAACAAAGCTGTGCACCAGCCAGGCTCATATTTAGATGTAATCCTCTAGTTCTTAATAAGCACAAATTTATAGCAAGCTAAATGAGTAATTAAAGAATGGATCATCCCTCCTTTTATCCAGCAACTCCAAATTAACTTTGAAAAAGGGATGAAGATGAGATGGTGAGGGAGTGAAATCAGAATTTCCATCCTACCAGGCAAGCACACAAAGATTGTTCTGTTTGTTTCTATCCATAACAAATCTAGACTTAGTTTGCATTTATTTGGCATGGCATTGCCAAACTATTCTTTGGCATAAGACTGTTGAAGGTACCATTCATTTGGCCATAGAAGCATGTGACTATGTTAAGGTGCAACATGCCATCCTAGTTCATATGTGCCCCAGTTCACACAAACTTTCCAAACAGTTCATCTCCATTACTTCACCAGTTGCATGTTTCTGTTCTTCTCAAATAAAGGAATGCCAATGTTAATGCATTTAAAGGGAGCTGTGCTGGCCTGAATATGCTCCTAAGGAAAAAAAAACTTTATTTTTATTATCAGGTAGTTAATGTGTGACTTTTTCTAGAGACTACTTTAAACTCCCCATAAATCTTAGAGTCAACACATACAGCAATATACTAAGTGAACATTGGTCCCTCTAAGTTAAAGATCTCTTGCTATGAAATGTTGACTAATACAGGAAACACATGGAAAATTCAAACTGGTCATGACTCAGCCACTACTTTTATTCTAGCCTAGTTTACTACACCAAAAAAAATTCATGTCTTCCTCATAAATGCTCTAAGTATGAGCTATACACATTATTTTCACATGTCTGAAAATGCAACCTGGATTAAGATTCATGCACTCATTTTTAATCCAGACCACAGAAGGCAGGGGTACAGAGACACCCTCCTGCTCAGTAAAATCTGCTGAATCAGTTTGTTTAAACATTGAGTGTGATGCTGACATACTGGTTTACCTGGGATGACTTGCAATGACTTCTGTGCTGCACTAAGCTTGGCCTCTTAACAAAGGCCTGAGCTCTTTATGCCTCTTCTGTCTCCACTCCCAAGCCTGGGCAAGAACACACAGGTGAGGCATCTCTTTTCTATATCTCACTACCTAGAAGTCATCTGTGTTCTCAAAACCCACCAATCCTACAGTGAGATTTGGAGAAAAACAAAAAGAAATTAAGAATCTGCTATGTGTTAATGAAAGTTGTTATCTGTTTAATTTGTTGGGGGTTTTCCCCCTATCTTTGAATGTTTTTCTCACTTTAGAGCAGCAGACTGCTGAAAGGACGTAGGATTACTTGCTCCTTGGTGAGTAACTGAGTGTGCAAAGGGGAGAGAAGACTGTAAATTGCAGAGGGACTTGGAAGGAGAGAGCTGCAGCATCAAGCTGGGAGCCTGCAGTTATAAAAGATACTGAGAAACCCCTGGGAGAGCCAAAGAAGACAGGCCTTAGGAGCAATGGCAAGACACACAGAACAATCTTGACACATCTAGACATCAGAACAATCTACACATCAGAACAATCTTGGCATAATTTGAAGCAACTAGAAAAAGTCACTGTATTGATTAAAATAATTGTTGGGAGCTGAGACCAGCTGCAAAATCACAGTAGGTGAGGGAAGTAGGTTCTTTGGAAATTGTGTTTCTAATTTCTACACTGACTTAGTTACTCTGAGTTTGAAAAATTCTTAGAAGTTTTTAAGTTCTTCCTGAAACAGACATTCTCACAAAAGCCTGTTTCTCTCTTTTTTTTTAAATTAACTTTTTTTTTTTTTGAGATTAACTTATAGAAAAGGTAAAAGCAGATCCACTTCACAGATTTCACTGATGTGTACGCACTCTGTTTCAAATCAGAAAATAAAACATCAGAAAGGAAGAATGAAACTAGCCTGGCTAGAACCTGATTAGGCTTTGGAAGTTTCTGCAATCTAGAAATTGGCATTCAAAACAGATTTTAGGTTCAGGTTGTGTTTGCAGTAGATCATCTTCACCCAGCTCATTTACCCAGTAACTACAGCTGGCTTGGTAGGTATTCAGATGGTCACCAACAATCAACAAACAGTGAGCCAGTAAAAGCTGCAGTCAATTTTAAAATACTGAATGACAGAAATTCTCAGTGATCCACTACCAACTTCTACAATTTCAATCCATCCCATGGCCCTCTGCCACAAAACCACTTAGGGGAAAACAGGAAACAACACATTTAAACAAGCAACTATCCCCATCAGTTCACGGTCTAGTTTGTGAGACTGATCACTGCAGTTGCTTTAGGGTCTGGGTCTTTGGATCAGGCCAAATTCCTGAGCCTCTGGCTAAATCTAAAACCTATGATACACAATGAAGAAAAGCCTTTCTTTTCAGTTTATGCCCTGAAAAGAAAGATTTGCCAGGACCCTTATAAGTTTTTGGTCTACCCAATAAAGCCTCAATTACTACTACTTATTATAAAAGTGCCTAATTTTATTTTTTTTTTAATTACTCTTGCTATCTATTTGGCTAAGTAACATCTTCTGACATAAAACTCCATAAGTTGATTATACGCTACATTAAAGAGAACTTACTTTAAATGCATTTTTAAATGCTGGGTTTTTATACTATTTGCCAGATATGTAGCATTTCTTCATTCTGTACCTTCCCAGACACGTTCTTCTTTCCTCTCAAGTATACTGTACAGAAAGCAGAGGATGCTTCTGCTTCTCATCTTCACACTATCTCCACTAGACTAGGTCTAGGACAAGAAAACAGCCAAGGGTTTTTCCCAGTATGAACAGCAATGAGATGGGAGTCTGAAAGAGTGAGTTATGTCAGCACCAAGGTGTACATCAAACGAATCTAGCACTAGACAAAGTGAAGCGGCAGGGTGCTTCTCTTTTCTCTCCTAGAGGAAGCTGAAAGTACACATGGTAATTTTTAAGGAAGTACCTCTTCTCAGGACATACTTTAAAGGAAGTGTAATAAGCCTTAATTCTATCTTTCTGTTTCCCACCTGTATGTTGAAGCAGTATTTCTCAAAAGGTGTGAGGTAAGATACCAGTGAAAAATGCTCTGTAAGGTCTAAATACTAAGTCCTCACATGGCATTTATGTACTTGCTGCTATCACACAAATTTTTTAACTAGCATTCATTTCAATAAAGTAGAACCATTTAATGATATGTTGTTCTTGTGCTTAATATTGGATTTACATACAATTTCCTATGTTTATTCTTTTTATCTTGTTGTCAAAAAGCCAGGACAGTGATTTTAATTGTATGACACCTGGCAGAAATCCTCAGCTACCTTTCTGTTACAACAGTGGGAAACAATAGCCACTTCATCAAAATGTGGTTCACAACTGAGCAAAATGCTAAATTGTCAGAATTAGAGATTTCTACCCCTGAGTGACATTTCTCTAGAAATCTAATTATTTCCAGAAAAGTTATATTAGGCAATAAAATACATAGACTTTTATATCCTTTTTGAATCAAGATGTTCAACCAAGACCTGTTTCTTACCAATCTGTCTGTTGAGTCAGTGTTTAGTGATCATGGAGCCCTGATGAAGATGCAGGATAAGGGTCCCATGCTGTAGACTAGGTCAGATAGTACTCTGAGATGTGGAAAAGCTATTTAGAAGAGTAGCCTCAAAATCCACAGTTTCATTAACAGGATGAAATAAGAGCCTGGGAGAGGCTGAAGTCTCCTAACAAGATCCAAAGGATGGATTTTGCATTCTAATCTCCAGTGTTAAACATGCAATGATGCCAATCAATCCATTTTAAACAAAAGAGTTGCACCACAGAGATTTGTGTGACCTACTAAGCAAGCACACATGTATGTCTAGTTAGAGAACATATCCAGCAACCACCTAGCTGGACAAGCCCCAGACTTCAAGCAGTTGTGAAAGCAGACAATACATTTGCCTTTCTTTTCCTTTGAGATGTTTATTTAAACAACAATTTACTCCACTGCACTACTGATTTGAACTACACAAAGACATGTGTGTCACTTTTAATGAAAATTCAGTACATCGTGTTTGGTTTTTTTTCTAAATCAGTTTTTAGACAGAAAATCACTTCTGAACTGGATGGACAGAATCTATCTTCTGCAAGGTTTTTCTGACTCCTGTAGAACCAGAAGATATTTCAGCCTTCAAATAATTTTTCTCCTGAAAAGATAACTAAATTCTTGCTCCTGCACAAAGAGCAAGACAGGGGCTCAAAATCAGAGCATCTGGAATACACTCACAAAGACATAAAAAAGAGCAGAAATATTAGGTGAAGACTGAAAAAACCAGTGGGAAGGTATGCAGAGACAAAGAACAGAACTTTGGTCTCTGAAAGATGGATTATACGCATATATATGATCTAATGTGTTATCCAAAAGGGCGCTAGTCTTTATTGAACAACTTGATCAAAATTCTTTCAAGAAGTTTAAGAAACTAATAATGTACAATGCAAGTTCCCATTGAACACCTATAGTTTGGTGGATTGTAAATCTTAGATCATCTGTTTGATCCCCCCTCCCCTCCATGCTTAAATGATTATTTGTTATCAACTTTGAGGCACTTACAGCTTAACTGTATGTGCTACATATAGATGTTCTTTCTACCTACAGTACACGAGTAAATAAGTTTATAAACTTTATTCTGGAGGATTTAATTCAGTACTGCTATAGGGCCAAAATGAGCATTTACTCAGTTGTTAACAAGGAGTCGGTGGGATTCCATGAAAACTGTTGTGGCTGCTCATGCATATCGAACGGCCCAGAATAAAATAAAAGTAAACAGAAGAAAAAAAAAAAGTTTAGAGCATTTCTGGAGGAATAAAAACCCTTTTCTTCAGGTAAAAAAATGTTTTGAAAGCAGCAAGCAGGATTCATCTAACCTGGCATTTCCGGTGTCTCCTTAATTGAGGTCATAGGAGACCTTTTGCCTCTATTACTTATTGTGTTTGTTGTCAGCAGAATAGCATTTAAAAATGCCCTCAATATTTGTCCTTTTCTGCTTTTGGAGCTTTGCCATGGCTCAAGTTCTCAATTCCTTCTGCTGAGAAGTCAGTAAGACAGGAGGCTAATGGTCAAGCCTATTACATGAGGGCTGAGTTTGTTTCCATGGCATTTGGCATTTCTTTAGGATCGATTCAAGTTTGAAATGACCAAAGCAAAGGTGTAGGGAAATTAACATCAAAAGAGTCAAGCAGGGAGGACATCAGCCTTTATCCTTTAAAGACTTTGCAAGGAAAAGGGGGCTGGAAAAAAATCAAAGGGAAGAGAGAAGTACAGAAGGAAGAACTACTCTCTCACCTGCTTTGCCAGGAACAGACATACAAAGGGTGCATTTAAGAAAGAGTTTCCAAATATTTTTTATTTTTATTTTTTCAGCTTATTTATCACCTGAGCCTACAAATAATCGAAGCTTTCCTTCAGTTTTCTTGTCTTTTATCATGTATGGACTTGCTTGTACAATAGCTACAAGGCAATAGGTCTTTTTCAGCATAGGGCATTTAAATAAACCCTGTGTTTACAGTTCAAATGGAACAAATCCAAGTTCATCCTAAACACGTAATCCTCCCATCCAATTATTCTGAGAAGCTCAAAAGCATTTTGCATGGAAGAACGGTTGCCAGAGCACAGGGCTTTCGCAGTGGTGCAGTGGAGAGGCACCAAGCGCTCGCTGGCAGGGTAACAGCGTGCTCGTACCCACCTGCCACACACATGTCATGTCCAGGTGCCAGGCAGCACAGTGGCAGGATCCTACACCCCAGCAGCAAAAAGCCAAAGAATGACATCCAAAGCCTTGCCCAGATCTGCTCTCTTCCAGTCCCTTTGCCAATTTTTAGCTCAATACTGTCCTGCTTTCATCTTGAATGCAGAGAAAAGCAGATTAAAATGTCTTCTGATGTCTTTTCTGAACTGTTGCATCACTACTATGGGATATTTTCTTCAACACATATAGTTTTTAAGATCCCCTTGCCCTTTTTAAGATCACAATGAATGATAGATCAAGATGCCACCACATGCAGCCCAAAAGCAGTATACAGCATCAGCAGGTACATACACTGATGTCTTTAAACTACTCCTATGATTTAATTCCCCATTTTCCAAATGTGCAGATATCTTATGCCTCTTTTCTCTGATGCAGTTTATCATAACACAATCAAACGGACAATTGTACATCACTGCAAAGGCAACACAATTTGCCCACCTAAGGCATTACAAAACACAAACAACAGATGTCTATTGGCCGTTTCTTACCCCCTGTTTCTATCGAGGGGAGCTGTTGTGTATGTAAAACATGGAGGCCTCGGGAGGCTGTGGCAATGCCATCCACTCCATTAATCAGCTTATGTGTTCTGCCCTTGGAGATGAGGAAACCAGATCACAGCTCAAATTCCCCCAGCCTGCTAGGGGAGATACCAGGTTTACTAGGACCTTGGGGCTTCAGTGTCTTTCCAGCGACTGTTGATAGTCATCTGCACAAATCTCTTTGTTACTGGTTATGGCAGATAATAAAAACAAAGATACAGAATCACACAGCATAGGCATGTATCTTTATGTGCCACTAGTGATCCATATCCTAGGCTGGGTGCAGCAGAAGAGGCCACAGGGAGATACTTTGATTGTCTAAAATGTAACAAAAATGACAGCTAAAAGTTTTCTCCATCTGTCTGGATCTAAACAGAATCATGTGTGCATACAAATTTGGAACTAAAACAGCAGCAGCCATGAGATGAATGCATTTACTATAAACACTGATTATTTTACTCTTCTCAGTGCAAACCTGCTAATCCAGTGCCCGTGAGAAAGTTATTCTGTGGCTGTGCAGGGCTCTGGACAACCCCATGCCTGCCATCCTTTTGGCCACCACATGGTCTCTCTTTTCCCCACTAAAAGAGAAGCCTCTTTACTGGAATCCCAAACACTAATCCCCTGCCACCAGACACAGGTCAGATGTCTTACAGAGCAACTACAAACCAGCATCCTCTTCTCATGCCCCACATCTCATAACACATCCATCCATCCTTGCTTTTATCTTGGCCTAATGTCTAGTGTCCTCAAATTTCTTTCCTGCTGAAAACAGTTCAACTTTGAGAAGCTTAATATTAGCTTGTTTAATGTCTTCCTTCCTGCTAAGGCTATGCAGCTCTGCTTATGTTATTAAGCAGAGCATAGGTTCACAAGGAGAGATTTAAAAACTATTCTTTTAAATGCTTCTGTATCACAACTTGAATAATTTCTTTAGAAAATATGTGAATTGTACAGAATGCAGTGATTATGGCAGAAAGGATTTTTTTGGCCCTTATTTAAGAAGACTTTTTCCAAGGCTCTTTCACTTTTTGGTACCTGTTCCAAATTACTGTCAAAAGGGCCACCTGAAATCTTGCCATCTGAACTACTCCATGTATAAAAAAATTACTGCCCTGATAGGAACTGAAGCATTTAGCAGAAAATGAGCATTCTTTTTTTGGTTTTAGAATGAAATTATCCAACATTCTTTTTATGATTGGTAAAAATAATTTGTGCTATCACATATCAGAATAGAAATTTCAAAATGAAAGATAAAATACAGATGATAAATTAAAACAAACACTCTTTTTCAGAATCTTTTGTTTAAAATATTGAGCAAATTGGGCTCTTGGTCCTCTGTTCAAACTCTATTTGTTAGTTGAAAATCTTTCATTTGACACCATGAATCTTCTCATACTTTGCATCCAATGTAGCAATGCATACACAATATTAGTAACACAGATGCACCTTCAACAGCTTTTGCATTCATGCCTAGTGTAGGGTCATCTTCTCAGCAGTCACAGAACCTGCTTCCAGCACTCCCAGGAGACAGAAGATTTAATGTTGCCATGTTGGATTTATGGGCCTGGACAAAAAATCCTATTAGATAAGTTTTTTTATAGGTCTGTGTATGTGGCAAGGGAAAACAGCAGTTTCCATAGCAGAGGCAATCTACTGTTAATTTTTAAGGTGGCCACCCATTACAGATGCTGCAGGAACTGTGCTCTCCCAGGTGAGCCATCACCACGGGGGAAAGGCACTGCTCCCTGCATCTTGCTGCATTGTGTTTCCACAGAAGCTTCCCTATGGCACAGGTCAGTACTGACAAAAAAAAAGGGACCAGAACTTCACCTCATACACTTCACCTGTGTTCACATCATCACACAGCACGAGATCATTGGCCAAGCAAAGAAGGTTTCTGCTGAGAACTTCTGAGCATGGTCTCACAGCAGGTTAGTGCTACTTGGCATAAGCTACAGTTTAACCTATCCAATGCAGGCTACAATTTGAAAAAGGACTTTTGGGCCACTGAACTTAATTGTTTAGACCTGATTTTGAGCAGCACATTTTAATGGATGTCTCTTGCTATTAGGAGGCAAGCACAGGGAATACAACTATTAACAAAAGCTTTGCAAATTATTAAAGACTCTTCTTTATCCCAGCTGAAGAAACAAATGACTCCCAGACCAAAGGGCATGCAGTTCCTCTCCTAGCAGCAGTGGGTTTCTCTCAGAGGGAGAATATTTTTATTACTTTTTCAAAGGGCCTGGTATAATACTGCTGCACTTACCTCTAATGTGCTGTAAAGAGACTTGAACTGCTGCCAGCAGGAGGGCTGTGAAGGGACTTTTGAGGCACTGTGACAGGCTTTCAATTGACTTTACTAGCAGCTTTTACACATCTCTTTGGAACTCCATTAAAACAGTTTATTTAGTGTTATTTCAATTGCTTTCATTAAAGATCTGTTTTGTGCTGTTCCAGTTGGAGTATTCTCTCAGTCTGGTACTTCTCTGAGGTCTCTGGCTGGGATGCAAAACTATTGCAGTTATCCTGCGGACTGCAGACCGCTTAATTTTTACATAAGTCTCTTATCGTCACATACTTTGAAGTACTTGTTCTTTACATGCAAATCATTCCTACCCACAAATTAAATCTGAATTGCTGCAGCAATGCTGGAAAGGCAGTTATGAATAAGGATATCTTTTATTAAACTTCAGTACACATGGGCTATGGATCTGCTTTACTGACATCAAAGGGAAATACTTCAAGTGAGCCCTGGTAAACTCAAGCTAAAACTGCAGGACAGCTAAGAAGAGCATTCAATGAAAAAGGGGGAGCAATGGGCTGCTCTGAGCCCTCCCTAATTTCATTTTTATGTGGCACGTCACTCTCCATGTGCCAGGGCTGAGTTCAGCCACCTCTGTCTAGTATGAGGCAGAGCTTCAGCTCCTGGAAGAGTCAGGTCTGAAATTACTCTCACTCTCTCTGTTGCTTCCACTTGGGATCTGCAAAGTTTACATTTGTTCTAGTCATTTCTTCCCATCTTTCCCAATCTCCCCTTTCTTGATTGTTAAGTGAAACTAAGCATTTACATGAAGGATGGAGCCTTAAACATCTGAAGAACACCTAGCTTCTGTGCTAGGCTTCCTCTAGAAAGCTACAGAATTTCCTTGGATTTTTCCTACAGCGCAGTGCCCATTTTCATAATTCATAAAAAATTTCACATGGGTAAGCTTTCATGTTCTCTGAGCACACATTTTGGGTTTTATTTCCTTTTTTTTAAATTAAATTTACTCAAGACTCATGAGACTAAAGAACCAGGACACCTTTTGCCCCCCCAGATTTTGTGTGTGCATCTTTGTATAGAACAAGGAACACCATTGTCAGAAGTAGTTTATGATCTAGCCATTTTTCCGACATAAAGTAGCATAAACATCATTAGCAGACACTGCTGAATTGCTGCATTCCTTTTATAACTTTTTTGAAGGTTCACTTTCCTTAGGAAGATCCTGACAACAAATTCTGGACTTGTTTCCAATGACAGCTGGCACCTTGCTGCCAAAAGCACAGTCACTCAACTTCAGGCTGTTCGTGTTCTTTACCATTTGCTCTCCCATGAGCGCATTTGTTGGGGAAAGAACTGCGGCTTGGCTGAGTATCTAAACAGCCAAAATATTTGAGAAGCTAAGCAATCACTCTTGTCATTTAAACAATTCCAAATCTGCATTTGTACTCTGCAGCTCAACTGTGAAACACGCAAGTGATGCAACTAGAAAGGAATATTAAACCTTTCTTCCTCCCTCTCAGTTCCCCTGTGGAATATTTAGGGGAAACTTAGATGATTTTCCAGCTTAAGTGAAAATGAGCCATTACTTACACTATGGGGGCCCAATCTATTACCCTCAGGACATGAGGATAACACCCACTGACATCACTGGAGATTACTCATCTGTAGGGTGGGAGAACAGGAGACAAAGATATTTAGTGCAGACTGCATGTCTAGATCCCAGAGCTCCTCCTAATTTGTCTTGAAATTTCCAGCTGTCAAGCTACTTTGCCAAACCACCCAGTTTCTTGGCCTCTCAGCTCACCTGCTCTGCTTTTTTACCCTCAGTCTTGCTTTTCCCCATTTCATTAGCTACAGTTTTTAATGTGGGTTTTGCAGACTCTATAACTACTCACAGAATCATCAAAGAAAAAGGCAAACACCCAAAATATTGTGTTCTAGAGTGTTCCAAAAATAATAACCATGAAAACCTGCTAACAAAATATTTTTAAAGCAATAGTGAAATATGAACTGTTGCTTTTTAAGCAGTTAAACAGCCACTCCTGAAAATATATTGCTGTTTGGTATTAGAAAGATTTCTATTCTGGATATGTAACAACAGAAGTAAATGAGAGTACAGAAATGGAAAAGTGCCCAGGCTTAGAAATGTTGGAAAGAATGCTAGGAAAACAGGTGATGAATGGTTGGCTGGAGATCCACTTTCAAGGAAGTAGCATAAGGTGAACAAGGCATCTAAGAGACAGATGAAAAATATACTTCCTTCTAAACATTTTCACCTGTGAAAGAAGCTTTGAAACGCTGAGAGTTTTTTCCTTCTAATAACATCTCTTAATTATTGGTTTTCTATTTTACTCTTTTTCCTGAAGAAGAGTCCTAAAATTTGAGTTTACACCAAGAAAAGATCAGGATAGGGAAAACAGCAACACGGGATTTAAATAATAAGTTATTATCTAAATTTAGCTGGAAGTGCACCATATATCCAGCTGCTAGGTGTCAGCCAGTCCCTGGGGCTTTTTTACTCCTTATCTCACCAGCTTTCACCCACGTTCTTCTTTTAGTTCTCTTCCTCTTTCAAGCATCTCTAACACCGTCCCCTTCCCACAGACATTTACAACACTTCCCACTTCCATTCTCCTAAATCACTTGCCCTAGCTGTTGACCTTACTTTCTCCCTCACTTTGTCTCCCTCTGGTGCCTGTATTTTTGACATGGAGAGCAGAGCTGAGAGTGTCCTCATGCCATTGGTCATGGAAGTCATGCTCTACAGGCAGCAGGTGCTTCAAGCAGGGCACGTGTTTTCACTGCTTCCCTCAATGAAAAATGCTTCCCTGGATGATGTGAATGGAGGATTTTTTGAGAGTCGATGGCAGGAAGCTCTCTCTCATGCCTGCAGACAAGGCAAATGGACCAGTCCATCTGCAAGCCAGCCAGGAATGTATAATCCATCACATGCACAGTAATGCAGACACTGAGTAGGTTGCCAGCAGGCTGGCTCTTAATCTGAAAGGTTCCCTAGGTAAGATGACGGATCATCTCCTACACTTTCCCATTCTGGAGGGTGTAGTCCATTGAGGGAAAGCAGTTGTGCCCAAATAAGTAGCAGAGGAGCAGAAAAAAAGTAAAGGTACAGAATTTGTAATGAATGCTAGGAAAATATGCACATTCATCCCCTCCTGAGTAAAAGAAAGAAGTAAAACATTAGCATCTCAGGCCTGCAGATAACAAAATCTTACTTTCATTAGAAGCCCAGTTTTAATAGTAGCAAAGCAAGGGGGAACAGGATCCAAACAGTGCCATTCCTAAGCAAAACAGTGTTACAGAGTAGAGGGCCAATGTTCAATAACTGGAGAGCTAATATTTACCACAGCAGTGGGGTATGAATTCCTGAGCAGTCACTGCTTATTACAAGAACAACCAAAACAAAACACAAACAAATAACAACAACCACAGAAGGATACTCGATTCAGCCCTTTCTCCAATAAAAATCTTTCTGCAATACCATCCTTCTGTCCTTCAACCAGAGACAGGAAAAAAATAGAAAGAGATGAATCCTGGGGAGAACCAGGGAGGTTTATTCATAGAGAAAGATTAGTGAATCAGTGATCCCAGTACTTCACAAGGTTTGTTAAAGTCATGGCACCAGGATGTCTTTGGCAGAGGAACACGGTATCAGATGGCCTGAATGCCACCATTGTCCTTCTGTCCTAATGGCTAACCTAATGGTTCTGGGACAAGGTAACATTTCTTCCACTTGAATCTGGGCCAGAACATATTTTACTGTTCCTCACTGGCTGAGCTACATGTTGACACCCAGACTTGTGGTAATGATGATAACTGCTAACTACTGAAGGAGGAACAAAATCGAGTCTGCTCTTTGCCCTAGCAGCACTTTTTTGTCTGCTTAGCAGTAACCCAGCACCCCTCAAAGAGCACAGAATGTAAGGGGATACTCCAAGCAGGAGAGATCAGCAGCTTGTTAATGTTGGTGTGGGAAATGAGGCCACGCTGAGCTCATGACAGCTTGTCTGTATTGCCATCAGCTTCAGCCAGGAGAGGAATTTCCTGCAGATCAAAGAACTAGCTGATGGTAACCATTGGTGTGCTGCCTCCAGCATAACCACTCTTCCCCCTTCCACAGAAATGCAGAGATGTAAAAGGTCCCCTGACACAAAGCAGGCAAAACACTTCCTAGAGCATCTGTGACAGCACTGTCTTGCACCAATTCTTTCTGAGGCAAGTTCACAATCTTCCTAGTCAGTCTGTTTCACCACTTTGCTACCCTTATAAATACAGTTTCTCTAATACAGGAGCTAATCTCTGCTGCAAACTCACTGGGTTTATTTCCCCTGTGATCACAAACCTGCAGAACAAGTAACTGCCGACCTCTTTATGACAGACCTTGCTATACTGGAGGCCATAAGTGTAGATCATCTCTTTTTTGGATGGGAAAGGAGTAAAAAAAAAAGGAAAGTTTCTCATGTTTTCCTTATAGGTCACTTCTAAATCTCTTGTCATTCCTATTTTTGCATTCTGGACCTCCTCTGATTTACCTTAAACTTTGTCATACTGCTGGGAAAAGGTTAAGCACAGAACTGCAACCAGGATCTCACCGGAAAGGGGCAAGTAATCTCCTATTGTATCATCTGTAGAAGGAGTTTGCGCTCCACTAATTTATTTTTTTAATAAAATTATCACACAAACTTCAGTGCCTTGGCCAAATTCTTAACTAAAATTACTCTGGAGGATAAGGCTTAATATATACCAATGAAGTATTTCACTTCAGATGTCACTGATGGGACAGCAGAATGAGGAGACTGTTTTGTTTAGATACTCAGCAAAAGAGCTCCTATCTTCTAGATGGCTGAAAAGAAAAGATTAGCAACCATGATGACACAATAACACAGAGATTCTGGAACAGACTGGGGGATGGCAGAGAGCCCAATGAAGAGACAAAATGAGCAAGAAACAGACGGTGAACTGAGAGGGAAACAATGAATGAAATAAACCCCTGGTACTGATGTGAGTGTGGCCTAGGAAATGTGTGAACTACTTCCACTCTGCATAAAGTCATTTGCACATACCCAGGTTCAGATGGGATAGAGTAAATTTACTTCCCAGTAGCTGGTACGGCACTATGATTTGGACTTAGGATGACAATAATGACACACTGCTTTTTTGGTTGGTGCTGAGTCAAAGGCTCTTCAGCTCCTCACCCCATCCCACCAGCGGAGAGGCTGGGGGTGCAGAAGAAGCTGGGAGGGGACGCAGCTAGGATAGCTGATCCCAACTGACCAAAGGCATATTCTATGCCTCTGTGCTCATCATGCAAGCATCAGGCATCATGCTCAGCCTATAGAGCTGTGGGAAGAAGGGAGAAACGAGGAGACATTCAGAGGAATGGCAATTGTCTTCCGAAATCAGGGAGTCCTGCTTTCCTGTGGATGGCTGAACACCTGCCTTCCCATGGGTAATGGCGAAGGAATTCCTTGTTTTGCTTTACCTGTATCATTCACCCACAAGTTTTTTCTCACTTTTACTCTTCCAATTCTCTCCACCATCCCACTGGGAGGAGAGTGAGCTAGTGGCTGTGTGGGGCTTAGTTGCTGTTTGAGGTTAAACTGTAACAGCATGTCCTGTCATAAAGATGTAACAAAATTTTAATGGAACATTTCAGCTTCTCATTGACAACGAGAGGCTCCACTAGCCAAGGTGAAAATTTGGGGCAGCTATTTCTAACTTAAATTTTGTAGAGAATGGAACATGAATAGATAAATTACTAGCCCAAATCAACTAAAACTCATTTATAACCACAAATGTGAGTCTGGAAAGTACAGGCATGAACTGTACCTGCAATTTAAAAGCTAGAAAAAAAAAAACCCACCCCAAACAGCCCCATTGTCTTAGTCATTATAAATATATATTTGACTTTGAAAAACTTGTCAAAACACTAAGAGTCTGGCAAGCGAGCAGTGAAGAGTTGTGTCTAGAATTACCTGCCCAGAAAAGGAGGCATGGCAACTGAAAAGTAAGCAAACAAGACATAAAGGGGATTAAAATAATTTAAAAATACAAAAAAAGAAATAGATTATTTAAAAAAAAAAGAGATGGGAGCAATCTTTTACTAACCACCAACCAAAGCCCATCTATCTTTTGCAGATAAACAGATCCACTCTGTTTCTATTTTACAGAAGCATTCTTTCCTATTTTTCCTTTCTCTGTCAGTTTTGCTCTCCTTACTCTGTTTATATCTTTCAGCTTGTTCTTTTCCAATCTTAATGTGTTTGGAATTACTTCAGAAATCAAATAGCATGGAAATAAAACTCCAGTCAGAGATTTGCTTAGTGACACCTCCAGAATTCAGATTTTGGCAGTGATGAAAATGAATTCTGATACTATTCAGCAAGACTCAGACAGAAATAAACAGGTTTACAGAAATAACTGCTTTCACAGAGAGTGTCTACCATCTTCAGAATTTCTTGACTACTGTCAAAAGCTTAATCCAAACATTTTTGGCTGCAAATAAGAATGAAGAAGAAAGTGTCAGTGGTTGACTTTTTCAGGGAAGGTGTGTGAGTGGCAGCCTGTCAAATAAAGAGATTATATTTTCCAAGGAAAAAAGTTACAATCTGAAAAAAAAATTAAAAAATACAAGCATAAAAGGCAAACAGTAGCCAAAAAAAGGCTTCCAAAGATTCATTTGTTTCTAAATGCAGATAACTACAGATTTCTCATCAGTTCTTCCCTCAGGCCATTCTCAATTTTCTTTGAAATTCTTCAACTACAGTACATATTTTTAAACAGTGGGGATATATAATGATTTGAACAGTTTATCACATGATGTCAGATTTTGCAGCAGTAAATACATTTAAAATCAGGACCAGATTGTTTAGCCATAAATATTGTTACTTGCTTCTCATCCAAGAAGGTAGCAGAAATTCAGGGTCAAAATGTCATTTTATTCTAAAAAAGAAGTTGATATAGAGGATGCACATCTCTTACATGGTCTTGTTATTTACAATGAGTGTACTAGAAAATCTATTTCCCTGAACACAGTAGGAGATAGCTTATTTGCTCACTGTGCTCAACTTCCATCTAGCTGACAATGAACTCAACCCCCTCTCTTTGTAAGTTCCCTTTCATCCCTCAGGATTTTCACTTAATGCTTGTTTCGCTTGACTTCTTGCTTCTCTTCTGTCTACTGGTCTGCAGTTATAATTGCTTTTTTCATGGCTATACAAAAAGTATAATCATCAAATCACAGAATCTGCTGAGCTGGAAGGAGCCCATCAGGATCACCAAGTCCAATTCCTGGCCCTACACAAGACACCCCAAGAGTCACACCATGTGCCTGAGGGCGGTGTCCCAACACTTCCTAAACTCTGTCAAGCTGGTGCTGTGACCCCTTCCCTGGGGAGTCCATTCTAGTCCCAGCCACCGTCTGGGTGAAGAACCTTTTTCTAATATCCTATCTAAACCTCCCCTGACACAACTTGAGGCCATTCCCTCAGGTCCTGCCACTGGTCACCACAGAGAAGACATCAGTACCTGGCCCTTTGCTTCCTCTCACAAGGAATTTGTAACTGTGATGAGGTCTCCCCTCAGTCTCCTCCAGGCTGAACAGACCTCAGCTGGTCCTCACATGGCTTCCCTTCCAGAGTCTTCACCACCCTCCTGGCTGTTCTTTGGATGCTCTCCAATAGCTTAATATCTTTTTTATGTTGTGGCACCTAAAACTGCTCCCAGCACTCGAGTTGAGGCCTCCCCAGTGCAGAGCAGAGCAGAGCAGGACAATCCCCTCCCTTGCCTGGCTGGTGATGCTGTGCCAGAACACCCCAGGTTGGTCCTCCTGGCTGCCAGGGCACTGCTGACTCATGTTCATCTTGACACAGACCAGGGCCCCCATGTCCCTTTCCAGGGCACTTCTTTCCAGCACCTCATTGCCCAGTCTATACCCATGTAAACATTTTTGCAAGCAAAGATATATGCTCGAGCTTTCAATTAAAGCTGCTACAATTTCAACTGTTTTGTTCAGTGAGGAGGACCCACCATTCATTACAATTTTGAGTATCACAAAAGGATATCAGTTCACCTACTGGTTACAAAAAGGCTTAAGCTGACCCACAGTAATATTTCTGCATCCTACCATAAATTACTGAGACTAATATAGGAATTATTAAGTCACATTCCAGAATCATAATGGTCCCCCAGACTTAACAGCTATGAATGTGTGTCAACAATACATGAAGGGTCAACAATATATAAAAGATACTTTCCGGACAGATATTAACTATGTTTTAAAATCCCATTTCTGTCTGTAATTTTCAGGAAAGAAGAGTTGTTATTGTGACTTCCCTGTCAGGCAAATAAAAATAAAAGAACAAAAAGTAACATTTGTGAGGGTGCATATTTTTGATGACTGATAAAATTTTCAGTTGGAGTGAGCTGCTCTACTGTGCAGAAGTGAAACTGGTCTCTTTTAGACTTTGAGAGATTACAGACTGCCACAAATTAGTTAGACTAAAGTGAATTAAAAAAACTAGAGTGGTTCAAAACTCCAACAGAGCTGAAATACTCTCAGAGTGGGTAAATAGGGATTTAAAACAGACATGTTGGATTTGTAAGGAATGATACAAACATACACAAAATGTTGCTTGAAGGTAAAGTAATTTTTGACATCTTGTAGGTGGACTTTTAAAACTCTTTTGGTTTCTTCAAACACTGACTAAGAAGTTGCATTACAGAAAGCTGAGGAGCCTTGCACTTTGTACTGTCAGAGATTCCTTTTTATGCAAGAGTTCTCGCTAGAAGGAAAATAGGAAAAAAAGGGGGGGGGGGGGGAAGAATTGCAGTACACCTTTGAGTAAAGACAGGCCAAAGAACTATTTTCCAAAGGAAGAGCTCCAGAAAGAGCTGGGGAAGATGCTTAAATGACAGAAAGCAAAGTTTTTGCTGGAGGTGGTTTATCCCACTTCAACAGAAATGGTTGTGAAAAGCTGCTTCCATAAGATATCCTCTCCATTTCTGCTGTCTCTCCCAGAAGCAGCTTGGTCAAATTGGTTGCAGTTGCCACAATTCTGAAGAGGATGAACACATTGCAAAAACCACAAGTACATATAATGAATGAAAAGATAAAGACAGCACAACTGACTTGAAGGGACAGTGGCTAAAACTGCAGTCAAGGTTGATAAGAGTATCCTCACTGAAAGCCAAAAGACAATTTCTTAAAGTTCAATTTACTTTCAAAATGTAGATATCTATGTCAAGAACTGTCAGAAAGTTTTATACTAAGCATGGGAGAAGGCAGGAAAAGGAAAAACAAAACCACAGTCAATTAAAGGTGGAGAAGTAAAACAGAGATTCTCTGATGGTGAAGTTTCCCACTTATTAAAGAAGTCTGTTTCCAAACCAGCCAGATAAATAAATGGGGAAGGATACAAACTGTGGCAGCAGAAGAGGAGAAAAATCCTCAAATGCATGAAAAATTTGTCAATCCCTTTAGCAGGGTTATTTACAATACAAAGTGGGCAACTGAAAGATGCTATCAGTTTCAGATCAGCTTTCCTTTCCTCAAGACTCACAGACCCCTGATGACTGGAAGACAGACAAGGTCAGGGAAGGGTATTTCTGGTTGCAGTGAGAACAAAGTGGATTACCACTGTATTAGTTTTGATATTAAAATGCAAATTCTCTGCTATTCCCACACCAAAACAGCAGCAGCCACTGTCACACCTGGAGATCATGGGGGCAGTCATCCTCCAGGAACACCAAATTATGGCTGGAAAGAGAAGGTGCTCAGGAGAAGCAGTCTCAGTTTTGCAGAGAACACCACATCTCCCTTACCTGAAAGACCTGCCATTCCTTTGGGCGAGAGGTGCATCCCCAATCACGTTGTCAGGAGATCAAAGGGACTGATAAGTTCTCAATTTTCACATCTTTTCTTGAAGTAGCATATGTTAAAAACCCTACACATTGCTTTGATTTCTTATGATACTTTCCTTGGCTTTGCAAGGGGCTCTGCTGATGTCAAATCCCAGAAAATTATTCAAGGAAAGAGACCTAAGAAACCCTGGCTTGAACTAGGAAAGCCTACCCAGAAGAGACACATTTAAATTCCCACAGTGATGCAGTTATTCTTTGCTATTTCTGTTTCTTTTAAGTACCATTTTCATAACAAAACCACACCAGGGTATTATATAGTGGCTGCAGAGAGATTTTTAAGAACATCTGAAAAAAACTACAGTAAAGTAAATGCCACTGTATTATGTACATACTGACCTGATTAAAACAAAACATAAGAAATCCATCTACCCTCAAAAATAAAGCATCCTGGGAGGAGGCTCTGCATAATATAATTAGCACCTGAGATAGAAAAAGGAAGCGTGCACAGGTCTCTAGAGACAATTTTGTTCAAAGGCACCAAAATATCCTACAAATATGGGTTAAAAGGACACGTGAAGATCATTTATAGATAGAAAAACCTAAACCCAGAGTCAGATGTACTTCATATTGGCCTCAAAGGCACACTGACAGACAGTAAGGCAACTCTTTACCTTTTATCACACATCCAAGGTATAATCTGACTCTCACAAAAGAATTCATGTTTGTGATATGGGAAAAAAAAAATCTTTCTCCAGAGCAGAGATGGGGTGGGCTTCCTAAAGAGCTAGAATGATCTAAGGGAATGCTCTTAGCCCCTGCCATCAGCCTTCCTACAGAGACCTCAGCTAGCCAAGTCTTTTATATATCTAAACAGCATTTTCACTAGACTACATATAGTTTCTTTCATACATGGTGCTTTTTTTCCTGAAGTAGTCATCACTGAAGCACAAATTCAGCAATATTGTAACTGCTTTCCATTACCTCTAAACTTAGGAATATATAATCCAAACAGGAGAGTTGGCTACAAAAAGTAGGCATGCTGAGACTGCAGTCTGTATTTAGTTTTGTTAAATTGCAGATTGGTTAAAATAGAGCATTAAGTGTTATAGACTACATTTCAATATACCTGTCTTAATTATAAGGATATATTATATCTTTTGACAGACTAGTGCCAAAAATCTTCATGAGAGATGGAGTAGAATTGTGGTCTGGGGTTTCAAAAAGGGACAAAATAATTCTGTGAAAATTTGCATCATAGAAATAACTGAGAACCACTACATGAAGGAGGAATATCCAAGGAAACAGACTGAAGCTGTGGGAGATGGTCACCTGTATCACCACACACTCCTAAAGATTGGCACACACCTTCTCCATATCACAAGGAAATCAGGATACAGGCTCAGTTGCTTTGTCTGGGAAAGCATTGAAGTGGTGATGAGCAAAACATGTTCAGAGGGCTCAGCTGCAAGGCACAGGCCCAGCCAGAGCAAGCAGATTTACTACCACCCAGTAGCAGTCATGTCCACCTCTCAGAAAAACTCCACAGGGCTGTATAATATTGCCGGGCAACTTAATGCCTAAGAGCTTTTGACAGATTTTCCCTCAAAAATTTTGTCAGGGCTAGGGAGTGTCGCTTTCTCTCTGTTGAAAATATGATGGGAACACACCCTCAGCTGCTCCCATCCACATCCAGCATCTTAGTTCAAATCCTCTCACAGGGTGCAGGGCCTTCTGTCAAAGCCTTTGTTGCCACTGTCACTTAACAAGGCTGTTTAGCTGAAATTCTGTTCTGTGCCCATGGTGATCATTAACAGAGCTGAGGATAGCCCTCACAAGTCCTGACCCCTGCCAGTACTGCCAGACTTTTCTTCTCACTATTTTAGTGCTGTTCTGCTAAGTGCACATGGCTGCTGTTAAAATCCCAGCCAGCTGCTAACAACTGCTGGGTTTTTCCCAGTTCATTAGGGGGCTACAAATAGTTTTAAATCATGAAGCTAATTAAGCAGAAATAAAGACTGCCAAATGGTGTAGGCCTCAAACAAAACACACATCTAGAAATTGCTGACCTGGTAAAAGACTGCAGGAAGGGTCATCAGACTGAGCCTTCAGTTCATCAGCTTCCCCTGTGCACATATTTGAGTGCTGTCTTTGTGAATTGCTGCCTTGGTGCTCCTCACTGCTGGCCAGGAACAGTAGCTTTTGGCACCACAGACTGCTGTTAAAGTGGGCCAAACACAATTCATGCTTCTGGTTAGCCCATCAACCCTGTCCTGGAGTGTGTCAGGCACAGCATCACCAGTCAGGCAAGGGAGGGGATTGTCCCATTCTGCTCTGCACTGGGGTGGCCTCACCTCGAGTGCTGGGGACAGTTTTGGGTGCCACAATATAAAAAAAGACATTAAAATATTAGAGAGTGTCCAAAAGAAGGCAGCAAAGATGGTGAAAGATCTGGAGGGGAAGTTGTGTGAGGAGCAGCTGAGGTCACTTGGTCTGTCCAGCCTGGAGGAGACTGAAGGGAGACCTCACTGCAGTCTGCAGCTGCCTCAGGAGGGAAAGCAAAGGGCCGGGCACTGATCTCTTCTCTGGGTGAGCAGTGGCAGAACCCAAGGGAATGGCCTGGAGCTGTGTCAGGGGAGGTTTCCAATGATTATCAGGTGAAGGTTCTTCACACAGAGAGTGGATAGGCACTGGAACAGGCTCCACAGGGAAGGGGTCGCAGCACCAGGCCTGACAGGGTTCCAGGAGCATTTAGACAATGCCCTCAGGTACATGTGTGTACCTGATGTGTGATTCTCGGGGACAGTGCCATGCAGGGCCAGGAATTGGACTCGGTGATCCTGATGGGTCCCTTCCCACACAGCTTGTTCTGTGATTCTGTGACTAATGGCCTGCTATGAAAGCCCATATCCACACTTGCACAATGCTCCCCATACTCCCGGCAGCCTGGATGTCCCCAGGCAGCTTCTCTGGTCACCCTGGTAAGAGTAAGGTGCAGATCAGCCTGCACTTGTATCAGCAGCTACAAAAGGCAATCTTGGTGGTTTACATTACACAGTTTTCATCTTGAAGGCCTGCAATAGGTATCTGAGTTTCTTAAGCGTGATACAAACCCCAGCACGTCAACACTGTGAGATCATGGTGCAAAGAGCCACCCAGAGACATCACCCAGCAGAACTAGAAACCACCTTTGGTGCCTCCAGGCTGAGTTTAGCAGAATGGAAGCAGCTTGCCTGGGGCTGTTCCCATGTGGCCATGTGGCTCGTGGCAAGTGCTGTGCTCCCTTCAGGTGGTGCACACATCCCCTTCCAGCAGTCATCAGAGATGTGAGAAATTATGTACATCATAATTATGTGTGGGAAACCACTACAGCTCACTTTTTCCACAAGTGATAAAATATAACTGGTGTAATTCATAACTGCTAAAACCAGACTAAACTCTCTAAAATTATTATTATTATTATTACTACTACTACTAGTAATGCAATATTAAATATTGAACACAAATTCAGGAAAGAAACCATTATTTTTCATTAATGTCAGACTTCAAGCACTTGATTACACCATGTTGGAAAAGCAAACTATTAGATTTTTAAAGAATATCTTTTAAGAAACCGAACAGAATTAAGAGTTGTCAGATTGAGAAAAAACATTTCTTTTTTTTTTTTTTTTTCCTGGTCCTTAGAGCTGGTATGTTAAAATAAATTAAAAATGTAAGAAAAATATGCAAAGTGAAATGCTTGGGGATTTTAATTTCTCAGCTGCACTGGATTAAAAAAAAAAGGTTCTCTTAAAATTTTTAGATAATGTATTTAAAATCACATGAGAATAGAATTACTATATCCCCTGTATTTCTAAGATAGGTGAGAGACTGCAGACTGAAAGATAAGAAGTAATATTTCATTAAAGTCAATGAGAGTCAAACAAAGAAACATCATTAGGAAAGAGATGCTAGGATTCTGCTGCTTCCCCAGAGTCTCAAGCACATTTCCAATTTTGCTCTTCCTTTAACCCCTGTTTTACACATACACAGGTATTGCTTAGGGTCATTTGTTGAGATGTATGCAAGATGAAATCCCAGAGTGATCTGTAGACTGAATTTGGTTTTAGAGGCTGGTAAATAAAGATCTGTCAAAAACTGACTCTCACAAACAATGAAAATCTAACTGTGCCAGGCACATCACAGAAAAGTGAACCTGAGACAGAGGAGGCTAAAGCAGAAAGTCTGTGTCCCTCATGCAGCTGAATGTAAATTGCTGTCCTCCAGGAACACATTAGAAGATGCATTAATCAAAAACTTAGGAGTAAATACAAATCTTTCCAGTAAATCCACTCCCGGTGTGATAAAACAAGCAAATAAACTGCTCCACTAGCCAGAAGCCATGACCAGAAAACAATGTTTCCTGGACTTGCAACAACCCAGTCCTGAATTTCAGCTTAATTCAAGGGTAAAAGTGGAATCACAGTGTAATGGGAAACAAAAAATTTCAGCTTTCTCTGGGATAAGCAAAATATGGTTTTGACTTAGGAGAGTCCTAAGACTCTCTAATTCAAGGTCTCTTTGTTGTTGCAGAAGCACATTTGAAATGTATAAACTTGTTTGTCCATGAACTAGACATAACCAAAAAATGACAATACTCACGTGAAAAGAAGGAAACTCCAAGATGTTTTTCTGCCTTGCAGGAACACAACTTGTCCTGCCCAGCCCTCAACTGTTGCTGCAGGTGTGAAGGAGCACAGTGTCCTTTGTGAAAAGCTATGGAGTGTAAATCTTTACACAATCATCTCTTGCCTACCAGTACACATGTCCTTGGGACTTTTTTTCGGTAGCACTGATTTACCCAAAGGTTCTCAGTTCTTTCCAAACTGAACAGTTCATATCCTCATCTAGAGCTGCTCCAGTCCACTGAAGAGATATTTCAGTTGAGTGCTAAGTAAAGTAACCAAGTAAATAAAGATACCTGGAGTTCTGAGAGGCTCCTCCTTGTCTCACCTTCCTGCATCAGGACCGAGAAGCACTGACAGAATGAGAAGGGCATTAAGACAGCAGATCTTCACTTTCTTTTTATGGTTGGGGTGAAAAGGGTCAAGCCTAGCTTTTAATTTTTGTTCTTACTGCAGGAGCTTGAGCCAGGATGCCCTGGAGCCTCTCTTTGCTAGCAGAAGTTTTCAAACCAAAATACAGATACCTCTTTCATTGGTATACATTTGTTATATGTGGCACATAGAGGCCAGACAGATAGGGCACAAAGATCTTAGTGACACTTGTTTGGAACACCACAAGTAATTCTTTCTGGCTTCATCCACTTACAAGCACTCTTGCTGTCACAGAAATGCAAGCTGATAAAATCTTCATGCTGTAAAGTCTTATTTCCCTGTGGGTGTATTGCACACAGGTCTAGAGTAGGGTTACAACACTGGTGTATTGCTTGAACCAGCCTAATTCCCTCCTGTGGATTTCCATCTTCCTCTTTTTTCACTAAGGCAAAATTAATGATTCTTAAGCTTGCCAATCCACACTCATTTGGAATAAGGTTTATTTATCCTGGCTTTGCTTTTATAGTCCCCTTTTCACAGATCCGTGGTACTCCCAAAGAGAGGAGGTTTACAGTGCATTTTAATGGAGATTTTAGAGGTTTTGCAGATTCAGAAAGGAAACTCATATCCACATACAAAAGCCAAGCTGAGAGCTGTGTGTTAGAGGGAACATCTCTTTTGTGTGCTTGCCAGAGAATGCAACTGAAACAAAAAAACCCCAAAATTCCCAAAGATTTACCAAAGCAATCTGTCATAGCCAGCTGAAATCTGCTGGTCACTTTTCAAGCAAGTTAAATTAAAACCAAAAAATCCTTATTGATTGATTGATTATACATTAACATGTATACCTCTTCCCCTGGCAAATTCCCTTCTGTTTTAAGAAACTTATGCCAGAAATGTATTTGTATAACTCTCACCCCATTCCTTTCCCAGTAAAATGTTAACCCCTCAAGAATGTCTTTTTTTTTTAATTTGTTGCTTCTATTTCCTCTGTGGTTAGCACAAGAATTAACTTGAATACGTGTTGAAGGCCAGGAACAAAAGCCTACAGAGAAGACAAAGGGATAATGTAATCTTGATAACACACTGGAATCCTAGGTTAGAGTGAAGAAAAAGATAAACTACAATCAAGTGAAGGAAATATGCAGGAGACTAAGCAGCCAATCTGATGAAAGTCCTTAAAGATTTCCCACAAATAGCAGGAACATGGAGAATAACCCAGGAGAACATAATATAGACAATCAGAGTTCTGACTGGGACTGCATAGGATAAATAGCTGGATAGGAGTTTGAATGTAACAGGGAATCAAAAAGACAGAGGTGGTATATTGTATCTAAGAAACAAAGAAGCAAAGTAGGAAATAAGCAAAATACAACAGAAAGAAAATTGCTCAAAAGGTTGCAAAGAGTTTCAAGGCTGATTTTCTGAATGACCTTAAACAGGTAGATGACCAAATACAATGCTCTGAGGTGGATCTCCTATTCAGAAGAATAAGGCAGGGAGGCTAAGCATCTGACAGAAGCCTCCCAAACCCAAAATCTGATTAATATGGTGGGCATTACCTCCCTATATACCTTCCAGATAGTCAGTATCCTAGAGCTTATCATGCCAATGAAGTTTCTGGGAAATGTTAGGTGATTTTATACTTTTTTCAGAAGACAAAAGAACCTACTGTGAACTAGTCCTGATCTTCTAACATCTTCTAAGACTCTGGAATAACTAGGTGAAATTATCCAAAAACAGTAGAGGAGTAGAGGTTTTTTTGTTTTGGTTTGGTTTGGTTTTTTTGTTTGTTTGTTTTTGTTTTGTTTTTTTTTTTCTTTAAGAAAAGAAGAAAACCAAGAATGATAGAATAAGACTTAATTTCAGTTTCTTGTGCAGAAGTTGTTGCTTAAGTCCATGTTAATAAATGGCCTCGAAATTTTTATCCATTGGACATTTCTTTCCCCTCTTATTTAGTTGTTTTTTGAAACTGGAATGGGAATCAAGTTTCCAGACACACAGACTTCCTCCTATTGTACCTGCACTCTGGCCAGAAGGCAGAAATTATGATCCATGTAAAAATCGACCAGAACTGCAGTATTCACTCCAAAAGTGTTATCTAACAGTTGTATGGTAGGCCACAACTCATATACACTGTTAGCAGATCCCAGTGCTAGTTTTTGAGTTGCAAATGCCATTGTCATCATGCTCTCGAATCATCACTGCTATGCTCTATCCAGGCTCCCTGGTCACCCTGACCTGGAGTTCCCTTCTGAAACAACTCCTACTGCTGCCACTCATTATCCATTTATTCTCTCTTTGGTAGGCTCAAGTACTTTTTTTACCCTTTCAAAAAACTTTTAGCCATCTATCATCAGAGGTGTGGTGGGATTCATTGCAAGTTTAGGGGTTATGAGGACTTGGTTCCTCAGCTGACAGTTTTATACCACCATAGAAGTTTAAGCATCTACAAGAATCTGCAGACCAGGTTCTATCCCAACACTTTTGTCCCAAGAATCAGAAAATTTAGTGCTTAAAAGCAGTTAAGAAAAGAGCGTAATTCTGCAATCCCAAAATTGGACCAGTAGTAAACCTACAGGATTTAGGTGTGCCAGGACTGCCTCCGTTTTTGCAGGAGAAAGAGATAGTGTCCAAAGCACTGAGCTAAATCCTAACTTCCATAAAACACTGATTGCCGCTGGGAAATACAGTGTAAGAGTTCCTAAAACCAGCCAGAGCCCAAGGGACACACTGTAGAGGGTAATAAAAACTGAACGAACTAAAATGGGAGAACAAACATTAAAATCAAGCAGGCAAAACACAATCTCAGTCCATCAGCTTGTCCAGCTTTTGTTAGCTGTTTCATGGAAACCTTCTCTAGAAAAGAAAAGCTACCAAGAATACCATCACTACATCTTCCCTAAACCTTCAAATTCCAGCCCGAAAATGTGTGTCCAAAGAAGCATATATACTCCTACCAAAAGCTCTGAGAAGACAGAACAACCTACTTCTGTTTAAAAATATCATCACCTCCACCAAAAATGGAAAAACGCAAACCAAACAGCAACAATAACAAACCAAAAATACTTGCCTTTTGTCTGCACAAAAGAGATAAATTAAAAAAAAACATTTTTAAAAAAATCCCAGATGTGTTCCAGTGTCTTTCTGGCATGTGTGGTCACTTCTCAGTTTGGGGGTCCTTTTACAGATCAAGATGATTCTTATTAGAAACAACATAAACAACATAATGAGAAAAAAATCTGTAAACCCTTTTTTTTTCTGTAGCAATAAGACTGTTCTCTTCCACCCTACAGTGCACTCTGTCTTTTCCAGGAACTTCAGGCCAGACATGGCCCCAGATGAAAATTCTTCACACAGTTACACTAGCAACAGTAATTTACAACCATTTCCATAATATATAACTCTCAAAATGAAAAAAAAAGTTGAGCTGACAGTTAATCTTCAAGCAATTTGGCAGTCATATGGAAGGTATTATGAACTTGAAAACACTCTTATTTGTTCTTGATGTCTTTGTTTCATTCTTTGCAAAGTTTAACATTAAAATCTATTACAGCTTTGGAGCAAGAAGAAGCCATCACACCTAATTTAAGGCCCATAAGTTCCCACAAATAGTAGGTATTATGACTAGGCAAATAGAAATTAATCCTACTGCACAAGTGAAAAATAGCTAATATGTGGTTTTTTTCCCCTCTCATGCATTGCCAAGTTTGCAAAAGAACAATTCAAGCAGAAACAGATGCAGCTGTATTGGAAATCACTTCTATGTGAACAAAGCAACAAACCCCCAAACCTTCACCAAATATTTTCTGGGTACTCCTTTGTTTGCTTCTGTTCGTCATTTATCTATTTAAATTTTTTCAAAAACAAACATAAAATTAATAGCTCAAACTGAGAGGGAGACTGATGAAAATGAAGGTGGCCAGTGAGAAACACTGAGGAAGAGGAAAGTGGCTTCCAATAAGTAGGCTTATGGGCTCTAAGAAGTTCACATCAATAACTGTCAGCATACTGAGCTAAAAATTATCACTCCAGTACACTATGGGAAAGCAGCTAAAAAACCAATGAGGCCAAGATTGAAAGCAATTGCAGGGAATGCACATTAAGCCTGGCTGAAGATACGAAGGATCCCTGCCCTTGTGCCAAAACCACACGAATCTAATGACATACTCAGTTTATATGAGGACATACAACTCAAAAATGCCTCCTAGCAAGGAACTTCTGCCAAGATGTTCTCTGTTCACACTGGTGACAGGATTTGCTATTAGTTTCAAAACTGCACTTGCAAAAATTTTTTGCACTTATCTTTATTTAAGCACACAGTTTACTGTAGGTGAATAAAGGAACTAGTTACTCATAATAGTTATGGAATTTATTCACTATCTATAGACGTGTAAAAGCAAGTAAAATATTCTAATAATCTTAAAAACTAAGTATGCCAGGAAACTTAAGGGGTTTTTTAGGCCCATAAGTTTTTTTGGGCCCATAATAAGGATTGACACTGACATCAGTTACATAGGGAATTTGCAAAGCTGAAAACTAAGTTACAAATTATCCACCACCACACATCTCCTTTAGCCAGTGAAAATAAAGTGACAGACTGTAACAGGATGAACTGGCAAGATGACCAACATTTTTCCTCAATGTGCCTCTGCTCAAGTATATTATTTATCTGTGCAATGGGACAAATTTCATTTTGAAGTAGCAATTTAACAATGGTAATAAGAACTTACAGCCTTCGCCCCAGTAAAACCAGCTGTCAGTAACACTGAGACAGAAATGCTTGCTGTGTAAGCAATTTCTCACTCATTACCATGAACTTGCTTAGGTTGATACAACTGGAGCTGGCAATGACTTTTATTTAGCTAGGACAAAGCAGCAGCTCCCTTTTCTGCAGGAAATCTGCCAGAGAAAAAGACCTCCATGGGATAAGGGCAAGACAGGTCCCAGAAATCAGTGTCCAAGGCTTACACTGAGATCTGAGTGTGCTGTAGCAAGTTTCCAGTGTCTGCACACAGCTGTCAAAGACTTTCTGGGGCTACAGCAAGTTACCCCTATAATTCACATCTGAAATAGGACTCATTGCCTAAAAACATTTAAGGAGTGGTATACCATTGGATATCCCCTCCATCATCAGGGAGAACTGACTGCCACAGATTCCAGGGAAGGTAGTTTAGATAGGTACTACTACAGCTAAGCTCAGAATCGCCAGAATCCCCTCCTACGGGCTGCAACTACCTTGAAAACAAGTAGTGAGAGAAAATATATCCCCACACTCACAAATCAGATTGAAATGAGCAAGAGGGAAGTTCAGAGTTGGAATCACAACTGCGTAGCTGCAAGAGTCCTCTTCCTCTTGTCCTCTTCCTATTTCACCTCTCTCTTGGTTTTCCATTTCCCATTACGGAACATCCCAAGCTACTTGTGTTGTCACTAAGCAGCAATTTACAGCTGGGCATATTTCGATAACTTTTCTTGGGTTTCAGTTCATTTTCAAAGAACCCTGAACTACAGAGGATCAGAGATTATACACAACTATGGAAGCCATCCTATGCAAGCGGGAACTTCTCCAATGTAGTAAAGGCAGCTGAAGGCAATAAGTACAAGTTATCTCAGGTTACGGCACTCAAACCTCTCACTCGGGCCCTCAAATGGCATCCCTGTAGTACAGTAACTTTAAAACTGTCTCTCACTGACTGTAACCAATGTGATCTACAACGTGACAAGCTGAACTCAGCCCAACAGACAGCAATAGGACAAGGTGCCTGCTCAGAATAAATAATTCTTCAGCAGTGAACCAGCTGTATGGATAGCTTGGCCTAGGCAGTGTTTTCCCTGAGGGTTGATCTCAGCAGTTGAGAATGAGGCAAAGAAGGCATTCAGTAATTCCTGCTTCTGTCTTCTGCCAACACGACATCCATCTGATTCATAGCGACCCCATATTTTCTCTAAGCTTCCTTTTGCTGCTCATGCACTTGTAGAAGCCTTTCTTGTTGTCCTAGATATCCCCTACCAGACTCAATTCCAAGTGGGCTTTGGTCTTCCTCATCACATCCCTGCATATACTGACAAATGCTCCTGTAATCCTCCCATGTGACTTCACTCACCAACACTACTCTTGGAACCAGCTCTGGTGAGAAGTAGTCCAGCACCTTCCTCATGACAGGGATGGAGAGTTAGCAAGCTGTACTGGATTCAGCCTAGCTCCACACTGAGCTAGCCCAGCTATGTCTGCATTGGGTTATAAGCAGCAGCAGCTTGCAGTGACTCAATTGCTTCAAATGAAGCCAGACTCCAGTAAAATGAGCTACTGGAAAATGGAAGCAGTAGAGAGTAGGAGCAGAGCTCTGCCACCTCTTGGTTACTACAAGGTCCCATCCAAGGCCAAATTAGCTTCCTTTGTATATTATGCTTCATATCTCCTGCAGCATCTTTCCCATGCAGGTCCCAGGAATATCATCTGGCAAGGGTGGCATTCTCTCACAGTGCACAAAGGAAGTCCAGCAGAGGGACATGTTCACTCTGAAAGTGGCTAAGCTTTGGGGTGCACCTGGAAGGTCTGCTTTGACAATCTGCCAGTAAGGACAGAGGCTGTGTGTGCTGTGGCTAGCCCCTCCTGCTCTCTTTTGCTTCAAAAATAGATATGGGCATGCAAGGGAGTGATGGGTACCTAGATCCCATCCTGTAGTATGAGCAGAGGATGGCCACGACTATGGGGGCATGATGAAGGGTCCTCACACTGCAAGAGAGCCACAGAAAGCTGCAGTCTTCAAGGTGAGAGGGTTGTTGGGCTCTGGGGCAAGCAAAATGTAGAGACATGCAGAGCTGCCCACACAACAACATCTCAGCAAGCACCTGGGGAAAAGGAAGGGATTCCAGCACATGGGTATTTCGGAGTGCAGTAGCATGCATGGAGTGCCTACTGTGAGTGGTAGACAGAACACTTTCCTGCTGGAGTGCAGCACTTGTTGCCTAAGTAACCAGAAACAAAAGGCTGCACCAATGGCAGATGGAACAGCAGGAAGCTGCAGTTGTGAGGAGTCTGCTGTGGAATTACACAGCCTGACCCAGCAAAGGAGGAGTCCCTAGGCACAGGCCCATCAGTGAGTATGTCCAGCTGGCCCTACCTGGTTATTTCCACTAGTCTAACCAGGGAAGAAGCAGCCATGCAGACACAGTTCTCTTCACCTGAGGATATAACAAAGGAGCTCAGCAAAGTGTGGTCTGAAAGACACTCTCATCCTGTTAAGTAACAGATGACATCATATGCCTGACACAATACTTCTGGGGTCACTTTGTAAAAAACTGCTTTACCATCAAACATCTGACACTTTACTAGGATGGCAAAATAAAACCTTATGATAAAAAAGTATGCTCACCAGGAATCTACTGCATGGAAACACCATACATTTCTCTTCCTACAGACCATAATAACTATAACTAGTTTCATCTGGAAAGATATACTCTGTCACAAGATGGGTAGGAGACTGCCAAGGAAAGAGCAAGTTCTATGCAATTACTCTGAGCAGAAAAGCATAAATCTGGTCATGGGTTAATTATGGATTGTTTCTTCCCCCCACCAGGTTCAAGCAGGGACCTGCAGAGAGTGTTCATGGAATCAGCCGCAGAGAAAAGCCTCTTACTTTAGAGGAAAGAAAATGTTAATGAAATTTTTAACATACAACACAGTACAATACAATGAGTAAAACCATGCAAATAAAAAAAAAATTAAAAAGCAAGAGACTAATGTATTACAGGAACATTGAATGCACAAATTTGTGATTTTCAGGTGAGGAGGAAAAAGTGTTGCAGAAAATGGATTTCTATTTTTAAACAAATACATTTATTTGAAGAGTACTAGCAGGTACCGAAGGGAAAAGTCTTCCTATATTTAGATTTCAAGTTCTTCAGTTTGAGACTGTTAGTTTAAGCTTTTAGTTTAAAACTGAAGAAAGGTTAGGACTTCTACAGGTGGGAGCAACTGTAAAAATACAAGTGAAGTATCAAAGAAACAAGATATTTAAGAAATAATTTAAAATTATCCCTAATATAAAGTTGCCTCAGTCACGGGCCATATGCTCTCTAAAATTATCATTCACATTTTCTAAACTGCCACCCATATAGCTCTTTCTCTTAGAACTACCTTGTAATATTCTGTTTCCTAAAAAGTTATTCAGGAATGTCAGGCTTATACTCTTCAATTCTCTGGCCACTGCACCAGCACAAGGCAGAGCAATCTGGAAATTAAACCAAACAGTACCAGCTGTCCTCACAGGAGTATTTATCAAGTAAAGACATTTCTCATTGCACAACAACAAACTGTGCCTGTAAATACAGTACTCTCTCCACTTCTGCTCCCTCAGAGGAGTCTTCAGATGCAGCTACACTTCCCAAAATGGTTTGCAAGGCCTCTCCTGAACGTGGTTGTTTGCACTTCACTACTCACAGAAACCAGTCTGATCACATCATTCCTTCAGGGAAAGCAAAGCTTTCATAAACCACTCCATAAACCAAGTGTCCATCCTGTAATAGTCTTACATGAAAATAAAAATCAAATTGTCACTGAAGAATGTGAAGAGGCAAATGCAAAAAAACTCTCAGAACCAGAAACAATTCCCTGAAAGATCACTAGGATAGTAATTTCCTTTTGTAAATACAGAAGGTGGTGGGGTTTTTTCCCAAAGAAAAATCCATCTATCTGAACTCAGGATAATTCTGAGTCCCATTGCTTCCATCACAGCTGTATCAGTCCTATGTTACCTCTGAGATTTAGAGAAAGCAGCACTGAAACTGTCAAAGAAATTGTTTTAGTCAAAAGCTCCTGGGATCCTCTGCTGGTTTTGGATGGGATACAGTTAATTTTCTTCACAGTGGCTGGTATAGTGTTGTGTTTTGGATTTGTGCTGGACACAGGGTTGATAATACAGAGATGTTTTTGTTATTGCTGAGCAGGGCTCACACAGAGCCAAGGCCTTTGCTACTTTTTGTGCTGCCACACTGATGAGAGGGCTGGGGATGCATGGGAGGAGACACAGCCAGTGACCCTAACTGACCAAGGAAATATTCCAAACCATATGACATCATGCTCAGGATATAAAGTGAGGGAAGAAGGAGGAAGGAGGGGACATTTGGAGTGATGGTGCTTGTCTTCCCACAAGCCGTTATGCATGATGGGTCCCTGCTCTCCTGGAGGTGGCTGAACACCTGCCTGCCCATGGAAAACAGTGAATTAATTCCTTGTTTTGCTTTGCTTCCTTGTGCAGCTTTTTCTTTCCTTATTAAAATGTCATTATCTCAATCCATGAGTTTTTTAGCTTTTATCATTCCAATTCTTTCCACCATCCTGCTGTTGGGGCAGTGAGCAAGTGGCTGCGTAGGGCTTGGTGCCTGGTGGGGGTTAAACCATGGCAAATCCAAAAGAACATTTAATCATTAAAGAGTTCATATATATATATTTTTCAGTGTTTCCAGTGAAAAGCCCACAAAATTTCTAGTATACCCTCTGGCTTTTTATTTCTTTCTCTCTGAAGCCTGTTAGACATTGCAGCTAATTTCCTCTTTCCATGTACAGTAATAAAAGTACTTCAGTACATCAACTTCTTATCAATCTTTTGTTGTAAAATAGATAACAGATCACAGCTTCAGGAGTCACTGTGTCTAGGAAGAGTTAATATATCCAGCATTCTCTGCTGTCTTTGGCTAGCTTATCTTTTCCTGCCCATTAGATCTCTGAACTTCCTTTGTATTGCTGACCAGGTGAACTGAGATACCCAGATCTATTTTCCAGTTCATGCTGTTGAATGATTGTGGACCAGGAGTTCACTCAAATAATAAATGCAGAGGAAAGCCTCAATACCAAATTTTCTGAACAGATCCTCCATTCTAGGGACCAGGAAAAAAAATCTCTTGTCAGCACAAGAGGTTCACCTGCCCAACAGCTGTGGGCAACCCTCACAGAGGACAGAAGTGAGATTGGACCAGAAACAGGATTTCATCATTTGCATGTCAATAAACAAGAATCTGTATTGAGCTATATCAGCAATTGCTGCAATAAATAAAGAAGTACAGAGTGCCTGACACATGTACCACTGCCCCTTTCAGTCTCAAGCACTTCAGAGGACAAGCAGGACCCATCTTGGCCACTATACAAATGGGAAGGGGGGCTCTACCTGCTTTCCTATTCCAAGCCTCTCCAGAGGCAGGTAGTGTGCCCAAAAATTATTTGTTTGAACACTCACCTATACCTTTTCACAACCAAAATCATAGGTGGAGTTAGAGAAAACCAAGAGAGGGAAATCTCACCCTCTTCCTTCTCTTTATTTCCAGCCAGAATATTAAAAAAAATTTGCCAGCTACCCTGATCTAGCCTTGCTGCTTTGAAAATCCACATAGAAAACTAGAGGAAAAATAGTCTCTCCCTTATTTCTCACTCTTTCTTATCCACACTGTGTAATCCCCCCAAGAAATGACACGAAAGAGAAATTTCACTGTGTTTTGAGAAAACATGGTGTTGGAAAATCTCAGGTTTAAACTGGACCACAAAGACAAGAGACCTCCATGAATGCAAGCTAAGCCAGAGTGCTATTTTCTTACATAGTAGTGTTAGCTGGTCAGTTTGTGGCAGAGTGAGAGACCGGATCAAATCCAAGGTATTGGGAAAAAAAAAAGCTCCAGAAGAGAAAAAATGGTCCAGTGGTCCAGTGCGACTGACTAAAGGTACGGGCAATTTAAGAGGTACATATTGAAGATAAAATATGGCAAGGAACCATAAAAACCCTTCTAATTTAGCCTTAACTGTTTTAAAATTCTTTGTGGGCTAGACCAGACTGTGACTAAACTGTTTCACCAGGGTCTTAAAGTGCATAATAGCATCCAACAATGTCAAACAAATGGCTTTTTAGAGCTAAGACCATGAAGAATTGCAGACTTCTAGCAAGGGAAAGGCCATATGTCACAAGCTAGAAGAAAGGAGAAAGAAGAGCAACTTTCAGACATGTAATAGTTCTAGGCTGCTAACATTTGGAGTGCTTACTTTAATCACACAAGCAAATCAAGCATGTAAACTGTATGCTGCAGTGGATGTGAGGAAAGCACAGTACATTTCCAGCACCATCCACATCCACACACCATCTTTAGGGCAGTGCATACAGTGAGATGACAGCTGGGAAAATACTCAGAACCATGGCAAGTTTCCTTGCAAGTGAAAAGCAGAATATAACTTGAAAGAGATGAAGACCTGGACTTTCCACAGGCCCCAGTACAATGAAAGATCAATTTCCTTTTTCTTGTCCTTTTTCTTCAGTTCTCTCATTCCTCTTCTTTTAGATATCTGCCTTAATCACCTGGAATCAGCTGAGATGATGCCAAAATAAGCTGGAATGCACATGGGAGGACAACTATTTGTCTTGCTTCCTACAGTATAAACACACTGTTTTCAGAGAAAGGCCGAACAATTCCAGCAAGTTCTCTAAGAGCTTAAGTCTTCAATGTTATCAGTGGCATTAACAACTAAGAAGTCAGGTGCTGATCATACTTAATGACAATTTTTTTTCTGTATAGCATTGCAAGAGTTCTTAGGTGGTTGCTCGCTAATGCAATGTTCAGGTTGTAAATGAATTTTAAAAAATATCTAAAAACTTGGAGAAAATAATAAAGTAAATAGTTATCTAGGTGACTTAAATAAGTTGTCTGCCAGTTAATATATTCAGCTCTCACCTTTTAGCATAGAAGGTGGCACTTCTGTCTGTTGGGCATTAAAGCCATGTAAAGAACTAGGCTGACACATCAGCGTGCACAGCTTAGCATCAAACATGTTGGTCAGATAATACCATTTACAAGTATCATGTGATAGCCCAGGTAACAGCACCAGGGCCACTTGCAAACAAAGTAATGTACCCTAAATACACTATGGAGATAAACGACCAGGCAATTTTTAAAACATATGTATAAAGTAGATTATTTATGAAGCTAAAGAAAAAAAGAGGAAGAGGTAGAACTTTTTGACATTTTCCCCTTCTCGTTTCTGCTCCAATCCCCCAACCCACGATCATCTGTACCTGTCATTCACTGATTCCTGAAGAGTCAGGAAGATGAATGTGTGATAAAATAGTGGACCTGCCATCACTCTCTGCTTTGCGTTAGCGTGGTTACTTTGTGTTAGCATGGTTACTTCTCTGAATTTGACAAGTCAATTTGTGTCTCATCTTGTTTCTGCTGAGCAGAGACATTATGTGCTCATTTTCAAGTGACTTTTCAGAGAGTGGAACTAATCACTTCTAACTTTATCTGCTTGGCAACCACACCAGTACATGCTGCATTATTACACTACAATGCAACAGATTGTTATATTAAGTCTAAATAGGACTGTATGTGTGATGACTCTCTCATATATCATGACAGCAGTAATTCATAGTTCAAAGACAGAGAATGGGTAAAGGCTCCTCCCTCATTCTTTGTTTCCACAGCTATGGATTTTGCCTCAAATCCTCTACAAGTTCTAGTTTAGACTGGGATTTGAATAGTATGCTGATCTATTGTTTAAAATATACACAGCTTAAAAGTTGTACTGAAAAAGACAATTAAACTGCAAATTCCTGTTTCATGTCTTCTGTTCCCTTGCAATGAAGGATGCTAAAAAATCTTTTCTTCTCCCTCTGTGGAAGACCCATTGTGCTTTTCCCAGTTCATTCTCATACAGTTCATTTACTGAAAGGATCAGATTCCCAGAGAGAGGGAAGAAGCTCCAGGTGCATTTTTCTCAGCATTACTCCATTTCAACATATACTATAGCAAACACGAGACTGGCGCTGCTGTTGCTTCCCTTACAAGGCTGACTTCCTGAATACAGCATTCCTGGTTTAGTGATACACATTTAGTGATACATGTATCAATGGACACATGCAGTTCTCAGCAAAACAGAAAACAGAAGTTTCTTTCTAAGTGCTCAGTGAAAGTATGTAAGAAATGAAAAAAAAAAAAGAAAAAAAAAAAAGAAAAAAAGACTGTTTACTGGAAATCCACCTTCATGACCTTTATACAGTGGGTTTCTAACATACCAAAAATGGTCAAGGGACACAGAATACCTTGCCTGCTCTAAAAAGAAAAAAAAGTTCCTCAAAAAGACCCCTTGTTTGTCTGCTGGGATGCCGGCATCTGTCACTAACACTCCTTCCTAAATTTTCTCCTTTTCACAGAACCATTTCTTGGTAAATAAATACAGAGCACCTCTGAACAATCTGCCCGTCTCCCGGATCTAGGCTCAAAGAAAATGCAAGTGATCTGGAGTTCTATATTCTATAGTATGAAATACATCTTCAGTCTGACTAAAGCTGTGTTACTATTCTTAGACCATATGACTTTAATAGTAATAATCCTTCCAGTGTTGCGAAGATGAGGACTGTACAATTTTCATCTTGTTACGAGACAATGGTTGTTCCATAAAAATAAAAGTGCCAACACTGTGATGGATCTGCTGCTGAGAGCACACCCTGTGTTTCATTTCAGCTCTAGTTCTCTGTGCATATCTTCGGAAAGATTCGATATTCCACTCACCTTTTCCCCTTCCCCTCTCACTTTCTCGAGTTTTTGATTAAACATGTGTTCTACACTGGCAATCTGATATCTAAATCCCATCCCTCAGTGTAGCTACACTACTATTCTGTTAAAACTATGTCTCCTGGCTACACATGGCTCCCTCTTCTATCAGAAAGATGTCATGGCTGCATGAAAACCTCTCCCTGCAAAGCCACAACTGTTCTTAGGGCCAGCTACTGCTGGATCTATCATCTAGCCAGGGAACTATCAGCCCCTCGACACTGTTAGGCAAGTAGCAGCTGGTTGTAGCCAGGCTCTTGAAAGGTCACTGTAAAGATTAACAATCAGCCAGAACCATCCCGAACTATCCTGCCATCACACTCCTACTTTCTTTACAGGAAAACAGAGACCAAAGATGCACACTGTCAGATTCTAAATCTTCAACATATCCTTGGTACTGTCAGAGTCTCCACAGAAGGAAATCAAGAAAGGAAAGGTAAAGTAACCTCCACAAGGTCACTAATATCCAGCAAAGTGTGAAACCAGAGGTAAGAATCCAAGATCTTTAATGGCTGGACTCAATGATCTTAAAGGTTTTTTCCTACCTTAACAATTCTATGATCTTTAAAAGAGGTCTCCCTGTTGGGGACAGAGAGAGAAAAAGTCATTGATTAAATGTGACCTCACCCAAATGAGGCATCAGCTCCAAGCTCTTGTAACTAAATGGAAGCATAAACTTTACCAAATACACCTGGACCACTACATAACAAAAAAAGGAAATTGAGTTTCTTCTGATATACAAGATGCATTTAACAGTTTCCCTCTGCAGCTGTTAATGTCACTTTTCTGGTAGAAGCATTAACAATACTTCTTCCATCCCAGCCATATTCATTATTTTTCCATTATTCCATTATTATTCTGCTGTGCCTGCTGCAGTTCTTGAAAACTTATTAACCTCCTTCTTGGAGCTAATGGCATTTTTTTATTGCTATCCAACAATAAGAGTGCAATATTTATCATGACTTTTTGCCTACACCTCTGACATAAGCCCTGAGCATATGAAAGCAGTGCATATGCCACTCTGGCTCATACTGATGACCCTTTTTGTTTTCACAACACAACCCATCTCCTGCTTCATCTGTAAAAACTTCCTTTTTTTTTTTTTTCACAGTATCACATAACCCAGGTGCTACTTTGTCTCAGAAATGGGAAGCTTTTGACATTTACTTTCCAATATACAGTTTCCACACCTTTAGTTATATAAGTGAACCAACTAGTCTGTCCAAATATTTTGCTCCTTGCTGCTCTCCAGCACCTCTTATGAATGTAACACAATTGAGTGTGGACTTACAAGAATTTAGTAAATAAAAATTTATTCCAAATAGTTAAATCTGCAAGAAACGTCAGTTAACTAACTTTACCGTGTAAGACACAAAACCACTTATGCACAAATATAAAATATGTTCAGTGGTCCAGTGGCCTCTCCTCCCATGTTCCCCTTTTTGCTGCTCGGCAAGAGAAAGAGGAGCAGGCACGCTTAGAACTACATCTGGATATACAGAAGTAACTGCAGTGCCTATCAACGAGTTAACCACACACATAGCACTCCCACAGCAGTGCAGTTCCAGAATCAATCATCAGTGAAGACTAGGCACCTCAGAAATGAGTCTTGCCTCCTGTTACTCCAATCTTTTACTGCCTCCTCTCTATTCTCCCTTTTAGCAGGAGGCATCAGTTTCTTTTTCCTTTGGGGCAGAGAATTTTCAGTCAATACTTCATCTCTTCCACAGGCTGTGCAGCTACAGTTTGGGAAGCCAGCAGTTGTGTGAGTGCCGTGCTCAAATATGCCCAACCTCCACATTCTAGTCAAGGCCTGCAGGGACTTCATGGTCCTGGGGCAACCTGGATGGAGACTCCCACCCACCCCTTGCCATGGGCCCAGCGGCTGCAGCTCAGGTCAGGGTGCGTGCCCAGCCCTGCCCTATGGCAGATTCTCACAATGGGCAGCCTGTTTCCAGCCTGCCCTTGGGGCCTTTCACCTCCACAAATCTTGAACTCAGTGCTGCAGGGTTCAACTCCAGGCCTGTCTCCTGCTGCTCCCAGCTGGACGCTGGCCATGTCCGAATTGGCTCTGAAGTCTGCCACCTGCCTCAGGCGCCAGGGTACAGCTCCCTATCCGTAAGGGCATGGCCTGTGATGGGGTCACCCTGTCTCAGCTCAGCCAGCCCACAGAGCAGCCCTGCTGGCATGAGAGGAAGGGTGTCAGGGAAACAGCAGAGATTATAAAGATGAAGAAAAATTGGCAAAAGAGTGTCTCAGACTCCAGTGTGTTCTCCCTCCCAGGACTAGCACACTTGACAGCACCTTTGAGCCAAAAATGTGTTAGCTCCTGCCTAGTCCAAACAAACTGGCAAATCCAAATCCTGCCATAACTCAGAGGTGAATTAATCCTCTAGCATTTGCTGCTGCCAGAACTCAGGACTGCCTGCCTTCTGCAGTGTTTTCTTTTCCTCTAGCGCTAGATCACCCTGGAATGGATTGTTCTGCTTAGATTAACCACAGGATTGCTCATGCTGTAAATTAAAGATCCCTTTCTGTAACTTTGCATTTTCTGGTCTTCATGCCACAAATCTCTCTAGCTGTGCTGTTGATATACCTGGCACTTGGCAAATCATTTTCCTGGAAACATATTTCAATAGCTACAGCTGTGTCCATAACTAACTTGCTGTCACAGCTTGTGTCTGTACAGCTTGTGTCTGTAATCTTTCTATGCTCTTTTGAAACTAGCAGTGCTGTCAAATGGCTACCTCTCTCTTCTGATGAGCTCTACAAGCAAACAGCAAGGGATTTTTAAAAACCTCTGTCCTCAAACTCTGTAATTCCACTGTCTGGTTATAAGGCGTGGTATCTAGCACAGCAATCCTAGATACCTACCCATCTGCATAAGATCTATTGAACACATCAGACCCATAGTTCCAGTGGTTGTCCTTTTCTCTTCTCATTTTTGCAAGCAGGGACATGACAAATCCTTGTCTCTCCAGCAGTAAAATGACTTTCCTGTAATAGGCAACAAAATCGAGAGTTGATTGCTTTCTCTCACACTGAAGATTTCTCCCTTCTAGTGATGGAACATTTTTGTTCTCTTTTTATTTTGTCTTTGAATTGCAGTCAGGTATTCTAATAGCACAAAAAGATGAATTAAATCAGTCATAAAAGCCCTGCTAGCCAGAGCAGAAACACCATACTTGACCTTTATTTCAATAAGAAAGCACTTAAATATTTTCTTTCCCCCCAGAACTCTGCAACACAACTCCGAGCAAAACTAAATAACTTGTTTTTTCTATAATTTTAACTATTCTGTTAAACAAAAAGTAGTGTACGGTCTCTCTAACTGCTCACTCTGAAAATACCAGACAAAAACCACACAGCACCTCTTAGTTTTGTACAGAACATCCTCCTGTCAATGGGGGAATCACATTTAAGGTATGTAACAAGTGTGCTGACAGTCCCACAACACACTTTTGAGTTAATCTCTCCAAAGACTCACAGTTGGAGCAGGGTATGTACTCACAAATATAATCTTAGGAGAATATCTTCACAGAAAGATAACCTACCTGTCAAACCATGCCCATGAAATTTTCTAGAGTCAATCTGCCCTCTGACCCTTGCTAGCTGAACTTAGCTTGTGTTTTATTTCTGATTGCATGGTATCACAACAAGAGGTACGGTATGAATACGGAAAAGATTTTCTGAGATTTCCATCATCCAGAATTCTTTTCATGACATAAAAATGACAAGGCTTGTCAGCACCTCCTCCCAACCTACACCACTTCTCTCTCTGTCACCTAAAAGCTAGTCAGACTATAACCCAAAGAAATGACAACCAGCCCTCCAAGGATGTGGTCTGCAGAGCAGCTGTGATAAAAAAGCACAAGCCAAGGGGAGAAAAGAAACTTTTAAATAGCTGAGAGATGACACATTTCCTCATTAGTCCAGCAGACAGCTTATCAATGGGTATTACCTTACGTTTCAGCATGATTTGTGAGAGCAAGGAGTGGAGCTGCACAGGATAAAGGGGTGCCAGGGGATCTGCCATCACCATGGTAATGCAGGCATAACACTCACACCTCAGCAGCCTTGGTCTCCCTTGTCTTCACAGAACCCAGCAAGACTTTTTTTTTTTTTCTCTAGCAGATTGTGATTCACCACAGAAGCAAGACAAACTCCTCTTTTTACTCTTCAGCTGATGTTATGCTCTGAATGGCTTTTATTTTGCATGAAGTACATGGCAATTAGCCACCAGGGCAGAGGCATGCAGACACCTGCATCCCTTCACCTTAAGCACTGCCCTGGAGAAACCCTGACAGAGATAAACCCTGTCTTAAGTACTTGCCTAGAGAAGAAATGTATGCAGACCACAAGCAGCCTGTGACATACAAAGAGGTCATCTGCAACCAGACAGCAAGGGAAAATTCATAGCTGTACTTTAAAACTCAAGTATGTGTAGAAATAATAAGCCCTGAAAGAGTGGATGGCTTTCCACTGGCAAGGCTTGGCACCTCATGTCAATAAAGAGCCAGTGGAAGTGGGTACCTCTGCCACAGGGATGACTTGGCACTACACCAGTGCACCCTGGCTCCATTTCTGAGGTCACAAGAGTGGCATCACAGGAGTGACTGGCTGGCTCCTTACCAGCAGCTCAGCCTCGGCACCTGCATTACCTGGGAGAAGGCAAATTCTATGGACTTGCTGGCTCACCTGCAATATCTTCCAACAACCAACAGTTCTTTTGTTGACGGTCAAGGGTCGCATGGCCCTTTCTTTCCCACCCCTTCTCATGAAGAGGTTCCATCTCTTCAGCACTGAGGCTGAAGAATTGGGGTGAAGAGGGCCTGCCTTCTGTCAAACTGCTGCCTTCCCCATGTGGCAAGGGGCATTCCCATCAGCTGTCCTGCCTTCCCCAGATGGGAAGGGACACCCACAGCCATGCAGAAGGTGACCTGTCCAACCACCACCCAAGCCTTGACTTCAAACCATCATCAGCTACAGCCCCATCACTGCTCTGAGTCATACCAGCAACAGCAGCATCTCCAGAGCTGGGATTTGTCCTGCTGAGCACACAACAGAGCTCCTACAGCCATCCCCTTCTCCTGCCCATGCTCACCTAGCTGGCTACTGGAGGCTGTCACAAGCCTTGCTGAAATCAGAGAAAGTGGTAATCACTGCTGTCCCCTGGTTTCACTAGACAGTCACCTCCTCCAAGCAATGCTCATGCTTTTTCCAGCACAACTAGACCTTAGTGAAGTTATACTGCCTGGTGAGAATGGAGGGGTGATCAGCTGGTTGCTTCTGGGATTCTCTTATTTGACTGTCTTGAAGATGGCCCCAGTGCCTGCCTTTTTCAAGTGCTCATGAACTTCCTTTCATTGTCATGATCTGTAAGGTGACAGCCAGCAGCCCTCACAGTGACTTCCACCAACTCTGTCAGCAGCCTGGAATACACCTCCCTTTCATTACCTGGGTTTGTGGATGCCCATTCGGTTTAGCCACTCCCTGACTGTACCTTCTGTGGGCAATGTTTCATATCACACCGTTAGTAGACTTGGCAAATGGAAGGCTTGAGGGCACCCCTTACTCCTGGGAACTGAGGGAAAGCATAATTCTGCAGTTCACTGATCTGGTTTCTTCTTCCTGATGACTCTCACTACCTTATATATTATGTTGGAATTTTGCCTCTCTTCTGACGTGGTCAAATACATTTCCTTTCAATGGAGTAGAGAGCATTTAATCTCCTGGACTAGAGCAGATAACTCTTTGCTTCCCTTCAACACCTTTGAAACTGCGGTGATATCTGAACAGTTACATCTTACTTTCTCCCACTGCAGGATATTTGCAGAATTTTTTTACCACCAGTATCCCTAGCCACTCCCACAGCAGTCTTACCTGTTTGTCATGAAATTCTAATGTCCCTTTCGTTACAAAAAATATGTTTTCCTTAAAGCACAATATAGAAATTTAATTCAAAGTCCTTCATTATTTCTGACCAGATGACAAACAGATCAAGACATATCCTACAGAACTGCTATCTTAAATAACTACTTCTATATTGAACTTCTAGACATTAAAACTGTTGGTTTTTTTTTTTCAGCCAGTACTGTGTAGAAAATCATCCTTTTTAACTCCCACATGCACTTCACTGTTACTACTTTTGGTGTTCAAAACAAGAAATGCATTGTATCAAGAACAAATAGAGCTTGATTTCCCTCTACCTTGCATCCCGAATCTCTTTGGTGTGATACAAACCATTATTAACTCTACTATCTCCTTCCTGGACATTAATAATCAGGAAAATTTCAAAGTTGGACTGCTTTTTTAGCTGTACTCCTCTTACTTTGAAACAAGATAGACATCATGTGCACAACATTTTTTCAGCTTCATATTTATGTACATGTAAATAACAGATTATGGACAGATCAAGATAGGATTAACAACAGGAAAAATATTATTTTAGGCTCAGATGAATCAGACTTTTAGTAAGATACTGGAAGGTTCTTGCAACTAGAAAAATTTCAAGCTTCATGTTTTTTAGAAAAAAACAAATTAATTCCACATCAGTTGCTTTGCCTCCCTTTTTGTCTTTCCATGCTGAAAGACTGGTGTGATGGAATTATTTATTCCCTAGTCACACACACTGCAACAGTAGCCCTTCTGGAATTGTTCAATGGTACAGCCTCAGTATTTTGAGGGGCACAGCTCTCATAAAGTTGGTTAAATAACTACCTTAGTTTTAGGAACAGATTTCAAAGTTTTCCTCTGAATAACACGTTCCCACACAACAAGAAGAAAAGAGTGTTTAAAAAATTCAACAACAACAACAAAATCAAACAAAGACCCCCCCCCCCAAAAAAAAAAAGAAAAAACAACTCCAGAGCCTGAAATTACTAATCTTTACATGTCTAAAACAAGCAGGCACATAAAGATTTTTTTGGGCTTATGGTACGAGTTGGATAGCTTATAGTTTGCTTTCTAGAAACTTCTACTCTGATTTAAAATGCACAGAAAAGGTTCTGTGTCCAAACATACAATTTCCAACATTGATCAATCCATTTACCTACCTCAGAACTTCAACAAAACATTCTCACCTTCGAGGAGAAAAATGAAAATAAACAAACAACAATTTAGAAACCATTACTGAAAAGCCTCATATATCCTCAGATTAGATTTAAGACCTTCTTTTATCTTCAAATATTCAATGGCCAACAAAAGAAAGAAAAAAAGAGGAACACTCACTATAATGCTAAAAGAATCTGTTTCATCCTTCATATTTAACTCACCTAGCTTATGGAGGTTTTGCACTAAGTTAACAATAATGTTGGTTTAGAGAAGTTATCTTTAAAAAATAGCAGGTAAGGAATATCTATGGGCCAAAAATAGATTTTTTTTTTTTTCTGTCCTTGGAGAAAATTTTTGAAAAAACAACATAAAATTGGACTGGTGAGGGATTTTTCCCTGCTTGTGTGGATGGTAACTTACACATGCATAGTGTTGTAGAGGGGACTTTTATGTGAAAGGGATGGCACAGAAACCTACTGCAACACTGGGCACTGCTGCCTGTTCTACTTAGAGACCTCAGGCAACATCCCTTGCTCAGTTGACACTCAAGACTATAGATATGTAAGAATTCTGCAAGTCTTGGCAATATTTAGATGCATGAGAGTTATTCCTGCACATCCACAGAAGTATCAAAAAAAAAAATTCAAATAGATTACCTTGGACTATTGTTCATGTGTCGACACAAATGAGAAATGACATATTCTTTTGCCTTAATCCTTGAGAGCTTGCTCTTGTCATAAACTTCAGAGCTCACTGGGTATTTCTCAACAATTCAACCCCTGTCCCACAAGATTACAGCTTTTTTTGAGAGTGAGTTCACAGGAGAGGTAAAGGCATGAAACACTGCTATCAAAAAAAGAGCTCTGCCTTTGGAAATAGGATTCAGAAGTTCAAGTCCTTCCTCATTTTTTTCCACAAGTAACTATTCCTCAAGCAAAGCCTAAAAATAATTTTTTCATAATAGAACAGATTTAAAAATGGTAGCTTGATCTCTCTGAAATTCAAGTGTGGAAGGAATATTATTTAGCAGTTCCAAAAGAAAGATATTACAAAACAATACAATCCAATTCAGGTTTTTGGAGTATGTAAAAGTAGAGCTTTTATTACAGTATTAATCTAACTCAGTACAACACCCATGAATATATTTTTGTTGTTCAGACTTCTAATGAAATCTTGAAACTCCCTATACAATCTAAAATAGTAAAGAACACATAAAATATATCACTATAGCAGCACAACTGTAAGCTCTCCTAAATGTGGGGTATAATTTAAATCCTAGTCTCTTTGAAGTGTTTATATCCTCTTTCTTCCAAAAAACAGATGAATTTTGACCATAATGAATTAAACTCATTTAATCTATATACTACATATTTATATGAGGCTACTTCAGTAATTTCCAGATGGCAGTCTTTAATCACTGGAACACTAAGATTCCCTCCCTCCTTGTAGTGTCAATGTCTGTACAAAAAGAAAAAAAAAAGGCAATTCATTTTAAGATACTTTAGTTTCAGTTTGAATCTTGCAAAAATGTTAGCTGGAAGATAACACTAACAGCAAAGGTGGCAGTTTCTATTCCTAGCCTTCCATGTACCACATAAACTAACTCATATCCGACTTATTTCTAGGACTTTGGCCCAAGCAAAGCACATATGTCATTTTGCTTCTTACAGTTCTTCCATATGTCACATACACAAGCCTCTATAAAGGAGACAGCCTGATACGGCTTAAGTAAAAACTCTTAAGTTTCTCTCGTTTCAGTCACCCTTCTACTTGGAATCCAAAGCTTTTGCATTCAGACTGATGATAAAATCCAGAGCTACATACATCACTTACCTCCAAAACAGCCCATTTTTAAAATGGATGTTTTTAAAATGGGCCCATATTTAAGGAGGAGGCTTTTCTGATTAAATATCATGGATCACAGTAATTTCAACAAATGGGGTTGGCTGTGGATATTCCTTCACTCTTTCTGTGGCATTGATTACAATGGAGAAAAACCAGAACAAGTTCTCAAATGAAAGCATGTCAATTCATAGTTAGGTACATCCCATACAAAAAGTTTCACATTATTTAACATCAGTGTTTGCTGCTGCTGCAGTTTCTTGTCTCTTAGGTTTTCCTATAATTATCACAGATGTGCAAAACAAAAACTGATGAAGGGTCTGGAGAAAAAGTAATCTGAGAAGTGGCTGAGGGAGCATGTTTCTCCTGGAGAAAAGGAGAAAAGGTGCAGGGGGCACCTTATAACTCTCTAGATGGGAGTCGGTCTCTTTTCCAGAGCAACAAGGGACAGGACAAGTGCAACCTCAAGTTGCACCAGGGAAGGTTTAGGTTGGATATTATCAATTTCTTCATTTATAGGGTTGTCAAGCACTGGAACAGACTGCCCAGTAAAGTGGCTGAGTCACCATACCTGGAAAAATTTAAAAGATTCGTGTAGGTGTGGCACTGAGGGATATGGTTTAGTGCTGGACTTGGTAGCACTGAGTTAATGGTAGAACTTGATGAACAAAGGGGTCTTTAACAAGCGAAATTATTCTTTGCCTCTTTCTTTCTCTCAACAATCCTAGCAGGCTCCTTTTTTCTGTGTTTGGAAAGACTAAAGCAGCACCAGCAGAACAAAAAGTTGAAAAGCCAAGGGAATAGAGTTAAAAAGGGGATAAACTCAGCTTCCCTAAATGCCCAGGCAACCCTGCACTACAAAACAACGGCAATAGCTGCCCAATGGAAGAAGATAAAATGGTATCCCCTTTTTGGGCAGGCATTTATCTGAAAACAAGCTTTAAAGAACCAAGTACTAGTTCTTTCCTCCTGGAAAGGCATTTAGATTTCTGTACCAAAAGAGAATAAAGAGACTTTCAAATTTTTCACACAAAACATTCAGTTCATTCTGAAGGGAAAAACATAAAAAGGAACAAATAAATCTCATTATTAAAACTTTAGTTTCATTCCTAAAGACCACAGCTGAACTGAGTCACATAGTAAGCCTGCATCCAAGTATCTCTTGCCTTCTTTGAGTAGTGTCTATATCAATCAAGCATTTGGAAAGTTGTCACTGATTTTTAGAAGTCCCACATGAAGTTTTGTCATTTTCCTTTTGTTTTTTAAACTGCTTTAAGTTTGCTCTCTTATTCCATTTTCTACATAGAGTAGAATGTCCTATTCTAAAACTTTCTCTAGCATATGCCAGTGTAAAAGCACCAAAAATCAGATTCATCTGTATATTAACAGGTGAATCTAATTTTTAGAGTAAAGGAGTTTGCTGCAGGTCAGGAAAATGCCTCCTGTCTTCTTCACTCAGCAAAAAACCTTCAGATTCTGCAAGACCATATTGTTTATCTAATGTCATTTGTCTCAGATCCTGAGAAGTTTGTTTTAAATCCCATTTTCTAGAAAGCAGAATCAAGTGGGAAGGGTACCTTTCATTCAGAAATAAATCAATGCTTTTCTATAACTTAATTTGTGGAGATTTTGGCCATATCTAGTAGAGGAGGGGGGAAATTCCAAACTCTTTAATATGTCTTGATTATATACCAAAACTACATGAATATTGTTCATGAAGACTCTAGATGGCAACATGAAACAAACTATATTAATTTATTATTGACTAGCACCATTCTAGATTCACAACCAGTCAGTGTCAGCAGTGACATGGGGTGCAGTCAAGCTGTCTGCCTAAGGTGTGCATCTACTGAAAATCCAGACTCCTTCCTACAGTTTTTCCTAAGCTTCTGAGAAGCCTCTGCTTCTCATATCTGCCTGCCAACTCTTGCTAAAGACAAAACACTCATGTTGCACTACAACACAAAATAACTCACACACGTATGTTAGATGCAAAAGAGAGAAGAAGAGTAACAAGAGAGAGTTTTATTTTCTGACTCTGAAATATATAGAATTCCAAAAGTAACAGTAGATTAGATGATGAAATTGCTAGCTCTCCAGCTACCCTGGTTAAACCAACCATCAATTCTCTCCACCCACAAAGAAGAATACAAAACAATTATTTACATGAACATGCATGAAAACTCCAGTAGAAATATGTAAACATCAGAAAGCATAAAAAACATTTAGAAAAACTTGAAATTTAAAAAAAACAAGGCAACACACTCTCTGTCAAAAAGAAATTCAGTTGTACTCTTCAATGTCCTGTGGAAACGTTGCTGATCAGTCTTGATGTTGCATGCAGAAATTAAGTCTTGCCTCCATAAAGGTATTCTCTCCATAGTAGAAATTAAACTTGAAAGAAGGAAAACCAGAGTGACTTCTTCTCAAGCCAACAGAAGAGATAGGTACTAGGGACATTAGCAGGGCCATGAATTTCTTATCTCTGCATTTCACCTTTCCTGGCCCCTCTAGTTCCAGGGGCAGCCATGACATTAACATCTACTCAGGAACTTAGGTGGGATGTTCAGCAACAGACACAGGCTGAGGTTCTTTCCTATTTCCTTGTCATGAGAAGACCATCTGAATTTTCATATCTCTCACTAGAAAGGACAGGAAATATAAATGCTAGAGTAAAAGTGAGCAAGGAACCAGCAGATAGCAGCCAAAATAATAAAAAATACCAACTGAATTGGAAGTAGTCATTCATTCATGTATTTCCAGTGTAAGATGAAAAATTCCACAAAGCAAATGGTACTCCATCAATGCCACAGGGAGTAAAAAGTTTGGCTGAAAAAATCGATGAAGACCAATATAATTATTATAACAATACAAATAAATGGCTCCATGAATAGGCACCCATTTAGTGCTTAATATTGCAATATTACATTTTTGTTGCTCTTCTACAGAAAAGCTATGCAATGCTAAAAAAGGATTTTTTTTTTCCTATGTGAGTGACCATGTACTGAAACAGGTTGCCCAGAGAGATTGTGGAGTATCTCTCCCTGGAAATACTCAAGAATTGTCTGGATGTAGTACTGTGGTCCCTTCCAACTTGACCCCTTCTGTGATTTTCGTTCTTTCACCATAAAATTTTGAAAACCATCCTTAAGTTAAAAGTCTGTGCCATTAATGAAATCAGAGTGAGCTCTGATGACTGAGAACATATTCTATCCATCCTTTTCAGCTGCCTACTGTTCTCTGCAACAGATTCCTACCATGACTGCTTAGCCAAGGGAAGGCCTCACGAGACTGATTTGTCCTCATCTATAAGTAAAACCAGCCAGCTTGATGTTGACTGTGCTCAAGCATGAGCCTCATGTTGCAGTTCAGATTATAACATCAGCAAACCCAGATGGTACCCAGATGCTGCTCACCAGCCAGCCCAGCCTGCTTTCTCTTCCTCCCTGGTAAACTTTTATTTCTTTCTCAAGAAGGCAGGCACAGACTTGCAGAACCCAGTTCAGCCAGAATGGTCTGAGTTACCCAACAAGAGGCCAAGCTCACATGGGCAGAAATCCCTGTATGCCCAGCCTGTGAATGAATGCCTGATCTCAGCCTTGAACAGTTTCATCCAGTGAACAGGCCCTTGGAATCAGAGTAGGTTTCATGGGATGGTTAATAGGAGTTGATGGCTTGCTAGTATGGAAAGGACGAGTCCCATTCCCAGTCATATCTCCCCCCCAGCCTTGTCCTACATGGAACAAGGTCTTTCTGCCAACTGGCAGGCAGGCCTCTCTCTTTTAGTGACTAAGTGCTAGTAGCTCCATTTAGCATGGTATCCTATGTCTTGAGGTGAATTGTTCTGCATAAAATACAACGTATTGTCATAACAATAAGAACAACAGAGCATGAGAAGATTTGAATGCACAGAAGAGCTGCTTTCATCTGTATTACCCGTTAGGCTCAGCCTTCCTCATACTCTCTCCCATTCTCTGGAGCCACTGGAAACTCCTCTCTCAGAGGATCTGCCCCTCTATGAAACATCTTCTGAAGAGTGCCAGGTCTTTGAAACTCTCCAAGATGTATTAGCTTCCCTCAGTTACAGACAGGACAGCCAAGCTATCCTGCAGAATATTTGCCATTCTCAGTCCATTGATGACTGAATCTGGCATTGCTGTTTGTCAGAAGACGTGAATGTCAGGATGAATAAATGCTATCCTGAATGTATTTTCCGGCAAAATTATTAGCTAATTAATATTATGTGCAGCAAACAAAAACTTGCTCAGCACATGGTATTTATAAATTACTCTCTGCAACTACAAATCTGTCACACTAACAAATCCGTTAATTAAGTCATTTAGTGATCAGAGCCAGGAACTCAGATCAGAGACTGCTGAATACTGATGTAATCAGCAATTCAGTTGCTGCACAATAGTTCAAAACATACAATTTTTCACCTCGGCAAAACTCAACATACTCTATGAAAACATTCATCTATGAAAAGGATGCCTTGTTTGCTTTGCAAACATCCTGCATGTTTAAGTTAGCCTTGTGAATAAGAACACCTAAACATCAAAAGTTTCTCCTAGACACAGTTCAGCAGATTTTATCTTTTAAACACTAGAAAGAGACATTTTTCAAGAGTAAATTTAACTCTCCTGCACAGTTTTGACCTGGTAAAATGCCATATATTTTCCATATGCTAGCTATTCTTTTGTAAGGCCATTTCATGGAAACAAACCCGTTTTTTCAAGTAAATGGATAACAGTCCTACACATGTGAAAGATAACATTACAAATTTTAGGCTCTTTAATCTGACTTTGCTGTCAGGATCATGCTGAAATTGCTCAGTAGTAAAAAAAACCCAACCCCCCACAAAACTTGGAAGTTTATCTCCTGATGACACAATAAGGTAGGTACCACTGCAGAAGTAAACTGACCTAACTGCCAGAAACTGTAAACAGCCCAAAATTAATGTGTTCCTGTTGGTTGTCAGTACCATGCAACATATCTGAGAGCAAGAGAAAGGGAAGTGATACCAGTGGCCTTGCGGCAATCAGAGGTGCTGATAGGGTGGTGATGAATAATAATCATTAGAATGACAGAACAGATGTTGCAGGCTTGTGGTTTCACTTCTATATCTAACCCTTGCAGGCAACAAATGACGTGCAAGTAAGGCCGTGAAAGAGCAGAGATGCATGGGAGATTTGGCTGTTTTCCTGTCTTCCCCTCGCATGCACACCCTGGCCTAGGTCATTCCCAATTTTCATTAAGAGAAATTCATGCCACAAGGGCTGTGATGTGGCCCACTGTTAGCTTTCTGTGTCTGCCTACCAGAGATACTGACATTCCCAAAGCTAACTGAAGAACGCTGGATTTCACGGCTAGGACACAGCCTGAAGACAACGATTTGCACTAACAAGGTCACAGGAAACAGCTTTGCCGGATTTGTGTAACACTCACCTCCCATGTGGAAGTGTTCAGCCAAAGCTCTCCAAGTGGGGAAAATGGAGGGGGTGGAGTGTTAAGACAACTAATATAACTTCTTACAAGTGTTGCTATTTACACCTTTATACACTTTATACAGTTACTGCCGTCTACAGGGGAAAATCACGCTGTTTATATTCACACATCTAACTTAGGTGGTTCGGTGATAAATCTAGACTTTCTGGCCAAGGAAGCCAGTTTCAGAATAGGCCTGGTTGTTCTGGCATGTAATCACAACTGACAAACCAATAATAAAAAAAACTGGGTGAAGAATTTTTCATCAGTGCAAAGCTTTAAATCCTCGGAGAATTAACATTCCAACACCTACTTTATTCCACATTACACCTCTGACTTCCTATCCCAGTTACACCACCTTCCTTCAGTGGCACTGTTTCTTCTGCCTCTGCTTTTACCACCCTAATCAGCTGGTCCATTTTCAGTTCTTCTTCAGCTCCCCATGCATTTTGGGCTTAACTTGCTGGGTGCTCCAGTGATGTCTAGGACCTAAAAGGGTCTTTGTGAGGAATAAAGAGGAACATCCAGAAGGTAGAGAATAGAGCAGAGGCAGTGCTGTCAATCACGATCCACTTACAGGAAAATAGGTTATCAGCAAAGGGGGCCTCACTGAACTACACAGACCTCTCCAGTTTCTCTTGTGGGATGGCCAAAACTCCTACTTCAGGCATCTAAGAATGACTCAGTTTAGAAAGTGTTGCTAAGACCTGCCAGCATATCTCCCTGTCAGAGCAGGGACAGATGTCTCATCTCATCTAATTTATTAATGTTTCTCAAATTTGATTAAATAGCCTAAGAAAATATCTCTTGGATATCATCCCACTGAAGTACACATCACAGCTGGAGATTCTCTGCATGTCACATGGTGATTGACACATTCCCAGCCTTTCTGTGACAAGAATCTCAGATTCTATTCTCGTTCTCTATAAACAGTCTTTATTCCTCCCCATACCTATACTCTTTCACTTAAAGACAGAACCTTTCTCTTTTCCTGTCTCATTCTTCTATGGAAACTGCTTTCCCATCCTTTTGTGAAGGACCATGCTGTAACTCTAGAGATATGATTGGTTATCCACATTACAGGAGACCAAGCAATTGTGTATAACTGGACAAAGAATTCACTGTTCCTGTGATCAAGGAGTATTGAATCTTATAAATCTATTATGTGTTTATTTTCTTGTTGCTGCTCTGAAATGGGGAGACACTACCCCTTCTTGCAGAGGCACAGACAGCTACTGCAGCCATACCTAAATGACTGGGGTCTTGCAAAGTGTCTCAGAGTTTTGATACTCTTGATGTCCATATCAAAAGCCCTAAAAAAAAAAAAAAAAAAAGTATGAGGCACATCAGAAAATATTGTGTGCACAGCTCTTGTCTCAGCAGTCATGAATGTTCAGGGCTAGCAGCTGCACTGGTTTAAACATACCAAGTGTGACCAGTATCCTCTCTGAAGCAGACATCAAGCAATTCCTGAGCTCTTAGGGTATGTGTGCTGCTTTTGAGTTTAGGTCACAACACTGGGTAGCTGACAGATATTACATGAAATATTCTCCATCCCACACTCTTCAAAATTAATTCTGTAAAAGCCTTTGCAGTTTCTATGGGAGATGGCACATCCACCCCTGCTCTGCTCACCCTCGGGTGGTCTCCTACTTCACTCCACAGAGGATTCCACCTCCACTTACTGCTGTTATTTATTCATCCCCAGTGGAAAGTGAGGGGACTTCACTCCCACCTGAGACAGAAACAAACAAGCCAAGCAGCATTCAGCATGATTAAGAATTGTGGTCCCTTTTTTCCAACCCAGAAGTCATACAGTTGAAGATGACCAGAATGAAGCTCTGCTGTTCTACATTCATCTAATCCAGGTTTATGGAGGAAAATTGGCACAGAAAGAGAGATTTCCCTGGAGAAGGAATCACATTCTAGAGCACTATAGTTATGTGCAGTGTTCATCTTTCCTTTTTGTACCATGCCTGGAATGTTTATATGCTAAAATCATCTAACAGCACAGCCTACTGACTGTTCTCTCCATCAGACAAGTTATATTCCCAGGATCACATTGAGAACTGGGAAGTAAAAAGGAATTTGAGACAGTTTTCAGAAATTTTCATCTGTGGTTTGAAATCCAGTCTGTGAATCCCTTTGTATTTAGCCAGGTGAAGATCTGGCTCTTCCTAAAGCTGTAGCTGAAGAAATAACCAACAGCACCTCTGCTATCCAAGTCAAAAATTCCAAACCATTTCATTCGTACTTACGGCTGCACATGAGCTGCCCACCATCAGACAGGGAAGCAGAGTTACCAATTAGCCAAATTCTCAGCCTCTTTCTGATACATGCACCAATGCTCAAACTCTTTGAGGGTGTAAATCCAGTTTCCATAGGCATATCTTCAGAAGCATGCCACTTTGCACTTCACAGAACCTTGAAGCCCAGAATGCAGTCAACATGAAGACAAAGCTGATTATTTAGAAGGAAGAAGTATAGCAGGAATTTTCCTCTCCACAGCTTCAAATGGTCACACGGGGGCTTCAGGCTGTCTAGACCTATGCAAACAAATTCTCCATACAGCCAGTTCTGTACCACTTCAAATGATACCCTGAAACCCCTAATTCTGTTCAAACTACATTGGTGTAGCTGGAATTCTCTCCATTCTTTCAGTTTATTTGGAGTTACTAGCTATTTATTCTGATATACTCTAACACTGGACAAGTAAACAAACAGGAATTCATTACGGTGACCCTGTAAAAAATCCACCCTCGCTGTTTTCCTCAGAAGTTAGATTTGTGGTTAAATTTTCAGTACCCATAAATATTTATAACAGGCTTTCAACATTTTTTTCCAACCACATCTCTTAGTTTTTTATGCTACTTGTATTTTCAAGGTGATTTCTCACTTGCAGAAGCAGGTCAGAAAAATTCCTTGCATCCAAAGAATTACTTGGAAGTTAGAAAACTCTATCAGTGACCACAACAGATGATTCCTAAATTACTGATAGATTTTAGGAAAAAATGTGGCAATAACTTTAAATTATTCCAAATTAAATAGGAAGATAATTTAACTTGATCAGATGAAGCAACTCATTGTTAAAAAAAAACCAACCAAACAAACAAAAAAAAAAAAAAAAAAACCCTTAAAGAAAGGCCACAATATAATAAAAGGAGTAAACAGGGAAGCCACAATATAATAAAAGGAGTAAACAGGGAAGCCACAGGAAGATAATCAGTCATGGAAGCCTCATTTTCTTCCTTCTTAATTTTCTTCTGTAAGTTATAAATGTTAATGAAGCTACTAGAGGGATCTATGCCACCCTTGAATTCATTACTGCTAGAGAGAGAAAAGGAAGTGCTATTGAATAAAAGTCAACACTTTGAATGGCATCATCACAACTGCAACACAACACAACAGATTTTCCCTGCAAACTACTGCTGCTATAAGATAATAAATCCTGGAATTACCCTAATTAGAAGCAGATGAATAGGAGCTGAAAATGACAGTATACTTGTCCTCTGCATTCAGTTCAATCAGCAGTCACACTGGAATGACAGAACAGGACCACAGACAAAACACTGTGCTCACAGCCTCTCAGAGACAGGGCAGTCTCTCAGTTTCTCTCTCTGCTCCAAGTCTCAGCCCATGGCACACCTCTGCTGGAACTCAGTCTGTTAAGGAATGCTCTATTTGGAACAGCAGCACCATACTTCAGACATACAGGCAAACAGGTAGCTTCATAATAGGTCACAAAATATTTTAAACCATCAATATTTTCTTTTATTAGTTAATTAGTTCTTGAGTAACAAAAGATGGCAAGTCAGAATTGCATATTTTTGCCAGTCAGTTAAGACCTGTCTGTGTATTTCTGAAAAAACAGTTTTTCCCATCTGAAAACATAATTCCTGTTACAGTAACACTTTTATTTCACTTCCATGTTTCTTTTTTTTTTTCTTTTATTTTTTCTCCTCAGTTTTGAATACACAGTTTTAGTGACATTAACTGTTTCTATCCAGAATCATTGCAATGTTTTCCTTGGGAAACCTAAAAATCAGCTTTTTTATTCAAATTGTCTTGCAGGGAAAACTTCTGCCTTTGCAATTAGCTCTGTTCTTAGCTGAGAGAATAAAATATTGATTGAACATCTCAACACAATGAACATCTCCATTTCATGCAGCTATCTTATATTATAACAACTCCTTCTGAGTAGTACAAGTATTGGTCTGATATATAGACATTCATATTACGACAAAGTCAATCATTGCCTTCAACAGGCTTTAGATGCTAACTTCAAATTTTCCACATAAAAGCTGTGGCACATCTTCCCATTTTTCTCACAGATAAGAGTGAGAACCCACTGATAAGAAAAATCTAAAGCTGTATAGAAATGTAATCCATGCTAACATTTATCAAAATATTCTCATTTATCTTGGAAGGAGGCTATTGATTTATACCTGCTTAAATTAAGACAGTACATCTTGAAGATACAAAATTCACAAATATTACATTGAGGTAATTATATAAGGTACTGCATCTTTTATAGGGTTGTACATGTCTCTCTGTTCACTCAACCTGCTTCCTACCAACATATGAAATCCTCACAGTTCTTCTTATGACCAGATTTAGACTTGAAATGAAAAGATGCAAATTATGTTTCTCTCTGTACAGATGTCTTTCTTCAACATCAACTGTGCAATGTAAATCTTAGGAAAAAAAAATCCATAATGGACGAAACATTTGCACATCATGAAATTTAAGGTCCATTTGGTAGGAGCAACACTTAATTTATGGGTTGCTTTTATTTTTTTCCCTTTCCAGCTGCATGTGACTTTGTCATGGGCTCTAGTCATGCTTGCCAGTGTCAGCATACAGCTCCAGATCAAGCCTTATCATCTAACATAATCAGCTTAGAACTTCTCTGTTACAACCTATTATCTCTCAGGCTTGATGAAGTTCTGCTATCATAATCCACCTCATTTTATAACAAATGGAAATTATTTTAGCAATCATTTCTGCAGATCTTGTATTCACTCTCTCAAAAGCTTTTCATTTCTTAAATTTGGAGATAGTGATCTGATAATTTAGTATTGGGTTTGTTTTTTCTCAACTAGGTTTTCAAAACCTGGCAGGCCTCGGAAGAAAAAATAGCAAGCAATATTTCACCCTTTTGGATCAGGTTAGGGTGAAAAGCTTACACCAAGCTGGTTCACATTCAGAAAACCAACCACAGAAGTTACTGCATACTCCTTTTTTCCAAGTAATATCCCATTCATCAGTGCTAGAAACCCTGACTCCATTTCCTGCTGAGATTGTTTCAAGTACATGGCAAGTTTTTTCCCAGTAAGGTCAATGCTGAAATATATAGTGAAATCACAAAATAATTTAGGTTGGAAGGGAGCTAAGGAGGTCATTCAGTTCAACCTGCTGCTCAAAGCAGGGCCAGCTATGAGATCAGGCAAGGTTGCTTAGAGCTCTCTCTGCTCAGGTCTTGACAAATTCATAGGGTAGAGACTACACAAGATCACTGGGTATTCTGGTCCGCTGTTAATCATCATCATGATGAAAGAACAATTCCTTCTATCCAGTTGTACTCTCTCAAATTTCAATTAATTTATCTCACCTCTCAATTGCTGATCATGCACATCTATGAAGAGACAGGATCCATCTTCTCAATCCTCTCCTCAAAGGTATTGAGGTAGGCTACTATTAGATTTCTCCAAAGCCCTCTTCCTCAGGCTAAACTCCCCAGTTCATTGAGCCTTTCCTCACGGGCACATTCTCCAGCCCCCTGACTATCTGATGATCCTCTGCTAAGCCTACTCCACTTTGTGCTTTGCTTGTGCTAAATGGCCCAAAACTGAATAGTGGTGATGTAGATGTAGACTGACAAAAGCTCAGTAAAGAGGGAATAAACCATTCCTTCAGTTTTCTGGCTGTGCTTCTCTGTGGTGGGGCATCTTCCCTAATTCCTTCCCCCCCCCCGCCCCCAGGCTGCTCTATGATCTGAGAAATGCTTATTAGACTTCAGTCTTGATGAATTGCGCTTGAGCCTCTCAGAAACACTATCTGTTCCCAGGGAACTAGTGCTGTTTAACAAGCTCCTGTTTGTTAAAAACTAGCTTTAATAACTTACTTTGCTTGCCTGAATAACAACCCAAGTAGAACATTTTTGTTACGGAATTTGCAAAGAAATTGCAGCCTGGATGGAAAATTACTATGACTACAGCCCACTCTTTTGCAGCCTTATAAACAGTGGTCCAAAATGAGACCCTTTGAAATCCCCTGGACCTCCACGGGCTGCAACCAGCATCCTCCTTCTCAGCTCGACACCTCTTTGAGCCAGCACACTCTCAAGTTTGCTATACTTGGAAGATTGCCAAACAATGGTGATGGATCCCTGGGCTGACACTCCTCATTCCTCAAGACTCAATTCCTCACACACTGAGAAGATGTAAAGGCATCCAAAATGAGTCACTGAATTTAAGGGGAGTTTTTCACAGGTAGCTCGTATAGATTCTTCATGTCTATGTGTAGGCAAGTGTGCATATGCTACAGCAAATGTACTAGGAATGTTGCTCTCCCAGATTCTGAAGTACTTTAGATTTGTAAGTTACTGTTGTGGTACAGTAAATTCTATATGAATCCTTTGCTACTTGCTTAACTTCTTATGGATTAAGTTTAAGCTAAGTTTAAATAAAATTAATTGCTGTTTGTTGGGTGTAAACTGTTGATCAAGTTTAGTAGATTGGAGTCTACTCGGAATGTTTTGTCTCAACAGGAGGTTCTTCCGTATTCCTTTTTATCTTTATCCTTTCCTATCCTTTTCTCTTCCTTCATCCTCCACATAGATCGTTTGGGATTTATTTCAGTTTGGATTGATTGATTTTAGATTTTTGTTTGCTTTTTCTTGGTGTGCTTTAACCATCTAGTAAGTAATAGAGTCAACGTTACCAATGAACTTTCTCTTGCTTTTATATTAAACCTGGTTTTGCCCATACCTTTGCAGGTGATTCTTTAAGTGACCTTAAAACACTAATCCTCAACATCCTCTTAGTACAGTCCCAGATTCATTGGCCTTCTGGCTGCCAGGGCACTCCACTGACTCATATTTAGTTTGCCGTCTACCTACAACTCCAGATCCTTCACAACAGAACTTCCAGCCCATGCTGTTGCAGAAGACTCTTCCTTTCCATGAGCAGGACTTTGAATTTGTTTTCGTTGAATTTTTAAGAACCACACCAACCACCAAACTTTGAATTTGTTTTTGCTGAACTTTTAAGGACCACACCACTCCAACTTGCCTAGATTCTTCTGAATGGCAGACCTATGATCAATCATCGCAGCTCTTCCCAAATTTGGTGTCAATTGCTAAATTCATTGGAAAACATTGTTGCCTCCTTTAGGTTAATTACTGGGAATTAATTAGTTGCTGATCTTAAGAACGTGATCTTCTCAAAGACAGTAGATTTCTGCTCTGGAAGGAATCTTAAATGCAGAAAAATGCGCTAAATTTTTGAAAGGCAGCAATTCCTTGATAAGGCAAAAATAAATTGCAAAATCATTTGCTGAAATACCATCAAGACCTCTTAATTCTTGTTCATTTTGGTAAATATGTTATGTTTGGTAAAGAAGATTTGATGCTTGCAGACTCAGCAGTTACTGCTGGCATAAATACACAACATAAGGCACAGAGAATATTTGTTTCTGCTAGGGAAATGCTACTCACCTTTCCAGTCTTCAGCCAAACAAAATGTTGCTGGAACATACCATTCCTTCATTTTGCCAATAACAGAGGGCTGATAGCAAAAAAAAAGTCCAATTTTGTTTTCCTTTAGCAGTAGCTGTTCAGCTGAAGTAATAAAATGTAGACCCATATTGAAGACAGAAAAATGTCCTTGAACTAGAATACACAGAGGCTATGTCTTCTGCCAAAAGAACCAATTAAGGAAATGATATAGTGAAAGATAAGCATGAAGTAACCTCAGGAGATTCCATCTCATTTTAACACTTTTCCTTTACCTTTTTATTGCACTACAGAAGCATTATATTTAACTGGTGGCACCTTACCATGTCTATCACTTTTCTCTTTTCCCTTTGTAATGCCACAAAGTGTTTGAAAAAGCAATATACAAAACAGACATCACCTTTTAATTCACAGAACCCTGACTTGTAACAGCAACAGCACATCCATCTAAGGCTAATCCACAAAGGGCATTGCCAACAATCCCCTTTCTGCACTCAAGCCATCTTATCTTTTCCATAGCAGAACAAGAGCTGCAATTGCCAAGCAAGCTGTGATTGTGTCTCACATAGATTTATTTTTTTATTTATTTTCCCTAGGCATTTTTCTGCAACTGAAGGAACATTTCACAGACAGGTTAATAATCTGGAACCTAGATGGCCTGTCTCTTCCAGATACTCTGGGACATTCTGATCACATAATACATTTTGTGCCTCTTTCTTCTCCTGTCTTTGTCTGTTTGGACTGAATATGTTGTGTGACAGAGTCTCATATATGTGCAGGTCACATACAGACAATAAGACTTTTTATTGGCAGCTGTTTTGCAGACCAAATGACCCATGAAATACTATTCCTAACGAGATCTGAGATCCTCCACCACTTCTGACACAAAAATGCATTAGCCCTCCTGAAATTACAGTACTCATGAAAGAAAAAAAAAAGCAAGCTACCTTTTGCTTAGTCATTCCAAGCTACAGATTAGGGAAGTGGCAAAAAGTACAGGGTGCATCAGTCACATTATTGGCAACAAACCAGCATTTTGGGATCCCTTTCTCTCGTAAGACATGAGGAAACAGCAGCAATGGTATCTGCAAAGTACAGGCAGATTTCTTCTCCTCCAATTTCTTCTCCTCTTGCCCCAGGAATAAAAAAACCCAGCAGCTCAGATGGTGCAATTCTTCAGTCTTCCCGAGAAAATGCATTCAGTCACCTGCTTGGTATAGTAATAACCTTAAAGTTCCTCTTTGCAGAGTGTCTTCCCAAAATGAGCTAAAATACTAAGCACCATACTCCTATCCAATCCCTTCCAGTGATGTTCATCACACTCCCTCCTCAAAAGAAAACAAAAAAAACCCAACAAAAGCCTATGTTGTAAGACTTTAGGGCCTTTTCTGGCTGCCAGCACAAGTAAACACAAATATAAAATTCTTATCTGAATGCAATTAATAATAAAACAGGCCTTTAAAAAAGTGCTTTGAGGTTACCTCAGAGTGTGTTATGGCTGCAATTTTTGCTGGAATAGCATTTTTCTTATATGGACCAAAGATTAGGAAATACTAACATAGAAAGACTGTCATGGAGACTGTCAGCATCACAAGCAAATTTGTGCATTTGATTCCATGTTAATGTGTGATCCCTGCCCACACTGAAATAAAACTGCAACTCCATGCACTTTGTTCACTTGCATGCCAAACAAAAAAAAAGTCCTTCGAGTATATGCTGCATTTATATACTAAAAGTCGAATCATAGCACTCGGCTGCTGGCAATATGAAGTTACTGCCCTTCTCAGAACTGGTACATGGTAAAGCATTATAGGAAGAGGCTGGGTCAGAAAATGTATATGCATTGAACAGTTACTTCTCTTTCAGAAATGTTTTTGAAAAGATACACAAATCTCTGAGATCATCAGTATCGTCTACAAGTCAAAATGTTTGTTGTGGCAGTATTTCAACCACCAGAAAATGCCCAGACCTTGAAAAAAAAAAATGGCACCCTGCCTTGCATCACTCCAGTCCAGTGGCTTGTGATGAATGACATTTTCAGTAGCCAACCCTGTCAAACACCACAGTGAGTCAGCAAGATGCAAAGATGAAAACCTACTGAAACAGTATGATATTAGATGGATTTGCTAGAAAACTTCTCTAATGAGTACTGTGCTGAAATGATAAAACAGAACTGAAGGATGTGGTGAATATGAAAAAGGGCCCAAATGTTAGGAGACAGAAGAGGTGCAACAGTGTGAAGACAGCTACAAGACTGGGTGGTAGTCACAGGTGAAGATAATGAATACAAAGAAGGCTTTGTTCCCACACTGAACATCAGACACCAAGAGACATGAACCAGATCTGCACGTCTTAACTTTACCTTAGCAGCTGGCATCTGTGTCAGGGGAAATGCCTCTAATGCATATGAATCTACACATATTGGAGAAGTGGCCAAAATGTTGAAAACAGTGAAGAGACAAGCAGGTGACAGTGTTTGGTTCAGTCCCTCATGAGCTACTAATCAGAGAAGGAAAAGAAGTGCAACTAGTGGAGTGTGATTAACATTGGTGGGATAACATAACTGACATCCCAGCTGCCTGTGACCAGGTCTGAGTGACACCAACCTGTCCTCCTGGCACCACAATGAACTACAGAAAGACAAAGAATGAGGTTACTAGAGACTAAGAGAGACAAGCAGACAGAAGCATACAGACACTCCTAGAAGTGTCTGTAGATGGACTGAAGATGGCCAGTGTGAAGCTCGACCCACTTCTGCTAGAGGCAGAAAGATCTAGGGGAAAGAGATGTTGCTGAAATCTCAAAACTGTCAGTACTGAGAAGCAGTGAGGAAAGGCTAGAACAGGGAGATTTTAGTGCTCACAATTACATTGGAAGGTGGCAATGCCTGCCACCTAGTGACTCGAAGTCAAAGATACCACAGACCTTTGAAGGTTTTGTAGGAATGAGGTTTATAACAACTGCTTTTAGGATTCTTCATGGCAGGCAGCTACCAACATAATTATATAACCTCTCTTTGCAGTCAGTGGAGAGGAGCAGGCACTTCTCTCCACAGATTTTAAAAAGACAGTCCTAGTGACCAATTAGAAGTTACAGTAAGCAAGAATTTAAAAAAATGCTAAAATTTGCACACATTTGGATGACTTCAAGAAAAGAGGGCTACCATTCCCACTCCATAACATAGAATCATAGAATATCCTGTGTTGGAAGACATCCACAAGGATCATCAAAGTTCAACTCCTGGCCTTGCAAAGGACCACACCATGTGCCTGAGAGCACTGTCCAAATGCTTCTGGAACTCAGGCAGGCTTGGTTCTGTGACCACTCCCCTGGGGAGCCTGTACCAGTGCCCAGCCACCCTCTGGGCGAAGAACCTTTTTCTAATATACAACCTAAGCTTCCCCTGGCACAGCTTCAGGCTATTCCCTTGGTCTTGTCACTGGTCACCACAGAGAAGAGATCAGTGTCTGCCCCTCCTCTTCCTCTCACAAAGTAGACTGCAATGCGATCTCCCCTCAGTCTCCTCAAGGCTAAACAGACCAAGAGATTTCAGCCGCTCCTCATACACTCTTCCCCTCCAGAAATTTCACCATCTTTGTTACCCTCCTTTGAACACTCTCTAATTATTTCATGTCTTTCTTATATTGTGCCACCCAAAACTGCCCCCAACACTCTGGTGGTGAGGCTGCCCCAGTGCAGAGCTGAGCAGGACAATCCCCTTCCTTGCCTGGCTGGTGATGCCATGCCTGATGCCCCCAGGACAGGGTTGGCCCTCCTGGCTGCCAGGGCACTGCTGACTCATGGTCAACTTGTCCTTTCAGAGCCCCCAGGTCTTTTTCCAGTGTTGCTCTCCAGCATCTTGTTCCCCAGCCTACCATGCTGTAGATCCAGATGAGAAATAAGGAACCTATTTGCAAGATGCGAAGGTATGTTACAGCTTGCATGTTTGTTCAAAAATAAGTTGCTAGGGAGCCATGAAGAGCCATCATGATGCTCGCACAAAATTGAGACACTTGCTGTAGACATGTAAGATCTATGGGTCTTGCAAACTGCCTGCAATTGATCCCTTCTGTATTCTGGCAGGAAAAAGGAAGTATTTATTAAGAAAACAAACAACAAAAGAATATTTTTTTCTCTAAGGTAAAGTCTTCAGAAGTCCCAGGTACTGGTTGAGTATTAAAGTCAAAGGAACTGTACATTTGATAATGATTTGCAGATACAGAATTAGGATGAGTTATATTGAAACCTATGCGAGTGTGTTGTTATCTCTCAAGGATTTTTTTGCAAGTCTTCAAGAAGTGCCTTTTATATGTCTGCAAAAGAACTGTACTCTACAAGCAGAAGCAGAGTATTCACCTTGTGCTTATTTATGGTGGCATTCATCTTTATATTAAAATAAACCCTCAAAATACAGGAAGTTGAGATGTCTAAGTTTTAAATAGCAAAACAGTTAGCAAAATAGTTTTCTGTATTAATAACTAATATCTGCACTTAACACAGCTGTGCAGCAATTAATCTTCCTACCAATATCCTGATGGACAACATTCCTACTAGAGGCTTTTCCCAAACACTACATGAAAGAGAATTTTTGAAAGCTCAGTTGATATAGTAGAAGCCCTAGCAGCAACACATGCTTAATTTGGTAGAACACTATCATTTTTTAATCAGCCTGCTAGAATTTAATTGTTTCAACTTAAGCTACAGTGACTGGCACTATCTCCGGTTAAAGCAAAATTTTTTTGGCTTAAATATTCTATGCACTACACTACACAGTACTGTCTCCATGAATGATAACTTGCCAGGACCACTTAGGAATGCTATTAGAGTTCCTCATTTGGAAGCCAGGAACAGACATAGGAAATGTAACAATTATGAGCTTATTTCATTGATTCATGCACAAGATATTAACCAAACATTTTCAGTGATGTTTGAATTTGCTTTACCTAATCATATTCCTATCATAATTAGGGATTTAGAAACAAGATATTTAAAACAATTAGAGAACCTCATTTGGTAAATATATCTTTGCTAACAAACTTTTAAATTTAATTTTAAAATTATCAAATGTCTAGTGCCTTAAACTGAGTTTGGAAAGAGATTCGGCAGATGAAAAGAAAAGCCCCAAATAGTAGCTGAATCTTCAGTCAAACAATCAAGTCCTTTTCTAATCACCAAGATTTAGAAATCACTCATCTCTCTTAATGGAAGTCAAATAACCAGTTAGACACTGCTACTGGTAACTAAAGCATCTGATCTTGTGACAGGGAATTACTAAAGCAATTAATTATGTGATAGACCTAATACACAGCAACATTACTATAATCCACTGTAAATGATAACATGGCTAGCCAAATCTAATAATTCATTGTTACATACTACAAGCATTTTTATTGTCATGAAACCAAGAATTTGAGAAGGAATTCCTCGAAAGTTATGAAAACAACCTCACAACATAGACTATTGTGGGAACTGGTGAAAGAACTTGCCAAACCACTCCCAGCATTCTACCAGCAGTCCTGGTTAACTGGTGAAGTTCCAGCAGCCTGGAAATTGGCAAATATAATGCCTTATTTGGAAGAAGGCTCAGAAGGATGATCCAGGGAACTACGGGCCTGTCAGCCTTACCTTGGTTCTGGGCGACGTTATGGAAGACATCATCCTGAGTGCCATTATAGGGCACATGCAGGACAAGCGGGGCATCAAGCTCAGCCAGCATGGATTTATGAAAGGCAGGTCCTGCTTGACTGACCAGATCTCCTTTATATGATAAGGTGACCCACTTAGTAGATGAGGTGAGGGCTGTGGTGTGTCTGGACTTCAGTAAAGCATTTGATAGTGTCTCTCACAGCATCCTCCTAGAAAAACTGGCTGCTTGCCAGTTGGATGAGTGTTTTCTTTGATGCCAGGTAAAAACCTGGCTGGATGGGCCAGGCCCAGAGAGTTGCAATGAATGGATCCAGTTGGCAGATGGTCTCCAGCTGTGTTTCCCAACTGAAAAATGGTTGGCAGAGTTTTACTATTTCCAAACTAAATTCTCTCAAAACCAGAAGAAACACAAGTACATAATTTCCTTCAGCAGCTACTCCTCCATGCCCTTTTCCGGTCATCATCATCTTTCTCCCAAACCGTCTATTTTCTCTTCTTTGCTCTACTTGTGAATTTCGCACCTCCCTTAGAGCTAAACCTACCTGTAAAAGCCTTCAGCCCACAGCTTCACATTCCATCTTTTTCTTCCTACCTACACAACCCCCAGTCTCTCAGACCAGCTCAGGCTCAAAGAACAACTTCCCACCACCATCTCTATTTACCAATGGTGCCAACAAGTCATCCTTTTCTGCACCCTCCATGACTCAGTTTCATCAAGTTCCCACCTCATGCTCCAGCTCTTACTATTTCTTGATGTATGATGTTAATAAATCCCATTCTTTGATTTCTGTAACCAAGCACTCAAATGACCACCAATATCTTGCCACATCTCTAATGGTGCTGGTTATCAAAATGTTGCTAGTTATAGTCTTCTTCACGTCTTCTGCTCTGCTACAAACACCTTCACTGATGTAGCAATTATAAACTGCTCAAAATAACAGAATTACAAATGGACCATTTTTTTTTGTCTCTAGTTAATACCATCAAATAGGGAGACAGGACTTAAGTTCTGCAGACAGGGTTATATTCCCCCCATGTTCTACTACTGACATCGTTGCTGCCAAGATGATTCAACATGTTAGGCCACACCACCAAGGCAATCATAGTTCCAAATTATCTGCATTTTACCACCCTGTACAGTACAATTTCCTTAAATTCCATGTTCACAAACTCACTTCTACCTTTTTCTTTGTGGTACTTCTCATTAGCACCAGCCACGCCAGAAGCACTTTGGGGACACAGAAATGAAAAGTGAGCAGTGAAAATAAACTATGCTGTGAACAAGAACAGTAGGATTGATTGAGACGGCTCATTTTGGTACTAACATGATTTGTAGGATGAGCAGCTTCAGAAGAAAATATAATTTTATACCATGGAACTCTACCTAAGGTATTTGCACACTGAAACCCATCTATCAAGTTCTAAAAAGATTTGCTAAGTGTTGATTATATGGTTGATTATATGGCCAGTTATGGTATAAACCTGTTTACAAAGTCGTTCATTCTGTGCTTGGAATGTTCTCAGTGCAATTTTTATTAGCCTTTAGAGCATGCTTTCCACTTCTCTTCTTTAAGAGGACCATAGGGTGACTCAGAAAGTTTTTTGCAATCCTGTTGCCCATAAGTCTATTCTGATCTAATCAATTTAGCTGTAACTACAAGGTTGTTTCACTGTAAAATCCTTGGAAGTATCTAGCACACCAGCCACTGTGAATTCGTGGTTCCAGCTTTTAAGTAGTTATTGCACCTAAATTGAGTGACTGAACTTATGGAATTCAGTGAACTGAATTTATGGAAACAGCAAAAACAGTTTCAAATAGAATAACTGCAATGAAGATATAGATACTTGCTGCAGGGCTGGAAGGTAACACTTGCAGTTTTCATATCAACACTCCTCCTAAATCTTTCCTGATCTTTAAGAACAAAGGGAAGACTTCTAGCAATTTCTGACAGAAAAATAAATGTAAATCAGCTTCTTTATCTTCTTACCTCCTAGACTCCTAATATTTGTGGGGGAAGGGAACTGTCATTTGAAAATGTGCATATTTTTGAGGTTTAAAACTCACTTGAGCCAGCAGTATGCCTCTGACCAGGGCCTCGCTATAATCCTTGTTTCTTACTGTGAATTCAGACCAAGAACTAATTTTCAGTTCTTCCTGAAATACACTTATTCTGTATTCCCAGGTTTCAATGAAATCTGGTTTCCCAAAGGCATACTCACTGCCTCAGATTAGGGTTCTACATCCTATTAACTTATTCAGTGCTGACAAACACCTACTATAAAGGGTGTGCCACCAAAAGTATAGGACATGACCATATCCAGGTTGAAAGCCTGGTCTTAAGGTCAGCCTAAACATGATCTGGTAGCAAGAAAGGTTTTAATTTTTTTTGCAAAACCTAGTGTAGGAAGACAGGTTACAGAGCTCACTTCTGCTACAGTTTGGAAGTGGCATCAATAGTGCCCATATAACTCTCTGACTGACTGCAGCTGAATGAATCAATGCTTGTCACTTGTTTGGCTGGGAGGTGCTTTCTATGCCTTTCCCCAAATTTTATTTCAATGTATTTTTCTAAGGCTGTGAGGAAAATTATGCTTGCCTTTAATATAGCATGAATCATACACTAGAAGAAGAATCTGCGGTATGTTTGTTCTAGTTCAATTAAATTAGTTTTGCTAGGCAAGAAAGGAAACTATATGTAGAAGATGCAAGTATATGCAATCAAACAGTTAAAAACCAGATTATATTGCACTAGAGAAAGAGCATTGCACTTAACGTACAGATCATTGGTCAGACTATAGAAATCAGAGCCAAATTCCATCAAACACCCCTCATGTTCTGCAAACTGCATGAAATCCTCTCTAAATTCTCCAGTGGATTCATTGCATTGTACCAATCAGCTGCCTAATCCACATGCAGATTTCTATTTTCACAATACATTATGCTCAGCAATAAGGCAAGCTTTGACTTTTTCATTTTAGTTAAGAGACGCAAGGCTTTTCACATGTTGTAAGCCTCAAAATTGCCACTCTTAAGGAAAGTGTTCCACTGCATTCAACATCCCCCCTCAAGAGACACAGTTTATTAACACTACCCAAAAAGCTCTCAGATCCCTACAGATCTAAGGCACATTGCAGTCCCTAATCCTAGCCTTCAGCAAAACCATGGATATTTATGACTTTAATGTGAATTAAGTCAAGCCCTGTATCCCATAACAGCTATGTCATGATATGATATATCCACTGCCAATTTATACTATCAGTTTCATAGCCCGGGCTTCTACAGCACTTTACTCATTACTGAGCTGCTTTAGAAATGGGTAGATTGTATAAGCCATGAGGAATAGATGTAGAGTACTAAGCTATAAGCAGAAAATAAATGAATACACAAAAATTTGGTCTGAATTTGGTTTTGCCTCATTAGCTGATCGCTCCAACAGCATTCCTAGTTGAACACATTTCCTGTTATGCAATTAAAAAATATTGAAAGTTACACAGCTTTCATGAATAAAAGCATCTGAACTAACAGAAACATGCAGGTCCCTCTCAGGCTTATTTGTAGGTCTTTGGCTCTGTGTATCAAAGGTGAAGTTGATAAATTGGCCTGAAAACCAAAGCTTTATATATTCAGTGGCCTCCTACAGACAGATGCTCTAAATGTGAATATGATCAACTGTATTTTACATAACATTCTTAACTTCAAAGACCTACAGAAACCGTCTTCTCCCTGGCCAGTTAATAACCAACCAAAACAAAACCAATTGCAATCGCATCCCAAATTCACACGCTGTTACAGAAAGGAGCACTTCATTGAGAGCTGCTCATAACAAAATAGTGCATTACAGGCTGCACTTGCACAAAAGGAACTAAGAAATTTATTGTTTTATTAAATGGCTGTCACAAGCCTCCTGGGACTTCCGAGCTAATTGGACAGTTTGGAATTTATGACCAAGGTGTGATGGGAAGTGCAAGCTGTGGAAAACTCAAATATGCCTCTTCTACAAACTACCACTAGCTTCATCAGTTTGTGCTCCGGGCGCTCTGAGTGCCCATTTGTGACTTGCCATTTCTTCAGTCCACAGCATATTCTTCCAAACTGTCTCAACCAGCATCCTAACTAATGTGTTAAAATGAAAATATCTTCAACTCAGATATCAAGTCTTGACTTAAATAACTTAATTTCCCATGACAATTTGTTCCAATGTTTAGTTACCATCCCTGTCTAAAAAATTATTCCTTAACCACATCATAGAACAACTTGAGCATTTGAAAAATAAAATATTTTTCTTTATTTTTTTAATGGTTTCAGACACTGGTCTGATGTGACCACTGAATCAAACAGTCTCTCTTGATACCTTCCCATTTTCATTAAACACTTTAAAAAACAGGAACAAAGCTGGTACATTAAGATCCCCAAACTCTGCCTGGGAGCTATGAGGAAAGAACCCCTGGTTGTGCAAGGTGACACCCATGCATGTGACGGGCAGCAAATTCATTCTCAGAGTCCCTATCCTAACAGGGAAAGCAGGCAAGAGGAGGCAAGGCATGAAGATACCCATTTAAGAGAGTTTTTCTAATAAACTTTTTAAAATAAACAGCCTTTGTCTCCCCGGAGACCATATAGCCCATTATTCCCTTAGAGGGGAGCAAAGGAGGAGACCCTCACCCAACCTGCCACACTTCAGGGCTCAGGGTAAAAGCTGGACTCTAGTTAAGTTCTGTGACATGCATAGTATTATGCACAATATCTATATAAACCATCTACTTAATGTTAATTGCACCAAAAGGTTATTGTCATGAAAAGGTTCATATCCCAGAGAAATATAACAGAGGCACCTTTTGTTTTTCTTTCTAAATCTGGTCATGCTTTTCTCTTTCTTCCTTAAGGAATTTAGGTTCAGAACATCTGATTACTAGCACAAAACGTACAAGCTTTTCTGTGCCCAAACAAAATGCTGCACTAGAGAAAGATCTGTATGTTGTAGAAAGCCCATTTCTAAATTCAAAATCAATTGATGATTTCAGTTAATAACTGAGTTTAAAATGGTTGTTCATGCATTCACCTACACATTCAGAATCAAATGTCTCCTAAATGACCTCAGAATGTCTAATGTTCGAAAACCTGATTTTTTCTTCCTCTAGAGTAAGTGTAGGGCTCACAAGATGCAGCTTAATAAAATATACTCAAATTTTGTATCAATAAAATTTAAAAAGGAATAATAAAAGGGCAAGAAAGTAACAAAATCCAATTATTTAAGAAAAACCATCCACAAACTCAGGTATTTCAAAGGCTAATGAAAGATATGTTTGTTTTTATTAAATGAAATCAAAGTAATTCCATTGTGAGCAACTTGAAAGGTTGAAGGCTACAAAGCACAAGCAGATTATGATCATCAAGGTTACCGTATTTCATACTGTGAAAGAAAGCTATAAAGTACATTGACATGAGCCTCCATCCCTCCTTCAGAGTCTCAGTAATCACGGAATAATTATATGAAGAAACATTAACGTCAATCCTCATTCCTTTAGCCACTTGAAATAAAATTAATAACAACTGGAGAAGAAGAAAACCACTCATGCATAAAAAATAAAAGAGAGGCTACAAGAATATTTTTCATTATGGCAATGTTGGCAACAGGTATAAAATATTTCAGAGCTCTATGTTAATCACCTATTCTCAGACAGAAGAAAAAAACAGAAGATTTAATACTGAAGCCTCAAAAAAGAAAAAAAATATTCACATGTTTTGCAAATCAGGACTGTCAATGAGACCATCCAGAGAAGTCATCTGATGCAACAACCTGACCATAAACACAGCCCTTAAAAATCAGAGGGCAAAAAACTTCAGTGGTGTCTTGGCAACACAAATGCACATTTTTGTGAAAATACCTTCCAATAAGAAACCAATCACTTATCTAAACCCAGGCAAAATTCTCACTGTGCACTTCCTTCTCCTGAAATTAATGGGATGTAGGAGTGGTTGAATCTCCTATGGCAGCTAAGACGCATCCTTTTAATGGACAACTGCAAGGTACTCAAATTACTGGGGAAAAGGCTGCAGAAGAACTTATGTAAAACTGCATTTAAAACCTCTTTTACAGAGACTTGTAAATGATAAATAGCAGAGCAACAGTTATTTCTTTCACAGAGTGAAAAAAAGAATTCATCACCTGGGCTGAAATAAATTATTCTCCACCAGAGCACTGTACTTCTGGCATATTACCCAAATGCTGAAAGATGCCTGCCAGGTGCTTATTAGAGTTATTCATATTAATGGAATTGCATATAAGAATGATCACTAAATGTATCTTTTATCTGATTAATCTCTACAGCACCTGTTACCATGGCTATTTATTAGAGACAGTAGTGCAAATCGCCAAACAGCAATGCTCAGGGGAAAAAAAAAACACAATTAAAAACTAAGCAAAGCAACTGAATTAGATAGCCAGCAGATAAGAAGAGGTTTCCAGTGTGTCTTGAAGATCTCTGTTGCCCAAGCACTGGTGTGCTTCCCAGTTAATGCAATTTTCTAAGTAGAAAGCATTGAAAAGAAGATATCCTGCAGCAAGACACATAAAGGGACTGGTTCTGATTTCACATTTGCATGGGATCTAGAGTAACTCTCTTGAATGCTGTGGAGCATCACATGTAGAATTATTTACCTACTCAATATTTGTGGGCCATTCCAAGATGATGGTGCTCTAAAGGAATTCTTCAGCCTCAGCCACAAGCTTGTGAGCTGTGTCCCCACAACTTCCTTCAAAAAGGAAACATCACAGTCTCCATGGATGAGCTTCCTGCAAAAGGAGGAGACATCTTCCTCCTCTGAACACTTTCCTGGGACTCAACAAGTGCTTGGAAGCAAAATGCTAAGTTGATATGCAGGTCAGCATGTTGGCTTTCCTTGCCTTTTCTGTTTTAAAAGTCTTTGAAAGACAAAGCTAACAGATTCACTGCATAAACTACAATTGAAATAGTTCTCCAATGAAAAGTAATTGGAAGGCCAGAATTTCATCTTTGACATATTTGTTGTTTTATAGACGCATGTGAGGTGCTTTTTACAAATGCTTCTAGACAGGGCCTAATATGTAATGCAGTCATATAAATTTCTAGCATAATTCTGCCTGAAGATTTGGGTATAACTAGATGTTAAATTCATATTTCAATCCTAACACCTTGTTTGGTTCAACTGAATGATCTTGACAGCTTTCTGCAGATTTAATTTCTTGAGCTTCCAGTCCTTCAGAGCAGAATAAAAATCATAAGGGATTCATTCCTCACCTGTGCTCACACCTTACCACCAGTGGGAGTGCATGATATGGTTACCTTTTAAGTGCAGGAATAAGCCTGCCTTAGGTTTTAAACTAGCAAGAAAGCTGTGGGATGCAGCAGGGTGCAAACTGTGAAAGATGCTCAGTCCTGTCACGCACCCAAAAGAGCTCAATCCTGTCAAGCACTGTACATTTGACTCAGGCATAGATCTCTTCATTCTGCTGCTGCTGACTGACATAGGAAGCATCCTTTATTACTCAAACAAAGAGCAAATCTTCAAGGTAGAAAATTTTTGACAATTAATTTCTGCATGTGAACCACTCCATCTCATCAGACAAAAGCAAAAAACAAAAGCCTCTAAGATATATTCATAAAGCAATTGCCAACTCTGTGTGTCCATGAAACACTGTTTCTAAAGTTTACTTACATTGCTGGGTAGCCATTGATTTTTCATGGAATACAGTAATTACATTCTACCCAAAAGTTTTAATGTTGCACATCTTAATTATTTACAACATAATGTGCTTAATGGTGCACTGTGTTACTTACTTTGGGTAATATATCTCAAACATTATGATACATCAAGTCAGGCAATAAAATTATTATGCAGAGACAGACAGCTTTACACTTATCCTTCATTGCTGATGTCCCTACTTGTCTTCTAAGCCTGTGAGTAATTCCCCTCTTTAATTTAGTCAGCTGCCTGGAGGGTTTTCCAGAAAAGTTTCTGATGATCTCAAACTTAACTGAATATGAAATGGAAAGTACATGCCATTCAATTTAGGTTTAACAGTTTATTACTGAGATGCTGGTCCTTTGATGGACCATCTTGCATTAGCAAACACCTAAAAAATTTAAGCCTTCTAGCTAAAAAAAGAAATAAAAATTATAGATTCCACTAACACGATGGCCTAGCAATTTCTTTTCTCCTTCAGTAATTTAAATTTGTCTTTCCCCTTTGGTAATCTAAATTTGTAGGTGATATTGCAACAAAACAAAACAAAACAAAACAAAACAAAAAAGAAAGAGAAAAATTTATTTCTAGTTAATAAGACATCTCTATATCATGTGTTCCCACAACAACAAGGTGTTATTGTACAGAATGACCACACAAAATTTTAGAATACTCAGAAAAAAATATATTTAAGATTAGAGTTTAGGCATCAAACTGAAAAGTCAGAGAGACAATGTCTTCTAGAAGTGCAGTTTTTAAAACCACCAGAATGTCAAAGATTTAAAATTAGCCTTTCTAATAGAATGCCTTAGCAATCCACAAATTTCATGCTCTGAAGAAAGAAATAGTGAGCTGAGGCCACTCTCAGCCTAGGACACCTTTTCCATCCTTACTGAACCTGTACCACTCTGCACTCCTCCTCATGCTACTCCAGCATTTCTGAGGCAAGTAGCACTCCCCAAAATGAGAGGTGTGTGCGTACATGGTGGTGGCAACATACCCAAAACATGAGGTATGTGTATGCATGTGTTTGGATATGAAGGAAGTATTTGTTGAAGCAAAAATCCAGCTGTCCAAAGGTGCCAGTCCTTACTGGAAGACATGGAAGCCACAGTGAAGTAGATAGTGCCTACAGGAGCCTGGAGGGAATAGGATCATCACAAAACAGGAAAGAAAATAGGTAATTCTTAACAGAGTAGAAAAGAAAAAAAGAAATTTCTTAGCTGAAATAAAATGTTCCCCTGATCATTCTCAGAGGTTATGCAATTTATATACTTCAACTTCCCATGGGCTGTATTAATACAATCATGATTTTAGTCCTAAAGATGAAAGGAAGGAAAACTCTTCAAAGAGAGGAAAAATACCTGATATATCATCAGCTCTCTGGAAGCCCTGACTGCCTTTCTTGAGTGTTTTAAGTCTAGCCATACTTATTAGCCCCTCTCCAAAATCAGAACATGTGATTCCTGAAGGGTGTCACTGTTTCTGGAGCAGTAAAGGTATTAGATGATCACAGCAAGAAACCAGATCAGATAAGAAATTTATAGAAAAAAAAAACTTGTTCTGTAATAGGCATTAAGTGGAAGAAACGGCAGATACATTCCTTACTGTGTTTAAATCAACACCAAAAAATACTCCTGCATTCACTTAAAAATACAACTTTAAAAAAGAAAGCAGTATAAAACACTGACAGAGTTTCTCTGGGGTTTACTACAAACTGGTGGTATTAATTCTGTTCTCTCTCTGCTTTTAAAAGAAGTAGAAGCTGCAATGTTATGCAAGTACAAATCATGCTGAAATACTATCCAGAGGATGGATGTAATGGGTGACCCAGAGTGACAGCATGGCTGTTCCTCAATCCAGAGCAAAAACAAACCAGGGTACTTGTGTGAGCTACAGTGATGAAGTATCTGAGTTGTGTTAGTGGAAATCACTTCTACCCATGACTTCAGTGGGCTCCAGTCTGGGTTTGTGACAGAAAAAATTACAGCAAGATGGACAATTATTGTCTGCATACACTTCTACATGTGTATGTGTGAAAAGGGTGTGTGCAAACTCACACACTTTCTAAATCTCACAGGAGCTCCCAAGGTGCTCAGACAATTGGTGACCCTAACTTATTCAACCACATCTTTGCCTCCAACTTTAGCCTTACCCTTCCTCTTCCTACCTGATGCAAAGGGAAGGAAATGAGGTTATGCCATTCCTCACCTTCTACTTTGTCATGATATCCCAGCACCCAGTGCTGCTGGGGGGCAAGGGCAGAGGGGAGCACAGAGCAGGGTTAAATGAACAGACATTGTTAAATGAGCAGACAGTGGGAACAGTGTTGCTTGCTGCAGGAATGAGAGAACTGCCTTGGGCTTAGCTCTTCAAGTGCTAAGGGAAAGTGCTTGGAAAAACTATTCTTTTGCTAGACAAAACTGAATTTTGGCTATTTGGCTGGAAAGACTTAAAGCACTCCTGCCTTAAACCAGGATAGGAAAAATAAAAGAAAGTCGGTATGTTTTTTGGGGAAAGCAACATCAGGTAGGGGTATTGCCTTTTCAAGACAAGTAACAAATTCTGAGAAAAATGAAAAAACCTTGAAAGGAATAGATAAGGTACAAGATCTCTGAATCAAAGGAAGAACCACAAAGCCAGTAGACTGCCAGGGCAAGAATTCAATTATACTTACCTTTCTTATAGTTTCTTATTGCTAAGGATCTGTGTTGAAGCAAAGCATGAAGCACTCTGATCTTAGATGTATAAATTCATGCTCTGATAAATAAAACACCTCTAAAGAGAAAAGAGGAAAACTTCAAGAAAAGTTTAAAGGGAAATAATTACTCCTTATTGCAAGGTATGTTAAATAGGACCTCTAAAAGCAGACTCTGATTGGCATGGTTAGATCTGCCCCCCTCCAAAGAGGCATGTGGTATTTGAGGTATAAAGGTACAAAAGACACTGGGTGGAGGTGGAAACATCCTAAGGTGGAAAAGGAAATTTCCCTGCACTGTACAGCACAGCGTGAAGATTGTTAAGCTCCCCATAAATCTGCCATATACTCAATGTCCCAGATCAGACAGAGCAATGACTCTACTGGGCATTCACTGCCCCAACTCCGTCCCCACTCACCTCTCCACTCATTAAAGTCTGTCTTCACTTAGCTGGTCGAGACCTCCAACTCCACAGCGCTGCCATAAAAACAGAGACATAGCTTGGCTAAGAGCAGTATTTTATCAGAGGCAGTGGTAAACACCAGTACAAGTCAGATTTGAGGCAGGCTTGTTTAACTCCATGCTGTTTCTTCCTAGCTGGAAGGCTGCAATTCCATGCCAATAAAGAAAGACTAATCACTTTCTTATTTTTTTCATTAAGCATGTGTTTTAGTTACTTAGGAGAACATGAAACCCACCCTGAGCAGTAATACTGCTAAGCCACCACAGCAAACTTTCCTCTTTCCCTCACAGAAGGAAAGCTGACAGCAGCTTCCAGGAGCTTCTGTGAGGAAAACTCATTCTCTGCTGTCCTGGGGCTGACAAAATTTGTTGAAATCTCTTTTTTTTTTATTTTTCCTGTAGGAATGTGTCTTTAGTAATGACCTTGGGTGCTGGCATAGTTACCAATTAAGAGCCATCTTGTTAATGACAGTAAATACCTGTTGTCTGCAGGTATTTCTAGTTTTTAATAATTTTTTCGTTGTGTCAGAGATAGAATTCTTGTTCTCACTGGCTGAATTCTTCAATCCTTCCCCATCTACATCCATCTACCCAATAGAACTCCTGAAATTTTCCTTGGGGTACAAAAGCGATTGCATTTGTTCTGTGGCTTTGTGGGGCAGACAAGAATTTAAAAGGTTTAAGCAAAATTACAAGAGAAAATGCAATGTTTTTTGGAACTTTTAAAACAATTTACCTTTCATGCTTCATTCTGAGCTCAGCTCAGAGACTACCCTTTCACAGTCAATCTGTCCCAGCCATCCCTCAATACACTGCAAACAAGATTAAGCTTTTGTTAGTGTCTCAAAGTCAATCAGGGTCATCTGCAGCAGGCAAGGATTGAAGGTGTTTTTTAACTTGCTCCTTATCCTTTTGTGATAAGGTTCATTCCTTTTCAACTACGTTCCAAATTGGGGGAAATATTTTTCTCTCAAACTTTGGAGACTTCTTCCTTGCCTTTAGAGCCATTGACTTTGAAAGATATTTTGTCTGTGGAACCTATGAAATATTTTCAGTCTTTTAACTGCAGCAATGTATATGTCTCATTTATAGCTATTTTACTACACACATCTATTCAGCTCTCAACTTTCAGGAGATTGTTTCCATTTCTTGATATTTTATTAATTTCAGTCATATTGCTGTTCTTTGTTGGTTTTTTCCTTAGGTTGGTTGGGGTGTTTGTTTTAAAGGATTGTTGTTTGCCTTTTAGATCTAGAACTTATCCACTGTGTTTGGCACAGTCCTTGAGAAGAATTGTTATAGAGACAGGCTCATAAAGGAGATAACTGAAGCCTGTGAAGATAATGGTTTGCATTTCAAAGGGATGTTCAGCTGAAAAATATTTATTCCCCTTCTCTGAACAAATGTTCCAGGGATGAGTCTTCATTGCACAAGCACTTCACCATCTGTCAAGCCTTGAGAAGTCAGACAAAATGCTGATCACTCATATGCACCTGTGAGCACTAGCTAGAGATTCACTTCTCTCATCACACCCACTTGTGCCATAGTGGCTTTTGTTCCCTGCTCAGTATCTCAGCTTATTTGCAGTTCTGACAACTCTTGGTCCAGGGCCAGTGAGATGCTACCATACCAAACTGAAGAAGAAACATATCTCCTAGCATAACATCAGGTTCAAAGTGGGCCAGCTAAAACACTAATTTCCAAGCTGCAAGTTATCGTAAAGTTTCTTCCCTTGCTCACTCTTCATGCATGGATATTAGTAAAGTGGTCTTTACTAATAAGGGACTGCCTAGATGGAGTCAGGACAGAAAGGTTCAGTAAAAGAAATGAGGTTTTCATCTAGAATCCTTCATGAGTAAATCAAACTTAGGTGATTAAATGTCTGGTAAAAGATCTGGTGTGCTCTCTGATCCTGCTAGGAGCTGCTCACTCGACACTCTGACTTATTCTATTGGCTTTGGTTGGCCATAAATTGCAAAAAAGCTTTCAGTGCATGAAGTTAAATATTTTTACTGTGATACTGCAACCTTAAGCTGAGGGCTCAGCTGCTAGATGTAAAGAGCAAGAAAGAACCAAAGAAGCATGACAGCAGAAAAACATTCTGTCTGCAAGGAAAAAAAGGATCTTAAGGTTTATATCTTAGAAAAGAGTCAATTTTGGGTTTTGCTTTTCTGCTCATACACTGAAATTCTCATTCTTGAGAAGATGAAAGCCTTAAAAATGAGCTCTTGTATGGTTTGTGAGAGCATTTATTCATTTGGAGACAACAAAAACTAATCATAAAAAATACTGACCTTAAACATACCCCATTCTCCCTTCAGATACAGCCCCAACACAACGTAATGAACATAACTCATCACAGGCACTCAGAACATGTAGGGTGAAATCCACTTATAAACAGGACCGTGACTACATTCAGGAAATTCTATGCCTGCCCAAATGGTTCTGAATGCCAGCAGCAACAGTTTAAATGTATAACCATGCTTTATCCCACAACAAACTACCAAGCCAAATTTGACTCTTGCCACATCTTTCTTAGGGCTAACTTCTGTCTTCAAGTTGATTTTAACAGGACTGTAGGGTATAGCTGAGCAAAAATGCATGAACCCTCAGTTTTTCTGACAGATTTATAAACTTCTGCTAGCAAAGAGATAGGCATTGGTCTGCTAGGCCTGATCAGGTGCTGAGTAGTGACAGAATGCTCTTTGTACCTTCCCTTGTCTCATTAGAGTTTTCTGGGGCTTTTGTATCTGTTATCTTCTTCCTCTTGATGATTCCGTTTCCTCTGCCATTTTCAGCTATGAATTTTGCAATATCACATGTTAAGTTGTAGTAAGTGAAGCCACATATATAGATAAAATATATGTATGCATGCCCACACAAAAGCATGCATAAACACAAGTATATAAAGCTGTACAGGATAAACTGTGTTTTAAATGAGCACATAACAAAGATTATATTTGGCATTCTCACGGTGTCATGCTCTTCACTCCATCTCCTGGAGATTTCTCCATTCTGTGATTCTTTTCTGAGCATATGCATACATATTCATGTGTATATAGAATTAAACAGCAAGGTATTTGCAGCATGTAGGAAAACTCTTCTCTGTGTAGAAGCACAAACTACCTGCTTGCAGCTCTGTCTTGATGCAAAGCAAAGGCTGTGCATCTCATGCACTGTTGCCAGATAGTCTTTGGAAGATCCTAATTCTGAATGCTGGCAGTAAGATTTGTCAGGTTTTGTAATGTAGGAAACTGCTGACAGAACTGGCTGAATTACTGCACTGCTGCTTCAGATCTCTGTTACTCCCTCCAAGGTCAGCTGTCCACTTTCAAAGGATGAAGAGATCCGAACAAATTCAGAGCCAGGCAGAAGTTTGAGCTAGCTCTCCTCCACTCATGCCAGTGGGACAGCAGGACTATTGCATATATAAGGAGGAATACAAAGTAGAAAGACAGAAGATCTGAAAAGACATTTCAGAACAAAAATGTTATGAAACTAACAAGACAACTAGTAAGAATTTTAGCTTGTGGTTACCTTTAGCTTGCATTTTTTTTCAGTTGCAGCAAGAAATTGTACCAGCTCTACATCCAACTCTGTAAGAGCAGAAGCCATTTGCAAACATCCTGATGAAGCTGGAAGCACACTGATTCCCATTAAGAGAATGTACTTTAGAAGTCCACTTCTTTGGGCATCTATTACTATCACCGAGTTTTATATCATCTAGCACAAGGGGAGTCCATGGCTATGATCCTCCTTCACCTGGAATCTGAAACAATTAAAATGACAGCCTCAAATATTGACAGAGCGTGTTGCCAAAAAGAAATTTGATTAACTGCTCAGGGACATCCATCTTTACTCATTACTCGCTGAAATTGCCCTGTCAGTCAGAGCAGCACAAGCTTTTTGTGTGGAAGATTTAGAAAAATCAGACTGAGCTGCAATCAAGGGACCTTCTCTGCTCAATTTACACTTGACATTATTTGCAAATCGCTTCCTTCAAGTAACAAAACTACTGTCAGAGAAGAGGACAATGAGAGGTTGCCAAATCTTTTTACTTCTCTTAATTACTTCAGTAGGAAATAGGAATCTTGAAGCCATTTCACAACTAAAAAATGCTGCTAACCAACAAAAAAAAAAAAAACAAAGAAAACTCCAAACCAACCAAAAAAACCAAACCAAAAAGCATGTCAAACCAAAACTCTCTTCATCTGTGACCTCTCATAGAAAGAGTTATACCAAACAATAACCACCAAGTGGTTATCTTGCCTTCAGCATGTACTTATACCTACCATAACACAAAGAATTAAAATATTCTGGAATTAAATTCTTGTACCAAATTAAGTTATTCTATGATTCTTCCGCATAGAATATAATTAATATTATAAAATCATCCCTGTAATATAATAAAACAGCATTCACAACTACACTGTTTTCAAAATGAGGGGGGAAGAAGAAAAAAGAAAGGTAGAGATAAAACCTTTTTTCACAGTTTTTTGAGCATATGACTGGACTAAGCCACTGCCTCTGCTGATTTTTTGTGCTATGTCCATTGTCTGCAGAGCTTATGAACACAGCCCAGCCCCTCCATAAGAGAATACCACTGACACACTTCTTTACATTCTTCCCAGAGGACAAGAAACATTGCACACTAAATGTAGACCTTTTATTTGAGCTGCAGAAAGTTGGCAGGGGTGGTTGGATTAAGGTTTTGGAGGGAGTTTCAGCAGTTTTTCTATTTTAATCTCTGGAAGTTCCTGTTTAAATTCTCTGTGTCTGGCTACAGACACCTGCAAGGACAGTGCTGTGAGGGAGAACTGAGTCTCACAGCTGTACACACAGGCACAGCTGGAGACGACTTTCCAAAGCACACTTCTGTAAAAGCCAGCTATGAGCATGAGCCCATGAGAGGCAGAAAATTTATCTAAGTGGTTCTCTGCTCTATGCCTCGTAGCATGATGCAGATGCAGTCTGACTGTGGTTCCAAACACTGCTAGACAGCACAGTTTAAGACGTCAGAAACTTGTTTAGGCTGATTGGTTACTAATGAAACCAGTAGCAGAGTTTTTGTGATGTCTTATAATAATATTTTAGGAGTTTTCCTAAAACATTCATAAAAGGCGAAGTCAAAGTGGAGCCTTGGATATGCTTTGGATATACTAATACTCAATGCAGCCTGCATAAGAGCATTCAAAAATGGCATAATGACATTTTTTACAGATAAACTTAAAAAAAAACTAATCTAGATAATTCTTTGCTTGACTTTCTTTGGATAGGTGTAAGTGCTTAAAATATCAAATGAGGCTAATTCTTAATGATGATTTCACAGGGAACAATCAAACACCGTCTGACATTTAGGATTCTGTTCTCTCAGAAATTAATCCTAAATGAACACTTTAAAACACTTAAAGGCTTATTTTTTCCCTTGACATTGCCTCTTTGCACAAAGACATGAGACAAATACTGAAGAACAAATAAGGCTTTGAAACGTTGCAAACCTCACCTTGCTACTACACTCCTGTAACATTCACAAAATGTCAAATGGATCTTCTTGGTTCTCCATGTTATACTGCTGCCTTTGAAGAAAAAAATGTTGGTTTAAGTATGCTGTTTGAAAGAGAAACCAGCCTGTTATTTTTGGTTTCTCCATTAGTAAGATAGTTACTTGCTGTGAAAGTCTACCTGACAGATATTTACAAAACATAAAGGCATATCTTTCTATCAAAGCTCTAAGTTCATAATAGTTTAGAATGCTCCACCACCCACTCCATTCCCCTGCTCCTACTAAGTGAATGAGAACATGCACTATTGTAATTAAAGACAGCATCCCTTAGGTATTATATTCTTGTGATAAGGGTTCGACCTTTCCCTGTCCTGGGAAAAAGACTGTATCTAAAGATGCAGTGCAGCCCTTTTTCTCAAACACAATGGCTAGCTAGAAGTCTGCAAAAAGAACAGTGGAGTGGCTTTTTCAGAGAAATCTACTGCAGCTCACCAGCAGAAATAGCTGACACAGTCAGACAGACAGTACCTTGCCTTACAGAAATACCTCAAGTCTCCCTATTCTGATTAATTGACCAGATATATTCATTGGAATCCAAATTAGCTGACTGGGACTGATCCACATTACTTCTTTTAAAAGGTGACAAGACACACTCTTCACCTATGGTCTTGAGTCAGCTTCAGCCTATGTGTAGTCCATAGGCTACTTTACCTTGCATTTGAGGTCAAGAGAATCTTAATCAGCTGTAAAACAAGGATCCTTGCATGAGCAAATACAGACTATTTGAAATAACAATGTTTCTGGAAAGAAATCTAAGCAAGGTATTTTTGAGAACTGTTGCATTCCGATACCAAACGGCAAAGCTATTCCAAAGTAGAAAAATTAGCTCTCCCACTTCTTACACAAACTTTTGGATCTAGATGTGTAAAGGGAACATCTGCAGCTGGCTGTAGGTTGTGGCAGACTCTGACAAACATAATCCCTGGAGACAGCAGCAGCCTGAATGTGGGAAGTTAGCAGAAGAGTACCAGAGACAAGTGGGAGAAAAACTATTGATCTCCATCTTTCTCCTTACCACAGCCTAATTTCTCTGGTGTGCAGCATGGCTTTAAGGTGCAATGCATTTTGAGGTAATTATAACACTACCAAAAGTCATCCTGAGGGAGGGCACCCAGTGTTTCTGCTTCTTCTAAAAGCTCAAATACTCCTTACTTAAGTGTGAGGAACTTCTCCATACACCTTTCTACTGCTGTACTGTGGTTCACAGCTAGAAGTCAAGATAAAGCAAGACTGAGATCTCTGAGGGCAGTATAGATTAGAACTGCATAATGATGAAAGAGTCATTACTTTCCATTTCAAAAAACTGTGTGTATCTCTAACAACTTCTTAAGCAAAAATGGATGGAAGAAGTGACCTTTAAGCTGAGCTAGCTAACATTTAAACAAGAAAAAAATACTCATATTGGTTCTTACTCTTAGCTTATTTGCTTAATAACATTAAGTTAGTATCTCTCTATTTGAATGAGCAAGATCTGGGCTTTTCACTACAAATATTTCACATGTAGGTGAACAAAAGAAAAGCCAGCCAATTCCTCTCTTCTCTAAGAATATCAAGCCTCTCATTTAAGAAACCAGCTTGTGGAGGTCACAAGTGACAGCAAACATTTATGAAAGCACCAGCACGCTTGGCTGCCACTGGACTAATGTGGCAGGGAGGGGAAATCAGAGTCCTGCATGGAGTGCGCAGGGCAGCAGGGCCTGTGGCATGATTCACTGACATGGTTCAGCAATGGCACTAGAATAATGGAGTAGAACCTTCAAGTGACTTGGTCAGCTATGGAGACAGCTTGAAACTACCTGGCTCTCCATGAGGAATTTGAGAAGATCTAGAGCAAACTGTAAAGCTCCTGTCTCCCAACTGCTCTGTCTCCCTGCAAGGCACCTGCACAGTGCAAGAATTCTTGACTGACCATATCTGGACAGCAAAATTAAACTTTCTGTAATATTTTGAGTGATGGCAAGTTTCCCACAGGAGAAAAAGAAAACATCTTAGTTTACAAAGTTGGGCTTTTTTTTAATAGAAATATATTTTAGTCATAAGGGCAAGTCATAAAGAAAAATCCAATGGATGATAAGAGGCCCTGAAGAGAAACCAGCATTCCAAAATACTTTTGATTACATTAACAACTCATTTTCCTTTGTTCAGGTTATTCCTGGGAGATCAACAAACTTTGTGGATCTCGTAAAGGTTAGCTTCACTATCCAGTCCAGTTTTCAGCTCTGTCAGTCCTGACACCAAAGTCAGAATCAAGAAATCCCCAAGGTTGTGGCACAAACCAGTCAGTCCTCTTAGCCTGGCACCTGCACAGTTCAGAAATCCTGCAATGGCCACAGAGCTCTTGGGTCACTTTACTCAAAAAGATCTGATAAAGGGAGCAGCTTCTTGCCTTACATACTGGCAACTGGCTTCTCAGGCAGGCCAATACCATCAGACAAGCGTTGATTTGCTGTTTTTTCCAAAAATAAAAGTTTTGAAACATCAATTTATGGAAAGTAATCAATTTGGATTGACTCAGAGCAAAAAAAACCCCACAAGTTCTGAAATGTCAAAATCCTATTTCTTTAACAACACGCTGAAGCCTTGAAAATTGGCAGTTCATCATATCAGGCTAGTTCATCATATCTCTACTTGATGGGGTCTGATAAGAAACATCAAATTTACTGAAAGGGGTATTTTTCTTGAATTTATGGCTGATCTCTCATTTTTGGACACAGCTGGACATTTGCATTTAAGTTTGTGACCATTTTCTTTGCACACTTTCAAGACAAGTTATTTACACTGTACATAACTTTCATTGCTTGTTGATGTCATGTCTAGGAATAAAAAATATTCTTCCGTTTTGTAATTTCAGCAGCAGGTGAAATTAGGACATTCTCCATGATCAGATAAGATTCTCTTTCCCAAGAAGATGTAGTAAAAAGTCAAAGTGATCAACACAAAAGGCAACCAGTAATCTACTCACAGAAAACCTCAGAGGTTGTCAGGCAATCAACAGAAGTATGGTGGATGTCTTAAAGTAATGATATTTTTAATCTTGTAAAATACAGAGCTGATAAAGGCAGTCCTGGGACTCTTTCACAACAGAGAGATTGTAAAGCAAATTTTAATTTAATTTACTGCAGGAGGAGTTTTATATACCAGGGAAAATTCACTCTAGAGAGCTTTTTAGAAGTTAAAAAAAAAAATCTCTATATGTTTAAACCTGAACTTTCAGGCAGGAACAACAGAATTTAGACCCATGACTGTCAGATGCGGCAAAGCAACACACAAAATTCGATTCTATTGCTTCTGCCACCACAGGTAGGTGCACAGGATAGGGATTTTGTGCAAAACATGCAGGAAAGGGTTGTCTTACCCTACATGCACATCCCAAATAAGGGTTTGTTCAGAGTGGACACTAGCTTGGCTTCCTGTAAACTTGGGGAGAACTAAAGCAGTTAAAAGTCTTAGTCAGTGATACAATGTTGTTCTTTTTTCCCCTCCCGATTTTTGGTCTGATGTTTCCTGGCTCACATTTAACATGTCCTCAACTAATCAAAACTTTATTAAGATGTCAAGGAGACAGGTACAGCCAGAAATTTCAAGGGAGCACATTTTTGCCCATAAATTATTTAAAATCCACTCATTATGAAGAAGTAAGCACAGGGCTGTCACAATGAATCCATCTCTCTTAACACAGGATGATTATCCATTATATTTGGAAACATCTCGGTAGCACTGAAGAGGAGCTCCAAGGGGACTAAGACTGGAGCATGACCTAACGCTTTTTAATTGCTGAGGCAACAAAGGCTAAATAACTTTGCTTTCCTACCAGGAAAAAACAGTAAGCCAGCCACAGGAGAAAAAGTAAAACAAAGGATAACTACAGAGAAGTTAGAAAATCACCGGTACTTTTTTGTTACCAAAAATGGAGGAAACAAATTATTTATATAAATTATTAATAATTATTATTATTAAATTGTAAAAAAAAAAAAAGAAAACCAACAAAAAAAAACCACCTGCATTTTGCAAAAACGACACATGTTTAGGTAATTTAAGAAATAAACTGGGACACCAGAAAACAGGATTGTCATTAATCATTGCTTCATTTTCCTGTAAATTTCCAAAGCTTAAGAACTAAGTTTTCAAAAGCAGATATCTATCCAAACAGCGTGCAAAGTGGGATCTGTGGCTCTAGACTCACAAGTGCCCTGTTCTGTGTATCTGTGTGCATAAAGTTCTGAGCACAAATGGCATGTGGGCATCACATGCATGTACACACAGAGTCAAGTGCACACAGGACCATTTGTGTCTGTGCTTTGAGATGAGGGTCTGTAGACACCAGTGAAGAAGACAGTTTTGAAGACTAGATGTCTGCTGGAGGTGACAAAAGGAAAAGTAATAAAGTAGATTTGACTACCTATTTTTGGCTTTGGAAGTTGCATGCAGTCAGTGCTACTCAAAAGTGGCTAATGTAGTTTTCTTTAAATCAGCGATTACATAACAAATAATATTTAGAAACAAACACTAGACAGTCCTCTGCTAAGTCCTAGCACGAATTTACCTGAGTTCCTTCAAGAGAGAATCACTTTCTTTATCCTTTTTTCCTTTGGAATCACATACAAACAAAATCAGAATCTCTTCCAATCAGAAGATTTGTCAAATAATATATGCCCTACAAATACATTTGCTCAGATTGCTATTACAAAATACTATTTCAGAGGAGAATAGACTCAGACTAAGCTCGGCATGGCTCCTGTAGGTAACAACTTCCACATGCTGTTTTTTGCTTGGATAGTGTTAATTTTCATCAGAGTAGCTGGTATGTTATTGCGTTTTGGATTTGTGCAGATCACAGGGTTGATAACACAGAGGTGATTTTGTTATTGCTGAGCAGGGCTCACACAGAGCCAAGGCCAGGTGACCCCAGCTGACCAACAGGATATTCCAGACTATATGACATCATGCTCAGTATAAAGCAGGAAGACGGGACATTCGGAGAGAAGGTGTTTGTCTTCCCAGTCACTGTTACGTGCGATGGGTCCCTGCTTTCCTGGAGCTGGCTACCACCTGCCTACCCAAGGGGAGCAGTGAATCAATTATTTTTTTTTGCTTTGCTTGTAATGCTCAGCTTTTTCTCTCTGTTAAACTGTCACTATCTCTACCCAGGAGTTCTTTTGTTTTTACCCTTCCAATTCTCTCCACAATCCTGCTGGTTGGGCAGTGAGCGAGCAGCTGTGTGGGGCTTGGCTGCTGCCTGGGTGAAACCATAACAATCCCTCATTTCAAAGATGGGGAGCACTGAAGTCTGAAGCAGACTGACACCCCACTGTGCAGCACTGGCACCAAGTTAAGGTTGGGAAGGTGCTTCCACTCTAACCCCTGATTTTTCATCACTTCTGCACTGCACAAACAGCCTCCTGTGAAACAAAGAATTTGGAAAGAAAACATGACTGAAAGCTGGTTTAATCTCACAGATTAATTTTGAGAGAATAAGCATTACTTGCCATGCTCAGAGGCACTGGTTTCCCTACTTTTTGTTTTTTTCCCCTCAAACTTTAATTTGTTTTCTTACTCACTGCCAGAGCTTTACTCAGAGTGGGATATGTATGTATGCCAGCAAATCATAGACTTGTCCTTAAAGGACAGAATAACGAGTGAGGAAAGAAGAGGGAAGGGAGGAGTGAGATTTCACCTATTTTGTTGCCACAGGCAAACAGCTCCCCATACACTAACTGAACCACTGCAGTAATGCCAGTTCCTTCCTGATAAGGAATTTCAAAGCCATGGAACAAAACACAGATGAATAAGTGAAAAGATAGAGACTGACCAGTCCTGAAGATCTGCAGCTGGCATTATTTTGAACTGGTCAGGGAACTCATGCTCAGAGGCAGTCAGCCTAGCTGGCCTCAGGGGGCCACTGAAGCTCCCAGCTTTGAGTGTCAAGCCTATTTACAAAAACAACATTTGAGTACTCACTGCCTTCTTAAAATAGTACAAAATGGGCACAACATGTCCCAAGAAGTTCTCTCAAAGAAAAGGCCAGTATTCACTGTAGCTTTCTGTAAAAGTCTGCTTACTCTCCACCTTATGTTAATTTAGGCATGATGTAGATACATTGATGTCTATGTAGGTACTTATGATAAAAACACAAGCGAACAAGTTCAAAACCAGATCAAAATTATTTTTTATAACCTACAGGGCACCTGTAACATACCTTTTAAAAAAATACATAGCTTCTCAATTATCATGTGCCATGATGAATGAAGCCTGCTGTGCCAAGTCACCTCAGTTTGTATGCAAAGTGCAAGCCAAACCCCAACAGAAAGCAAGAGTAAACCTCTTCAGAAGCAAGAAAAACACCAGCTAAGAGTTTTTTCACACTGCCTATTTTAAAGTAACCAAAAAGCGATGGAAGAATAATCTAATCCATCTGCAAGGTCTAACCCCATAGTTGCACATACCAAACCTACTAGGAATTTACTTCTTCACTATGTCCCCACAGTCAACAACACTTCAGAATTTAAACATTTTTGGCTGAACTTTATGAAGATTAAGTTGCCATAAAAAATATGACCTGCTATTAGCATTTTGAAGAGCTGTATAAAAAAAAAAAAAAAAAAAAACCAAAAAAAAAAAAAAAAAACCAAAAAAAACCAAAAAAAAAAAAAAAAACAAAACCAAAAACACAACAAACCAAAACAAACCACAAAAAAACCCCAAACACTTCATCCTTACCATCCTAACATTTCCCAAGCTTAAGGGGCCAGAAGTGCTACAGGAGATTTTGAGCAGCACAAAGGAGAGAAATTATTCCCATGGGTTCCCCCAGGGCAGCCATTCTAGCTAACAGAAGGAAGAAAGGAGCACAGGCCAGGCTCCAGGGAACAGCCAGGAAAGCTCCCCAGGTCCAGAGTGGTGAAAGAATTGAAGAGCATGACAGCTCTTCAGGGTGAGCCTAAGGGTGCTGAGAAGAGGCAGAGAGCAAAACTGGAGAAGATGAAGAAAAATGCTTATGTTCAGTGAGTAGCACAGGGATGTGCACAATTTTCAAATATACTCTTCCAATTTCCATTGCATTCCTTAATAATATACTTGTCCCAGGTGGTTCCAATTTCAGCCTTAGCCAGCAAACCCCTGAAAACACAAAACACATGCTAGTTTTGGATTAGTACCAGAAACATACGATGGCAACATACTAATCCAACAGGTTGCTATTATAATCAGTACTTCAGGCAGAAAAACCTGTATTACTGATTTTTTCTACTCCCTCAGGAATTAGTTTTCCATTGGTCTATATGTCTCTGTGCCATTTTTACAAAGTATTTTTTTTTTTATCAAAAAAACTACAGATTCTAGAAAAATGAAGGGTATTTCTGGTCCAATTTTCTTCCTCGGTCTTCCCTCCACAGTCATGACTGCTCCCTGTATTATTGCCATCAGTTTTTAGTCTGAATCCAGCTCTAGAATGCATTCAGAGACAATATTTCTACCACTTTTATTCATTCAGTAGATCCAGTGCTAGCAATGCCATGCACTTTTGACTGCAGTCCTGTGAACTGCACATAAATCTCACATTAGTACCTGCATATCTTGAACAACTGCAAGAAGATGCTTTCCCATTCTGCTCTGTTCCTCCTCTACTGAAATGAAGTCTTCCTTGCATAGAAAAATACCTGGCTTAAGGTATTAATCTCCCTCACAACTGCATTTTGGATTACATGCAGAACATAATGAATTGAATCTAACACAGACATTAGAGGGCACATCTCTTCAGCCAGCTGCCCTTTCTGCTCTGTGAGAGCTCACCTGGAGGAGGTACATGAAATATACCCCTTATTCTATCAGCACTTTAACTTCTGCTAACGGCACAAAGCTATTTGCATATTGCAGTCATAAGCTGTTTGAGCTATCTGAAAGACTGCTCGAGCCTTTCTCAAAACCTTGAGCCTTTGAAAGCACTTCTACCAAAATATCTTCCTTGTTAGTGCTCTTAATTACTTTTAGCATTGTTTTGATTCATTTTCCTGCTTCTTTTTCTACAACTTCTACTTGAAATACAATTGGTCATATTTATAATGTGTTTTCATTGTGTGAGCATGAAGTGCTTCTTCCACTTCTAACTACAGTTGTTCCATTTGCATAACATTCCAAATTATGAATTCAACTCTCCTGGGGTTTTTATTTCTGTAAGATGTAGCATTGTGCTAAAAGACATAATAAGCATATAGGATTTTAATTTTTTCTAATTATTGACAATAAGCCTATATATTTTTTCACAGACAATTTTAAAGCTCTAGGGAATAACTCAGTGTGATGATTACATGAAATTAAAAGAATCCATTTAAATCTGTCTCAAGATTAGTCAAATGTAAATGACAATTTATTTTTTAATATTAACTTTATCAGAATAGTAATACCTGGTAGTCTAACCAACTTTTTAATTAACAGCTTATTATGATGGAAACATTTTACTTATGGAGAGACACTGTGTGTATAAATATGCCCCTTTTTTTCCATAATTAGTGTGGGTGAAAAACAGTTTGGGGAATCTATCTTTGTACAGTACATGAATTTCAATTTGATTTTATAAACAGTCTCTTTTCTTAAACCTTTCACTGTATTCTGTGTGCTGCTCAACATATTTTGGAGAAGGGAGGAAGTGTGTAGGAAGATGTGTCTCAAAACAGGCTGATTATTAAGGATTATCACTACCTGAACCAATGCTGCCTGGGGAGAATGAAGAGGAGCAATATCCTTGATAAAGCTCTTTCCCCCTAACTTATCTGGAGGAAGCTGAAAGAATCATATTTCCACAGAAGCAGAACAAAAGCTCAGGTGTCAGGCTTGGAGACCACAGAGCTTAAAAGATTTGGGGTTGAAGGGAGGGGGAGTGGGGGGAGGCCAATATTTGAACAAATGATGGAAAGTTGAGCACCATGGGAAAAAATTGAGAGGTGACTGTTTGCCTGCACCACGGGTAAGAAAAAAAGCTGTCAGCAGACATTCAAACAAGAAGCCACAAAACGGAATCTGAATCCTGTAAAATTTGTGCCTAGAGTCAGTTGCTGTTCCTCAGCAAAAAGGAAGCTGGGGCAGAATTTTTTTATTGCTTTATGCACAACTGCACAGTTCTTGCAGTAGCTTGGGAAAGCTACATGGTTTGGAATTTTCATTAAACTTCTTTTTGTCTCCTTTTCCACGTTGTATTGAATTCTGGAACTGTGGGATACACTGCTGTCTGCACTGGGCTGGGGAGGCACCAAGGCAGCTGGATCATGAACCCACTGGCACATACAGACAGTGAACAGAGGGCACTGTGCTCAAGCAGCAAGGCAGGAAACCTGAGAAAAGAGAATGGTAGGGTTTAGCCAGGCTTGAAGCGCCAAACATCCTAATTTGGTGTGCTGACAACCACCAGGACTTGCCTGCCCCCTCCACCCCTGGGAATGTTCAGCTGGAATATGTTCCTCTGGGAAATGGCTGAACAGCAAAGCTATTCAGCAGAGACTAGGATATAACCCCAGTAAATGTATTTAATAGTAAAGTAAAAAAATTCACCTCTAGCAGTTCAGTTTCTGAACTTGTAATTTCCTCAAAATGTCATTACTTTGTTATAAAGGCAGTATTTTAAGAGGCAAAAGTGAAGGAATAGAAAGCAGTTCTAAGACTTCTTTTTTTCTTTTACAAATATATATCTCAATTACCAGTGAGATACACGTGCTTAAACTCGGGTATGAATCTCAGGAATCAGCAGGGAACGCAACTCAGCAAGACATGAACTTCAGCCCTCTACCTGCAGCACAAATTGGTCAGGGCTATTCTTCCAGGACTCTTAGTGAACCCACAGCACTGAAACACGAGGAGCACCAGGGTGAGCATCTCCACCTGCAGGCTATGAACACTGTGACTGCCAACACAAAGAACCTTCCTTGAGGATTTCACGCTTGCAGTTCTGACAAGCAGTAGAAACACTTAATTACAGTGACTTTTCCAATAAGCATCTGGGCAATGTGGAGCATAGAGGGTATCTCGTGCTGGGAAGCAGTAAATGTTTCTCACTGTCACATGTGAAACACTTAGAGGCAACCCATAACCTAAAACATATTGTAGCACAGCTACTGGGGAAGCAATGGTAACAAGAACCAAGCCAATTGATCTCTTCATTCCTAACAATCAGGATGAGGTATTCAGAGGTCTGACCTTTAAGGTCCCCCAAACAGTTATTTTAATTAACTTAAGTTTACCCATCTCATCATATTTCCAAAGCATAGGGTATCCTACATCTTGCTTCTGCCTCTTGTGAAGTTTCTTGAAGAATTTCAGAGGTCAAAAGATACGTCCACATGGCACAGCCCTAAAACTACCCAAACTGGGCAGGTATCAGGTGGAATATCAACTGCTTAGGCACTCTCCCACAACAGCTTGCTGTTGACTTCAGTGCCAGTTACTCAGGTCAGCCTGCACAAGGTTCCACAGCATAGGAGCATCATCCCCTGTTCCAACCAAACATTTAATTACTACTATAGACACTGTCCTGTATATATACATATACTATATACACACTGTCCTGTGCAGTGACAGCAGGAAGACCAATCTCATCAAAACAACAAAAACAAAAAAGTCCTCTACTTTTACACTGTGTCAAAACCCAGAGTCCTCCAAAACTACAAGATAGTGCACTTAAATAAGCATTTCAAAGAAAAATTAGCAATCAGAGTTAGTGCCCAATTAAGACAGATAACTCCCCAGGAGACAAAATCTCTACCTTTTCACAACACAAGTAAAAAACATTATGTCAGTTCATGGAGTGCAAGTTACAACCAGAAGGCTGATTGCTCTCAGTTGGCTCAAGTTCTGCCAGAAAAACACATCATCACCCCGACAGTTCTGGTGCCATTCACAGCTGGATCAATTGAAGTGGAATGACCTTTGGTGTGAACAGAACAGGCCACATACCCTTCCCTCTCCAAAGACTTTTTATATCATGAGAAACATCCAAAGACTTTTTATACCATGAGAAACAAAGAATTTTTTGGAGGGACCTGTAACCCACTTCCATAATAGGCTGTGGGTGCAGCAATTTTGGCTGAAGAAAACTGTGTAGCTCTTCCAGGACATGAGTTGCAGCAGGTTTTGTACAAGAAGAGGCATCTGAAAAGCTAAGGAAAAGGAAACTGAACATCTTAAAAGTCCTTCCCAAATTTCATTATGGCCAGGAAGATGTATTCCAAAGCGGAACTAATTTTCTGGATTGTAGTGCATTTAAAGAAAATATAACCAAGCTTTTTAAACCACAACAGATTTCTTTTCTTCACATATTCATTAACTTGGCATTTTACTTCATTGAAATGCTATAGGTCCTCCACATAAAAATGTGTCCCACAAATGCAATTTCAACTAAACAGCCTTCTAAGTGCTGCTTGCCTTTGAGTGTGTCTCTGTGGGGACACTGAAGAAGGTGCATTGAGGATGGATTAATATTGAAAAAATTCTCTGAAGTAATTCAGTAATCACAGATCTTTTGGTATGCAGTTTCAGAGCTTCCTGTAGCTTGGCTGTTTGTCAGGATTTATTAAATCTGGGCACCACATGAAACATTTGTCTCCACTTTTCATAACATGTTCATCTATACCATAACTGGCATACAACTACTTAAAAATCCTAGGTTGCAGTCCATGAACAGAAATATTTGACACACAATGCTAATCTCTCTCCAGTCTGCTCTTCTGTCCCTCTGTGAGAATAGTAGGATGCTCGTCCTCAGGCTGCAACAACAAATTGGCCATGGAACAACAGATCTTCTGGATCTCTCTGGAAAAACCTTGCTCCTTTATAGCAGTCCCTACACTCATTGCTTTACCCTTCAGTGAACTTATGTCAATATTTGGATTTTAAATTAAAAGTTGCTGGTGAAGTCACAGCTCTAGGATACACACAGACAGCTGACTTGGCATTGTGGGGCAGCAGGGATCATTCTGCAACTATTAAAAAAGCATTGTCAGAGCAGCATCTCTAATGGTGCCTGTTGGTACTTTGTGTGTCACAGAACCTTACAAGATGATGAATACCCCATATAATCTTGTCTCCAAAGATTTTGCTACAACAAAATCTTTTTGTCTGTCAGGGAAATGCTTGACTGCTGCACTGCAACAGAGAAATGCTTCAAGAAGAAAACTTAGGCAAACAAGACCAATGCCACCGCACACAGGCAGAACTGCAAATAAACTACTGATGGATCAGCTTAGAAGAGGATTGGCAGCAAGCCTCAGCTCCAAGTACACCTACTGAAGTCACTGAAAACCACTTCAGGCATTCCCCTCTGTATCTTGCAAACAGATTCCCCTCTGTATCTTGCAAACCTAAAATTCACTTCCCCATTTGGAATCACCATGTTCTGCTCTCCTGATTTGCTCCAGCCTTTATCCAGGCACAGCAGAGCCATAGAGGAAGCAACAGGCCAATGTTCCTCTGTTCCTTCAAAAGGAGTAGGTATAATAATTCTGTCACTGTTGTCACGTTTTGTTGAAGATAAGTTAATCACCTCCCCTCACAGTTTCTCTAAAAGCTATTTCTCCTTTCCTAAAATTTATTCTAAGCATTAAGAAAGCATGCCATGGAAAAGACTGGAGAGCAGCTGCTACTGAGTTGCAACAAGACATCCACCATAGAACTTCACCATGCAGAAACAAAGCTGGGATTCTAATTTATAAGCTTCTTTAAAAAGAAAGCTCTAAAAGAAAAAGCTGGGTGGGATCTATTTGATTCTCAATATTCTTAAACTTACATTTAAAATACTTATTCCCAAATTCCTTGGTATGCTGAATTTACAGAGAATAATAATTTAAAAAAAAAATCTTTTAGTCAAGTTCTGTCAGCAGCATGAGGGGACAATTTCAGATATCTAGGGGTTCCTCTTATTATTTGAGCAATCATGGTTTGAGTCCCATGCAGACATCTGGAGAGATTTAACTACTTTCATTAGGATTCTTCACTTGCAATAGTCCTTCAATTACAAGGGAATAAAGCAAAAATGTATTTTGGGTGGAGGAGAAAAGACTCAGTGGGAAACAAAATAACTTGGGAAAGTGACAAATCAACTATATCTTCTAGGTAAGGCATTCCAATCCCCAGGATTTCTTGGCAATGCATCTAAGTTCAGCCTTTTCCTCACAGCTGTGAGTGACTATAGAACCAATGTTTCAGAGTTGGCATGAGCCTTCATTCTCTGCTGTCACAGTTGCAGTTTGCTATTCAGGTTCAGCTCTGGGCATGAAGAGATGAATGGCTCTGAAGGCACTACTTAAAGTTCTCTCAGCTGCAGTGCACATGCTTTTATTTGCTGATAAGTAGAAAAGGAGTCCCTCACTGGAGGCCACCTCTTAATTCAATCACAGCCTTCCAGAGCTTCAGCACAAGCAATGGATGTATTGCCTGCCAACCTTCTCAAAGCCACAGAGGCTCAGTACTGAGTCTCCAAGGTGCATGAACACTTAAACAGCCCTTTCAAACAGTTATACGGACCCAGTGGGGGGAAAAAAAAGCAATAGCTGCTATTTTTTCCTTCACTTAACCTGTCTTGCTATGGAAATGAGGCTGAGGTAATATTTGCCTATGTGCATCCTTTCTTTTAAGCTTCTTTCTCTTTTTCTTACTCTTTTCTCTACCACCACTAACATTAGAACCTAAAACAATGACTTTAGCGCTGTAGACTTCTCTGAGGTTCTATCATAAAAAAAAAAAAAAAATCACCCTAATAGTGGAGAAATGTCCTGTAAGCCCCACAAGCAAAGGAATCAGTGCAATGAAAACTTGTACTGTTTAAGACACCAGAAAACCCACAGAGGAAGGAGCTCTTATCCATGCTGGCTATAGTTTATAGTCACTGAAAACCAAAAGCTCTTGCTTCTGGTGTTATGAGTGTGTTGTGTTCTGTTTTTCAGTGGCTTACTCTGTGCATACACAGGACAGCACTGCTTCCTCAACAAGGAGGAACACACACCTACAGCCTTGACAATCTGACATACAGTTTCTGTCCCCTGCACACATTCAGAGCAGCCAGGGTGTATTAACTTTCCTCCATCTCTTTTGTCTCACTGGAGCCACAAAGCTGCTCTGGGGGGCCTTCCCTCTCTGCTCAGCAACAAATGCAGCAAGCTCCCATCTGTTGAACTTCAGGCCACAAATCACATTCCAAAGCAAAATACATGAAAGAAAGTTAAAAAAAAAAAAAAAAAGAAAAAATTAGTTTCTGCTTTTTAATTAGCTACTTCCCTGAACAAACAAGGCCAAGGCACAGAGGCAGAAAGGAATGTGCAAACTGAGGAAGTGCAAACTTATAAACAGAGGTGTTCAAACTAAGGGGAGAACCAGACACAGAGAAGGAAACTGCTGGTTCAGCTCAGGAAACAGCAGTGACTGATATTCATAAACTATAATGACGCAGGTGATTGCCAGGGCTCTCCATTGACTTGGTGAGCCAAAATACACAGCTCCTCCCCTTGTCCTGTATAGGGTAAAGATGTCACAGGCAGACAGAATTAGTCACTGTGAGAGTATGAACAGTACAGGTTGATGGTGCTGGTCATGAATTTTAAGAGCCAGACTCTGGACAGACATCTCAGCAGAGGATAACCCATTAAGAAGAAATATGACATCTTCAGGTGATAGGTCACTACAGAATTTCTATTTTGGGCGCCACAGTCAGCTGTGTGATAGATCATGATCACCACCTGACTTGTAACAGAATCTTGTGTGAGGGGATGTGGTTTGGCTAAACCTCAGGAAAGGGGCATTGTGAGATGCAGTGCTGAACAGAGGTCTGAATCAGGTCTATGCTTCATCAAGGGCCTACAGACATAAAACAAGTCTATCTGTTATGATTTGTGCTGGGTATATTTTTTCCCTGGAACAGAGCCATTTGATGTACTTTTGCAGTACGCCATAAGTCAGAAGAACTCCATCAGAATTCTTGTGGTGAAAGCTTACTCAAAACATGCCAAAAAAAAAAAAAAAAAAAAAAAAAAAAGAGCCAAGCTGAAGACAGACAGCATTCTCAGACCTTGTTAAAAGAAAAAAGTCTCTCTCAACATTTGCTTTGGCATTCTTACAGTGTAGCATGCCAGACCAGTACCTCCTAGTAATCTGTTAAAATATTTATGCGCTTGCAATATTTTAAATGCATTGGTATTCTGGATGTTTTGGGAAGGCTGGAGGGACCAAGAGAAGGAACACGTTTCAGCCTGAAGCATGACGACACAATGAAGAGCTCTGGGCTAGCACCAGACATCATGGCCTGCCAGAATCCTTGCATCAGAACAGCTGGACTTGTTCAGGCTACTTTGAGACAAATGGGAACTGTGCGTTCTGGAAGTTAGCATTGAGGTGCTGTCTCCACTGTTTTGCTGTGGGCTCCACTGTGGTTTTACACACCACATCCTACTGCAATTTTCAATCCTTCCCCAAAAGCACCAAACTCAAACAATAAATCATTTTACAACCAGAAGTAACTCACTCTGGATAGGGGCACCACAAGCAGCAGTTTCCCCAAGCAAAAGTGTTTTGCAGTCCTCATTATGAGCTAAAGGGAAATTTTTTTGATCATCTGTGCCAGGGCAGCACAGCCTTGCCAGAATAGTAGAGATCAACTTCACACCCACTGAGCTTTTGTTCAAACACTAATGCTGAAATCCTAGTAAGAGGTGCCAATGTCTGTTTCCTATCTCTCCTATGCAAGGAAAGGGGGTCTCTGGCTGGCTGACATTTGAAAAGATCCTGATGCTTACTTTCCAGCCAGATGACAGATGTATAAGAAAGGCTGTCAACTCATTTCTCATAAAGCAATTTTTAAAAGTCTGGCATATTTCAGCTCACACTGAATATGAGCAACACGCTGAACCCCAAAATGCTTTTTCAAAACACTGTATAGTGATTGCACCAGTATGAACCTGCCAGGTCTAGACTAATGTAGACTGTGGAGCTATTTTGTGTGAGGTCAAATGTATGGCCTGTTCTCTTTAGTGAAATATCTCACCATAATATTTCACTGCATCTGTCAATTAAATCTTATGCCTCTGCATTTAGGAATGATAGCTACCTACAGAAAGTAACTATCACTGCACCTTAACCCCATTAAATGCTGCACAGGGCTGAGAACATTTCACGTGATAAAAAACAAACAGAAACAAGCAAACAAACAAAAAAGAGTTTTAAGTTGTCCTACAAGGGAAAATAATACATTTGTATTTCCCTTGGTCAAAGCATAAGCTCACCATTTAATTGCAACTTGTTTGATAGCAATCTGTTAATACTTGTATAAAAGTCCTTGAGGAATCAAAGTGAAAACAGCACAGAAAACAGCAACATAAAGCAAACTTCAGGACATCTGATGAATACCCAAGCAGTGCAAGAAGTGAAAATGATTAATGGTATAGTATCAGCACACAACAGCCCAGTGGAAGTAAGATAGCTGGGGTTTAGAAAGCAGGGCCATTAACACACAAGGTGAAATGACCATGCAAACACTGGTGGCTGAAGGACGAGGTAGCAGGAAACAAAACCAAGCTACTGTTGCCTGTAAACCAGGTACTAAAAAGCCAGGGCAGCAGGCCAACATACTGATGAAAAAGAGCAAAGTACAGTAATTATTCCTCCCCTCTCACAAAAAAGTAGCAGGTTAATTTTATCCTAGAACAAAAACCATATGCCATTGAAGGAGCATTACAGGATCAGCTCAATATTCTAACCTAGCTGTCTAATAAGAACATTTTTTTTTCCCTAAGCACTTGGCAGTGGAGAAGAACATCCCATGGCATCTTGCAAATTATTGTTCTTTCTCAAAACAAATTTACAAAAGGAAAAAGGTTTTAAAATATGAGCCTACAGAAAAAAAAAAAAGTTCCTTTTAAAAATTCTATAACCTAGATGAATTGCCAGACTTAGGGAAAGTCTGAACTTGGGCTCATGTTCTGAGCAAAATTCTGATCACCAGTATGAAATGCGAGTTCCTCCTTTGTTGTAGCATTTAAAGAGCACATATTGTGAGTTCTCCATGAAGTTCAAACATCTACTCCTCTTTTGTGCAGCTAGACAACAAAATCTGATACAATTAAAATTATATAGCACCCTTCTAGCTCTCATTTAAAAGAAAATCTTCTATATGCAAAACAATTGAAAGGGATGTAGCTACATGTTGCTATGCTGGCAGTCAGAACCAATAGGATTCAAAATTAACTTCAACTTCTTTTAGGTAGTTGAGACAACTAATTGAGATTCAGAGAAGCATAAGGGAAATGGCACTTCTTATCAGTGAAAAGAGTAGAGGAACTGCCCTTTTACACATTAGCTTTATCTCTATTCCAGTACAATCCTCCATTTAATGTTTTATCTGATGATGCCATGCATTTTCCAGACTGCTGCTGAGCTCCTGTGGGATGTCACAGATACCATGGTCACTGCACTCAAGGTAAGCTCCCTACAGAATATGCAGGACTTTTAGAGAAGTGACATCAAACCAAGCTAAACTATTTCTTCTGGCACTATTTAAATCATACTTTTCTTATTACAGGTGTACATACAGCAATGTACCATAACGTCCATTTTCAGCAACAAGTTCTGTCTCTATTTTCTATGCCGCCTTAAAAAAAAATACAGATTCTTTAAAAATGTAGATTATTGACCATCAACAGCATCCAAACAATAACTGTTGTAGTGCTTTGATATAGCAAAACGTTTTTAAAGACTCTTGATAGAGGCATTATAGAATGAGTTGTTTTCAAAGTGGATCCCAGTAGCTTCTCTTTTCATTTCATGTTATCTGTGTGGCCAGAAGGCTCAGCAGACCTCTCTGCCATTGCAGCCAGTGCAGTGTTCAGCAGCATTCCTGCTCAGTGGCTGGAACAGCCAGTGACTGATTGTATTGTCTGCTCTTATGCTGTCCTACAAGCTTGTTAGATCCCTTAATGGTGAAGGATTGACTCTCCTTATGTCCTCTTCCTTGCTGACTTTCATTCAGCCATTGCCAACTGAGACCATGGTACACAAGATCCACCATTAAAGGAAAAGGTCTTTAAAGTTTTTTGCTGAGACCTACACTGAAGGTATTTCCTGTTGAGACATCTATCTGAAACTATCAAAAATATTTTTCCCTTTACTGCATGTTCATTTTACATGAATTCCTAGACCAAAGTAAAGTTGCAATTGTATGTCCCTCATTTCTGCACTAGATCTATTTTAATACCAATAAAGTATGCAAAAGCATTATTGAAACCTTTAAACCATATGTTAATTAGCCTCAGACATGAACTAAAAGACATGCCTTAAAGACATGAACTAAAGAGCTCTTCATAAAAATAATCTTTTTAGCAGCTCCTCATGATTCAGATCCTGAGTTCTCAGCCTTTCACATGAAAGACAGGGAAGCTGAAAGGCAAGGTCCAGAGCAGTTTGTTTGGTAAGCATCTCATTTTACTTTGCCTCCTTCTCCATGTAGTCCAAATGCTAAGAGCTATCCATCTCAAAGTAAAGATGCTCCATTTTACAGTGACTATCAGGAAGCTGATAGTCACTGTAAAATGGAGCATCTTTACTTTGGAAGTAAATACTTTGGAAACTGATAGTCACTGCTATTGTTAAAAGGCATTTTTTAGCCTGGGCAAGAGATCTCTGCACAGCACTTTTCCAGAGACAAGCACAGTAAGAGTATGTGAGCAGGCTGGGGGTTGTGAGGCTGTGGAGAGATCAAGCACATTGTGGGTGAGAGCTGACCAGCAGAGCCCTCCAGCAGGATGCCCGAGGACAGGCACCCTCCATTTTGGCAACCTACCCTCAGGCATCATACAATCTGCCTCAGGCCTGCTGTGGAGCAAAGGTGCTAAAATACCCCTTTATCCCCAGGTTTTCTGGCAACTATCTTGTTGATCCAATGATATCACTTACCATTAACAAACCGAGTCTCTCACACAGGGAGTGCCTACAAAAATTTCGTTCTGTTTATATAACCACTCAATCAGAAAAGTTCTTCCCTGTTTGTATTTTATATGCTTTAACAATAAACAGATGTTTCTTCAAAACTGGCAGTTTCTTGCAGTCAGAAACTGTTCAAAAGTTGAGATTACTCTGACTACTCCTTGTCAAGGGGGATATTATTCACTTGGGCCTAATTTAACCATAATCCTACCTTAACCTTGTGTGGCTTCATAATTTTTATAGCTGTAACTTATCTAGATTGGATATTTTGAATCAAAAAGTATGATCATAGTGAAGTTAACTGTATTTATGTCAGTGACAGAAATTATATGCAATTTCCTTGCTTATCTTCTTAAACACTTGAGTTTTGAAGGAGAGTTTTTCAAAGGCACAAAACCCAGAGAAATCTCTCCTGCATAAGGAATTATTTGAAATCTGGCATTGCACTTGAAATTTGGCCTGTACCCTAACTCTGCCAGCCTTTGAATGGACTTGGGCTTGTGATCAATGGGTTTGCTTTTAAAAATCTGTCCGTTATTATTTTTGGAAATCACTTGCCTGACAGCTAAGGAAAACAGTCCAGTGGTTAGTGTTTGCTTGTTGATCCAACAAGTGAGAGTCAGCGCTTTCTTCCTCCTCCCTATCTTCAGCCTATTGCTTTGGCCCTTCCTGTGAGGGGGACATTTTTGGAACAGTGCTGCTAGGGGTGTGAGTTGCCAGGGAGGCTTCCCAGTGACCTCGATGAGCATGCAAACATGGATGCAATTATACTGGAGTTTATGGTTGTAGCACGGCTTATATCCGCTCCAGAATGAAGATTGACTTTAAGTCTGTTGACACAAAATTGTGTTAACGTGATTCTATTAATGGAAAAAAAAAAAAAAATCTGCTATAGAGGAGTCCTTACCCTCACATTATTTCAGTTCCTATCTGCGAAATAATGCTTTCTTTGCCCATTACATGAATTGCAATATTCCATTACAAAGCTTCTCACAAAAATCCCGTTTTCAGGCATTGTCACAATCTTTCCTCCTATCTACCTCTCTAGATAAGATAGCTGTGTTTGGGTGACATTTGTGTACTTTTGTTGTGAGCTGATCTGGCTTTAAAACATCTCTGTACTTTTGACAGATTACCTTTGAGAGTGATCAGTTTCCAGAAGCAGGCTTACAACATGGCCGTACTCTAAACAAAGTATTTAAGACGGAAGGGTAAGATTATTTGCCTTGAGGGAAGGGAATATTTATGCTAGTCTGCCATCTAAAACAACATGTTGTGGAAGTACAATCCCAGGTGCTCCAGAAATGAGGGCTATACCAAATAATCTGTTAAGATACATCATATTGAGAAAACTGAACTGCTGTAACTATACCTTTATTCTAATTGCAATGTAAGTCATGCTGTTGTCTTTTAAAATGAGATACTTGAGAGAGAATATCCTCCATTTCCTCTGCCATCTGATTTTTCTACCCATTTCTACCCAGTGTTACCCATTATACCATTTCAAATTCACCTCTTGGCAGATGTTGCTGACAGTCTGCAAATGCTCCATCCTCTCATGAAAAACAAGTTTTGCAGAATTTTTCAGTTATAAGCTTCCTCCCATCTCACTTGCCTCATGGAGGTCACCCACTGTCCTGCAACAGTCCTCTGCTCCATGGACACATCACACCAGCAGTAGCACAAAGACCACACTCAGTTCTGGAACTTCCTGATACGGCCACATTCTGTTGTTTTGGTTTAAACCTCCCCTTCTCAAGCCAACTCTGTTCTGATTATCTCTAGGTATTAAATTCTAAAAGAAGATCTGGACAGGCTGAAGAGAGTCCCAAAAAGGGCCACAGAGCTGATCAGAGGGGTAGGATGACTGTCATATGAGGAAAGTCTTAGGGAATTTGGCTTGTTCAGACTTGAGAAAAGAAGGTTTATAGGATACCTCATCAAAGAGCGTCAGCAAAGAAGATGGAGGCTCCCTTTTTACACAGCATTATAGGGGAAAAATGAGGGGTAATGGACACAAGTTACTCATGAGATTCTGACTGGATGCAAGAGGAAAATTTTTCATAACAAGAACAATTACCATTGGAATGATCTCCCCAGGGAAGTGGTGAATTCCCCAGCATTAGATACTTTTAAGATTCACATTGGCATGGTGAAGGGACACCTTTTCTAGACTATGCTTTTGCCAAGAAAGTTTGTTTCAAATGCTGCTTGAGTTTCCTACCACTATGGTATGCTATAATTCTATGATTATGATAAATATTTTTAATGAAACAAACCATCATGTTCAGATAAATATTGAATACAACTCTTTGGTAGTTCCCAACAGGCATTCTAGAATAACAGCTGAATCCCAAAAACCAGACCTGTTACTCAGATATTAGGAGCCCTTAGAGTTAAAACCAGAGCAATCTCAACATAATCATCATGAAGTGATGAACACTTAGACTTGTAAACATTTACAGTATATACAAGTTTCTTCATTTGTATGAAAATCCTCCATGCAGGAAAGCATTTTGTTGCTTCCCTTTTAACCATTGCACACTCCCACCACCAAGATAATTTGAGGTTTAGACAGGTATCAACACATAGTCAGTCTCTTCTGCATGAACCCATTTACCCACATACAGACTTTTTTTTTTTTTAATGGACAAAGACAGCCCTACATGAGGGAAGGAAATGCTTGCTATGAATAAAATAACATAAAATCATCATTCTCCACTTTGCACCATGTAAGAGAACTATATCAAATAATCTGTTCTGGCACCCATTCCAGCTGTGCTCTTTCTGCAGTCTAGGGAAAAAAAGCTAGTGTGGTAACCTCTGTCTCTGCCTCATTTACCCTTACAGAAAGTTAAAAAAACACATAAATTTTTCATTTCTCAAGCCTGTCATGATGAAAAGATATTTTGTTAAGTTTTTCAGAGACAATGTTATTTGCTGGATAGAAGCACAGATTTTGAGGTAAAACTCCTACTTAGGAATAGAGTTGCCAAATAGAACAATCAAAAAATTTTAGATGTGTAGCAATTAGAAGGCAAGATAGCCATACCAAAAGAAATGCCAAAAAAGGAAAACAAAAATACATCAATTGTCCAAATGCTTTCACTCCTGCACCGAAGATTGTTCAGACAACACCGGTCTTCATTAAAAGCACCAAATCACTGAAAAAAATCAATTAAGGATGAAAACTCTGAATTCACTAGTGTGAATATCATATATGAGAAAGCAATCTGAAACTGCAACACAAACTCCTGCAGAAGCATCCTTTCAACTGGATGTCAGAATGAAAGAGAAAAAATTAAAGTCATCGCTTCAGACTTACATCAGATCTTAACCCTAAGGAACCATTTGTCTATTTCAACAGGTCAGAATGTTGCTGTTTACACTCTACTTAAAGTCCTTCACAAATAGGGACACTATACTTCCCTGTTTAATGCTTCAGGGAATAGTCATCTTTTATACAAAATTTGAGTTGTCCTATCAACTGTCTAATGCTGTATCTGTGAAAAAACATTCCACAATTCCTCCTATATTATTCTCTTGTAGCTGTCTTTGCACTGACTCACCTTCATTAGGAGATATTCCACAAGACTTCTTACCTCAAAAAATCCCCTCGCTAAGGTTAGTCTTGCTACCTGCCAGCCTTGCCTCTTGTGTAGAGCTTTTCCTAAAAACAGCTGCTCCAATCTTTTGCCCTCCTGTTTTGATGCTTCCCTACTGTACTCATTTTTGCCTCAAAGTAGAGTTTCAAGTCCACTCTCTGGTAGTTGGACTCTATTATGAATAGGAGTCACAGATACAGAGATTAGAAATAAAAACTTTATCCCAGCTTTCCTTAAAAGTTCAGTTTTCAAATGACTTGCAAGTGTCCCAGGTTTTTGTACTTCTCATTTTAAACCAAGTCATATTTTCAAAACTATCTATAAAAATAATATTTCTGAGCAGATTCTCCCTGTGATAGATGACAGTGATTCTGCTTGCTTTGCAAGAGCTGTCTGATGAGTGAAGGCCCTGTCTGTGAAAAAAACATTATGATGATCCATAGATACAAGAAGAACATGCCCAGAAAATCTGATTTCCACTGCCAGCAATGCTGTGCTGCTTCAGAAACTGACCTCCACATCACTGTGTGTAGGAACATGTACCACCTTAGATATAGAAACAATTAACTTGTCATGCAGAAGGCAGGTTTGCATAAACAACCAATAAAACATTTCAGGAGGGGCTTTACAGTGCTAGAAAATCTGGAAGACATGTTCTTCTTACAGCTTACAACATGAAGTCACTGCAATTTCACTGCTGTTAAGAGATCTCCTTTCCCTGGGCTAGTGTCAGGGTAAGCCTGTGCCTGACCTAGGCTCACCACTGCAATGGATAAGAGTCTACTGCACTGCCTAAACAAGAGAAGACTGTAGCAGGACTTGTCCCTTCTTTCTTGGATAAGAGAACAACTCCAGTGCTTCCTAACCACTCTGCAGGCATTGACAAGAGTGAAAATATAGCTATACCAAATGAAGCCATTTTTAGAAATACAGAAATAAATAATAATAATACAAAATCCATATATGAATGAACTGCACTCAAAAAAACCTCAATTTCTAAACAAGAGCACAATCTGATTTGCCCTGCAATGGGAGACAGAAGTGTGACATGTCTCCCTCAAGTGATAGGAAAGAAGAAAAAACCTCACAGAAGAAAAAACACACCCAAAAAACCTCAAATTAAATAGACTACTGCTCACTAAACAACTATATTTAAATTCATAACCTTGAGACTGGTAATGTTATATACCTAGCAAAAAAGAATCTGGAGCAATTTAGGCATAGCTCTTTGTGACTGGTGGGAATCTTCATAACTGTCTAGAAATTTTTTGATAAAGAGCAGCAGAGAAAGGAATAAAACTACCTGTATGTACACATCCCAAACAATGTTATATAATATGTCTTTGCTAATTAAACATACAGTCACAGTTAAGACAGAGCAAAAATCTGCCTCCATCAAGAAAAATATCTGCGTAGACCTGGGAAAACAGCATGAAGTGGTGTCAGGGGAGGTTTAGGCTGGATACTAGAAAAAGGTTATTCAGCCAGAGAGGGCAGCTGGACACTGGAACAGGCTCCCCCAGGAAGTGGCCACAGCACCAAGCCTGACAGAGTTCAAGAAGTGTTAAAACAATGCTCCTGATCACATGGTGTGGCTCCTGGGAATGGTGCTGTGCAGGGCTGAATTGGACTCAATGAACCTTCCAATTCAGTTTGGTCTGTGATTCTATACCCAGAGGAGCAGTGATAGGAGCTTACCAAGAGAATCTTGCTATTAATTCAGATATTTTACAAAACTTCTAATGTACATGAATTCAAGAGGCTCACTTGAATTTTCTTGTATTCACCAACGTTTTCTCAGGAGTGCACACAATTCCCCAGGCCCAAGACACACAGAAGCACTTAGGTAAAAGTTCCTTCTAGTCAAATTTTAAGTGTTCTCTAGATTCCTAAGATTTTCTAAGCTTCTTTGTGCTAACAATGTGTCACCATGGTTTTATGTTTTTCCTTCCTTCCTCCCATAAAAAAACAATTTTTCTGTTAGTGATACATAATCCACCATTACCTATTAGTTCATAGGCAAAGCCAAAACCCCTGGCATTAAAAAAGGACTAAAAGTATCCTGCTGCTAAGAACCTTTTATTTCTGGCTATCTCACTACTTCATGTATCTACACAGACATTGTTTAATGACTACATTTTCAATGTAATGTCTCATTATTTCTGCTCAAAAATTGGATGAACTATAGTCATACTTAAAATTTAACCTTTGCTCTAATTGAATTTCTCTGCTCATTGATTATTTTTTTTTTTTTGTAATTATCATATTGCTGATGCCCTTGGTACTGTATCTGCTGCAACACAGATGACTGTCAATATATATGGCCCCACAATTTGCCCTTCACTTTCTCAGCATGTCCTCTAGGCTCACATTCCTGCACACATGGTTTCAGGTCATGTTAATGAAATACTTATTTGCATATTTCATTGATTTTTCATACCCAAGGAAAATGTGCCATGGTCACTCATCGATTTTTCCCTTTGGCTATAGTTATGAGAAAACTGATCTTATTATAATCTCTGAATACCTAGACAACTTCAATGATCCAGCAAAAATTCATCCATACTCATCTATCACCAGACTAACATAGAGCCATAAGTAACAGTTACAGTGAACCCAAATATCATTATTATAATGGAAAACAACTTTTAAATTACTATTTTAAAAGAAGGTCAAATACGCTACTTGAAAGTTGATATTACAGAAAGCCTTTACGATACACAAACTCAATATAGAAATACAGAAATGCTCTAATCTAGAAATGCTCAATATAGAAATGCTCTAATTAGATTCTGCACAACTTCTTATTTTTACCATTCACCTTAGCCCATCTTCCAGCAAAGACTGCAAAGAAACATGATCAGTAAATTATATATATTTTCATGACAAAAATGCATTTTCTATATGTTTCAACTGACAAGCATGGTCTCAAGCTTCCTCTGGTCTTGAAAACTGACAACTTAGACAGGCAGACAGGGTAGGACTTACCAGCAACATTTATCTACCTACAGACAGAGAATCCAACAGATGAATGTAAACAAAGCAGAACTTCAATAGGAAGTTTACAAGGAAGAAGACAACAGGAAATTGGACAACACAAAACAATATTTCAACTGAAGCAGACAAGTCAACACCTCTAAATTATTTGTTCACAGCCACAAATTCAGCCACTTCTCAGAGGTGTTGAGGCAAACAGTATTGTTCAGACTGGGAGAAAGTCAATATTTTAGAAAGGTCTGTGCTCTTGCCACTGAAGAATAAACCATTTCTAGCAAATTTTTAGTCTGGGGACGTTATCTCACCTCTGAAGCTGGATGTGGGCATTCTCCATCTGCAATCCCTGGATCTTCCAGGGAAGTAAAATTTGAAGTTTCAAGAGCCCCTTGTATATTAGCTTGATCCCACTTATCAGTTGGATGCTGCCCAATCTCCTCACAGCCTCTCAAGTGTTGCAGCTCCCCAAAACAGTCAGTGGCACAAGGGAGCGTAACCTCCTACAGAGTGCTGGAACCTCTTCCAGTTTCTTTCCTTCTGCCTAGGCCAGAGCTCCTTAACACAGTCAGAGTAAGCTCTGTTCCAGAGACAAACAGGACACATTTCTCTCCACTCCTCATTACCAAACAGGAATTGAACTACGGTTCTTTTCTGGGAAAGTTCAAGGAATGAGATCACACATAACAAAGAGACTAAAGAGAAACAGTTCTATTCTACCCACTTCTATGGGTAAATGAGGATGACAGAGAGGACAAACAACTAGAAAGGTATACCATTGCTAGCTTTATGACCATAACAACCCTCTTATTGTTTATGATGAACAGCCTCCCTTATGACTGAAGCATCTTCACGAAGCACCTTAGGAGTCCAACATCTACCCAGCCAAAGATTCAATTAAACCCAGCTATCAGAGAAGAACAACAAAATTTCAAATATTCAAGTCTTTTGGTATTGACAAACTTTTTTATCTGAAAGATACAACAGCTTCTCATATTTGCCACTGACCTACTACTATTTTTACACATTCCAATAAGACCAAAAAAACAAAAAAAAACCCATAATGATATCATATTACTTTGTTCACTCCCTCTTTCCACATTCACTAAGATTTGTGACATCTGAACTCTAACCACAACGTGGGCATTTTTATGGTCAACATCATATCTTTCACACTACCATTTGTTTCACAAAATCACTTCCATTGTCATGGACTTGAGATTTACAGCTGAAGCTGGCAGAACATTTCTGAGCACAATATATCAAGGGGAAAGAAAGGAAAAATAATTCCTAAAGAGAAGCTGACTACTACCTTAATTATTGAAAGACTGATGCATCACAAAAGCAATGGGGAGATTTCAGAAATTGATAAAGTCACAAAACTCAAAATTTCATAAGCACCATCCGCTTTAAAATTCACCAAAAGTTGCATTTGACAGTGGGAATTGAAGGTCTTTATAAACACTGACACTTTTACTCTGCATTTCTCAGTCAGGACAATTATTCCAGCATTTTGTTGCTCACCTCCAGCTGATGTCAGACCACCAGCCAGTTGCCCTCAGTTCTTTAGCTTTTGATGCTCAGGGTGCCATTGGTAATGCTTCACCTGCCTTTTCCTGTGGATGAAGAAGGATATATTTTGAGTAGATTTTTTTTTTTCTGCGTTACTTAGTTCACTATCCAATCAGGTTACAAATCAAAGTACGCTTCAAAATCATGACTAAAAAATCCACATACCCTATACTGCCATCAGTCATGAATTTCACATGCTTATCACTTAATTTATTCATTGACAACAACAGTCTGTGCTATCAGTCAGCCTGGTTATATGGTGAGAATAACATTCAAAGATTTTTATTTTCTGATGCACACAAGGGATTGACATAACCCCATTGATATCACACACCCAGCTAAACAACAGTTTGAAAACACACACACAAACACACCGCTTACTTATATGCTTAATAGAAAAATAGTTTCTGTATCTCATTGGTATCACAAAATATTTCTCTACATAGCTTTGATGTATTTCATGGGAGGGTTTATCATTATAATAAATTACAAAGAATAGAATTTAAAAATATCAAACAAATCAAACTTCAGGTGTGAACGTGTTGCTGCAATACAGCTACAACACAGCAGTATGCTCAGTGCTGCACACACACAGACAAAATCAAGTCTGAATTTGTGATTACTGAGCCTCAGCATCAACAAACCTGCCATCATTCTGCCATGATTCTGCTCTGCAAAGTGGGGATGAACAGTTGACTTGCAAGCACGGTGTGGTGTTTAGTAGGACAAATGAAGCCAGTTGAATGTGAAAGGCAGCACCTAGGTAATTACAGCTCTACTTTTCACCAGAGGGCACATGAGAAGATTGCAACCTGACTGGTGGGGTCAGACTTCTAGGCTGGTCACCTGTCTTTGGGCAGGTGACAATAAACCTCAGTTCATACAGCTATTTCAATACCTTTGATGAGATGCTGGCAAGAACAGAGTAAGCTCTGGTTCTGCATGGAAAGCTCTGTACTACCCTTGAGAAATCAGACACTTGCACAGAGCCAGCCATATACACACCTTTTCCAGGTTGGCTTCACCTACTATCTTTGTAAAGAGCAACCTCTATGTTGTGCCTGTGCTGCTAAATAGAGCAAACATTGCAAAAGTGATATTCCTTCTCACTCATTTACTCAAGTTTCAAAATGAGGAAAACTTTTATAACAGGTAAATGCAAATAAGGTGAAGAACGGATTGTTGCAGAAAATTCACTTTCGCATGAGTTCATCCTCACTGCTAACCCTACCCTTGTAACATGTGAAAGCTTCCCAACAAAATACAATCACCCTCATCTGGTTTTCTGAAATAATATTGAAGTCAGGTGCAGCAAAATAAAAATTCATTAAAGTTTATGTCTTACGTAAACTTGCATCTCGAATAGAACCAGAAGCTAGTTAAAAGTTAGAGAATTATTACAAAATGGTGATTTACAAAGATAAAAAAATAACCTAGACTCTTAAGAAAAAAGCTAAGAATTTCAAGGACTGCACTGCTCTCAAGGGGTCTATATTTTTACAATAAATTGACACAATAGATTGATGTAGTGAGATTATTTGGACACTGACATGTAAATTCAGCCACTGAGCCATGCTCTGGTGGTGAGTGCTGTAAAGGCACAGTCTACTTCAAAATGTAAAGAAAATGAACAAGGAGATCTAGAAAACTAATTGAAGTTATGCCAAGGCTCCTTATGGAGAGTTCAAAAGGATGGATAGATCCCTGGAAAAAACAAACCCAAAAAATCTAACACAGATTTCTCACATTCTGGCAAGTGCTGCAATAGTTAGTCGGTTAGCATGCCCTTGCTACCCCTTGTAAATGTTTATTATGGTCAACACAAACTTCCTTAGGCTAATCAAGGTCAATGAAGGATGTAAAGGGAATTCATCGTAATTAGAGCCTCTTAAAACAGGATGCACTCTGTGGAAGTTTAGCATACACAGAGTGGTGCACAGTCCTCAGTTACCTTTGGTGATGTTCATTACATGTAGACAAACGATTTGCTGTTCTGCAAACTGAGCAGTGTACTGCTGCAGTTACTCTGCCAGCAGCAACAGTAAGAGCCACTTCAAAGCCAACCTTCTGTTTTGCTGGGCATGAAGCAGTTTTGAAAATACTACTGTGTGCTAAATACCAAGGAAAACAGCAGGATCTTCTTTGGTGGCACATAGGGATGCCCAGTATCTCTCAGGAAGTTTTAAGGGTCTTTGACCTTCCAATGAAATGTGGTCTACTTAATTTGAAAACTTCATAGCCCTACTACGTTTTCCTTTCATAAACAAGAAATTATCAACTCTTGCTGTTAGAACTTTTTTGGAAGTTTGCTCACAGGACACGAGTACTGATGCTTGGTAAGTCTGATGGTAGTGGCTGCCCTGTTGCAGGACAATGCTTTCTGTTCTAAGACAGGGCAAAGCTAAGTCCAAGTGTGAATAGTGCAGGGGAAAAAAGGTTGGTAGGAATTTTAAGGGTTTGTATCATCTTACCAGAAAAATAGGTCTCCAGACCTATACAAAATCTTTATGTATTCCTTACACCAATCTATGGGCAATTTACTGCATTGAGCTCCAAAGCAACCACTTATTTTTAGCAGGCAAAAATGTTACTATGAATTTACTGTAAATAAAGCTGACTTAAAACTTTGGGAGAACCTGAATTCTGCCAGCTGCCTACCAAGCTGGAAACCAGCTTCCTGCAGTGCCCATAACCTTGAACACCCTGATGGCCCAGGAAGCCAGCTGCTTAGGGAATGGCTTTAAACAAAAGAATCTTTCTTTCTTTTTGTTGACTGGTTCACTGAGTTTCTCCTCACAAATATTTAAAATACATTAAAAATACTAGTGTTTTTTTAAGCATTTGATCCAATTTGGTACCAAAATAATTTCTTGTTCTAACCTTTCCCACCCCACAAGCTAGGAAGAATATTTTCCTCCCTATGAAAATTGCACTGGAGAGAAATTCCTGTTTCTAGCCAGCACCATCTGGATGTAAAGCTTAAAATGTCAAGAGGGCATGAAGGGAACTGCAGCAGGCCAGCTTCCTACACAGGGAAGGCTAATGTTAATTTACATACCCATTAAAATTCAGCATGCTTCAAAAAGATAGACGAAAATTGAAGGAGGTAATATATAAATGCAGTAACAAGTAACAAAAAGCAGAGATAGCCTAAAATCAGGTGAGAGAGAGAGAAAAAATACTGCAGACATTGAACAATCTAAGAAAGGAGACTGCTAACAACTCAGAACTTAATACAAAACTTAAGAGAAAAAAAAAAAAATCACTTCATAGGAAAAACCAGTAAATATACCTAGACCAGCAGATCTCAAGCTTGTTTGAACTGGGGTTTCATCTAACAGCAGGCCCTATTTCCAGAGCGCAACCCCATGTCAATTACTTAGAAGAAGAAAGATGCTGAATGTGCAAGACTCTCAGTGGACCATCGCTGCTCCCAGTGCTCTAGATCTTTCTCAGTTTGACTTTATACATTGAGACAACAGAGCATGGCAAGCGCAGAAGAAGCATTTTTAGAGGAAAGGTGCCCTGAAGCTACTTTAACTGGTCCAAGCAAGATTTCCTCAGTTCAGAGGATAGCATGCTGCAGTTGCATCCATTTTCATTATTACCACAGAGAGAGAAAAGGCCCAGGGTGTCCGACCCCTCACACAACATACAAGCAGCCTTAGATCATGACAGTCCCAAATTCACAAAGACAATTTATGTAGGTTTCTCAACATCCTTCTGTGGTGTTTACAACAAGTTCCTTCACGGGACTCCAGAAACAGGGGAAACAGTTTTGTGGTTTTTCTCCATACCACTGTATTACTCTGTGTTATAGAAAGAAAAGGGATCACTGACATGCATTATGGGATGTCAGAACCATAATAAAGCCTCTGGAGCTCATTAGCATAATTTTTACCCTTCTTACCTCCTCATGAGAATCAGCCTAGAACATGAAATTTACACCATACAAAAATTGTACAATATCCAACAACAAAGGGTAAATTAATTTAATCTCTAAAATTTTATGCAAACTTCACACATCTAGCTAAACAATCACCAGAACTCTGAAGAAGAATATATAAACTAGTTGGAAGGACTCTAATTACATATTCCATCATAAGTGTCCAAAATCCAAGCACATCCAAGTATAAAAGCCATCTTTTACAGACGTAGAAATCCTAATTGCAGACGGACAAAGAAAGAAAAAAGCAGCAGAATGTGCTAATATCAGTATTTCACACACTGAACCATAGGATTCAGCAGCAATATTCCACCTGCTCTTCTTACCAATATCAACAACGTATTTGTTGGAACTTATCCCTGTACAGGCCACCAATTGCTGGCGTTGGTGCTTGGCACCAATGGACAGTGGCTGGGAACTGACTGTCACCATTAGTTTATTGTCTTACCGTGAGACTTTCATCTGTTGTCTCTGTGAGTGCTCATGGGCAGCTTCTCACAGCACTGACTCCTTTTCTTTCTCTTCCGCACAGCCGGCTGACTCCTTCCTGTCCCTAGCACGAACACCTGACCCTTTCTATCCCTGGCAGACATACTAACCCTTACTGTCCCTAGCGTAGCCACCTGACCCTTGTTCCCTACAGCAGCACAGCCAACTGACTCCAAATCTCCTCTCATCTAGCTGACCCACACTTTTACAAAACCCATCCTTTTTGGACCATCCTTTTTGGACACAGCTACGCCCTATTAAGGACAGGCCTCACTGGACACAGCTGTGGCCTATTAAAGGCAAGGCTGTTCCTACTCTTTGGTAATTAGTAGAGCTGCAACCCAGGGGCGAGATTGCCTTCAGCACTATCTCTGTTCTCCTACAATCCATCCTCCCACACATATTCATGCTAAATAAGGAACGTTTTTGTGGCATCTTGAAGGTATTAAGATGCTTGATAGTGTAATTGAGAGTTGTTTCCCAGCTTCACAATAGGTATGTTCAATGCTACCTTGCAACCCAAGATACTTCTATTGGACACCTATTGTAAATTCAATACTTTTTTTTCTATTTTGAAAGTATCGTACATAGCAAACCCTCCAGAAACACATTCTGATGACAAAGTAAAGTTAAAAGAAACTGCTGAACATGTGGTAGGACTATCCTCAGGTAGACATACTAGAAAAGCAGCTGGCATAAGAATAAGGTTGATTGGATCTTTAGCAATCATTTGTTCATCAAGATGCACACCGTCAGCTCCATGAACTGTGAGATACACATCATCTCCCCCATGAACTGTGGCCTCATAGCATTCTCAAAAGCAGCCATAATGACACAGCTGCTCTGATGTTTCTTCTCAGGAAAGGATCATATTCTACATATCATATTCTACAACAAACCTGAAAACATGAGTATGAAGAAATGTGGGATTGTGTTTGAGAACAGTTGAAGCTTCAGACCTTCTCTTTGCCATTTCTTTCTCAAATCTTCTCTCTTGTTTGCCCTGCTCTCCCCTTCTTAGCTTGCCTAACTTGCCTTTGCTAGATGCAAATTCAGTATTTCACAGTTTTGTTATTAGCTTCAGATTCATATTTTATTCTCATAGTCAATATTAATGCTTTTCAATATAAGAAAATTACCATTGATCAGCTTGTGAAAATAGCAAGCTCAGAATCCCTAAGGTTTTGCTCTGTGCTGTGACCCTTGCTATGAAAATGAAAAAAAAAAAAAAAAACCACACACAAAAAAAAAAAACCAAAAAAAAACAAAAAAAAAAAAACAAACAAAAAAAAAAAAAAAAAAAAAAAAAAAAAAAAAAAAAAACAAACATTCTATGAAATTGCTTCTCCTGGCAAAGATTCGTCACACAGTGGTTTTCATTCAGTGCTCTGACCCAGCACCTTGCAAAATCATGGGATCGATGGGCTCCAAGCAGATAGAAAGGCAGAAATACACCGTCACTGACAGTCCAGGCCTGAACCAGCCCAAGGAGGTGCCTGCATTTCACAGCAAGATGCCTGGTGCCAGCTGGGAACACTGGGCCAGCAAAAGTGACAGTTGCTGCAGAGATTACAGATGTCACCACTTTTCATCTTTACACATTAGAGAATTTTCAAGGTAAAATAGATTCCAAATTCAACCCTCAGGTCAGCAAAAAAATCCTTTAAAGCAAAGATTCTTCCTGAGGATAATCAAAGAAATTTAAGAACAGCAGATTCATTTGCTCATTATAGCTTTCAGAGTAACTCCTTTTCAGAGTAAAGTAAATACCAACTTTATTTAACAAAGAGCTTAAGCAGAAAGGGCTACAACTTAAGCACCAGCATTTAAGGATGAAGCCAGAGTGAGAACTTAAAACATGTCAGCTCTCAACTCCGTCTCTAGACACCAAATCAGCAAGATTCAGACCAAGTCTATACAAGCTACTTCTTAATTTGGCACCTTGTATGACTTCAATCTCATATTCCTAAGAAAGTAATATCTTCATGTCCTCATTCTGTCACTCTAGATTTCACTAGTAACCAGAGTTTTGTCAGCTGGATTCCTGACACACTCAAAACAGGCAAACGGTTTAAAAAAGGCAAAAATATATGTCTGTCTTTTCTGCTCCTCCTTCTATTATTAAACAAGAGCCCAATAAGCAAACTCCTAGGGATTTTATTTTTTCATCTTGCTAGTAGTCATGATCTCTTCAGAATCTATTACAGCAGCAGAAAGAAGATGCTCAGTTTCACAGAAACACGCACTTAAAGGCTGTGAAGCTGCATTGATTCAATTCTTATCTGGGAAGATGTTGCTGCAATTAAGATCAGCAACACAAACCACTCCAGAGTCCTTCACTCCCAAACACTACAGTCCTTTTTACTGTGTGGGGTGACCTGTGATCCAGCAGATATATGACAAAGTCTGTAGTGTTTTAGGGGTAGACGCAGCACTGCCCTCTTAGCACCCTAAGCCTACTGTAGAACTGGCTCACTGGACTTCCAGAACATAATTCAATAGTCTCAAAAGCATGTAGCAATTTATAAAAGCAGATAGCCAGCCAAGCCTACAGCACTTTCTGTATATACGAATTGAACCCTGTGCTGTTAAAAAAAAAATTAAAAGCAGTTTCCATTTATTTTCTATGTCAATAAAAAGATTTTAGCCAGCCAGTGTATTATTATAATCTAAAGTTCTTTCACAAACAATGCTTAATAAAACAACATTCAATGATTTTTTAAAAGTGTGTTTTAAAAGGTTTTGTCCTTGAATTAAGGGAAACAAGTGAATTCCAGGATATTCAACACTTGACCTACAAAACAAATTGATTTATTTTTTCAGTAGTTGAAATGCAAGAATGTGTGCATAGAAATCAGTTTCAGGATGACCCAAAAGAAGTATTTTTCACTTTCAACTGACCTAAAAAATTAAAAATATTTTGGTTTTGGTTGAAAGATTACATTTTATTTCCTTTGAGATTTTTTTTCCATTATTTTAATTATGTTTACTAGAGGTTCCTATAAAAAAATATCACTTAGAAAACTCACAGAATCACTGAGTGGTTTGTGTTGGAAGACCATAGTTCAAGAAGTGTTGGGACAACACTCTCAGGCACATGGTTTAACTCGTGGGGATAGTCCTGTGAAAGGGCAGGAGTTGGGCTCAGTGATCCGTGTGAGTCCCTTCCAACTCAGGATATTCTGTGAACCTCTAGAGATCATCTTGGCCAACCCCCCTTGAATATCTCCAGGGACAGATACTCCAGCACCTCATTTCCTCACTATTCTTGTCATTTTTCCTGGAGATGAGACTGTTTCCAAGTCTCACCAAAATCTACAGGTGGTTTTGCTGACTTGAAAATGCATCTTTTGGCAACAAAGCTCCATACCAATTTGTTTGACTTTGCTGGTCAGCTTGTGCTACCAAGTCATAAATGCCCAGTGACAACCTGCCAACAAAACTCAGTGTAAGCAACACACACACAGAGGTAATACCAGCAGTGTGCTGGTTTATATCAGCTATGGGCTTAATCTGATGACATATAGCCAGTACAAGGAAGGCAGCAGGATTTTTTTCTCTCTCCCTCAGACTGAATTCAAATTGCTTAGTGCAACAAGGAGGAAAGGGAACAGTAGTAAGGGGAGTTCCCCAATGTTTTTTTAGCCAGACATGATGTAAATCTGAATTCAATGCTGTATTCTGCCAGGGAGACAAGGATGAGAAGGAGAACGCATATGACACAGTCTTAAGACTGTCTGTGCAGTTCAGGAATAGCTAGAGCATGTTATTCACTGCCTTGCATTTCCTCTGAAAAGATTTCTTTCCCCTTCTTATTAAACAATAAATAGTAAATAAAAAGAATACAAACCCCTACAATCTTCTGCCCATAGCAGAAAACAAATAACGCCAGGACTAAGATTTCATACAACAGAGAGGAAGTTTCCTTTCCTTTTCTTGTCATGGTTTTGTAGTTCATGTGGGAATGGTTAGAAAAGTGACTTATCTAACAAGGGTGAGAAGCCCTGATACACAAAGGAAATAAAAAAATATCTGGAAGCATTAGGACAGACAATGGTAATTTACCTGCAGTGTAAAATATTGGTGAGACAAGTAAGTAACTGTGAGAAGCAGCAGGAGGTAGAAAATAGACAACAGAGGAACTCTGCAAGGAGGAGAAAGAATGCAAAGAAAGAAACTGCAAAGAAGGAGCAATTGCATGGGTAAAGATCCTGAGTGCTAGAAGAGCCTGCTGAACATAAGATAATTCAGTGGGGCAGGATTGTTCTTTGCTGCGTGAAACCCTTGATCTAAGATCAGAGCCAGTGTCCTTTGGGACACAAAAGCAGCTGAGTCACCTTTCAAAATGCTGCACAGTCCCTTCTGATTTTTTGCCAAAATATCACAAGCTAGGGAGGATGTGTCTCAGAGGCCTCTGAGAAAACAAGGTGACCCAGCTGTGAGCTGATGATTCCATACAGGGAATTGTCTTCTATGAGTCACTACCGAACATCCTTCAGGTCTGGATGCTGGGGCAGCTGTCATTCACAATGAAGTACAAATGATATTTGTCTTATCTGACCCTAAAAAGTCCACGTGTGCTTTACAGTACCAGTCCTTTAATATTGTTTCATTGGTAAATTTTTACTTTTGATCCAAGTTCTCACTGCTCTTTCAACCACCTGCTTTTGAGCCCTGCTTTTGAACCAGTTGATACAAATATAACTGGTGATAGGCTTTCCATGATTTCTTCTAGAATTCACTGTGGCTCACAGCTGTTTCTCAATCCTCAAAGAGTTACTTCTGTACAATTAAGATGGTGTGTATGGACAAAGAAGAAATCTATTTGTCACATGTCCTTCTCTGGAATATTCATTGCTCCCAGGACTTAACCCATACACCCCATTTACAAGATGAAACACCCTCTCTCATTTTTTAAAATAAATGTAATGAAAATAGATTGCTGGGATTTATATAGAGATATTTGGCAGGATTTTCAGGTCTATCAAAGGTAAATTGAATATGTGGGTCTTCTACACAGAGAGAATATATCTGAATAAATGTATTAGGATGATTTCACTTCCTATCTATGTCTGATTCATTCTCAGATAAGCATGTATACATTTGCAGTGGTGTCAGTCAGATTGCAGAACACATAAACAGAAGCAAATGTGTTCTTAGTCAGTTTCTTTAATATTCAGGGTAGAAAACTGACCAATAACACAGATATAGTAAAACAAACAAAAAACCCACCTCTTCAGGTATAGGAAAGGGAGTAATTCATATTCTTTGTTTCAGTTTTCTTTATGTCTGGTTTTAGTTTTACCTTGTAAAGTTTTAATACAGGAAACACATAAAACCAGCTATAAAGCTTTATCAATTGAATCTCACACAGCACTGCAATGCACTTTCCAATACATCTTAATTATGCCAGCACTAGAAGCACCAGGTTCAGAAGAGCAGTTGGCTTACCAGTAGTTTTGGAAATACATTTGTCCACCAGTCCACTTGTCTGCACACATGGACACTGTCATAACACTCACAAACCTGTTCAGACAGACAACTGATGGGTGCACAGAGTCAAGCTTGACATACACCTGTCTCCATCAGATGAAACAACAGAGGTGTTGAAGGAGAACTTCATGATACTCTGTGAACTTCCTCACTTGCTGGCCCATGGAAACACAGCCTTTTGTTACAACCCCGGTATTGCAGGGGAGGGCTCAGTCTCACAAGAAAACATACTGTCCATCACACTGGATCTACTGTGAGGTCAATGACAGCTGACTGCTCAGAGTTTGAGAGGAAAAAAAAAAGAGTTGCAGTTGAGAAGACTGTTCCTGTTCCAGAAGAAAAGGGAGCAAAAGCAACTTAATTGCACCAGAGATGAAAATGGTGGGAGGTGTTTTGCTTCTTAAAAAAAACATCTCAAACCTTTGAAAAGTATGCATGGTTTACCATATACATTTAGTGATATAAGCATTCAACATTCAACTTACACTGGAATCTTCTTGTCTACTTCATCTAAAAGATAAGTCATGCAATTAATGTGGTAACTCACTTTTTTTCAGTGAAAGACATCTCTCTTGAGCCTTTTTTTTAATTTTTCAATTGCAAGAGTCATAAGATATTTATGCCTTAGATCTGTAAGAAAGACAAGTGTGGAAATGAGAGTGGTTGTAAAGACAATCGCTTGCTATTCAGGAGCAAAAGGCAATTTTTTTTGCTGGATGACATAGTAATACTTTTTATGTTCATCAATGATTGTTTCAAAGAGCAAACAAATCCTCTGTTCCCCATATCCACTTGGTTAGATCCATAGAATGAATAACTGGATTAAATTGCAAATTCAGATTTGACAACAAAGTTTTGAATGAGTAAAGATAACAAAACACTAGACAGATCTTTAGACTGTGAGACTACCTTCAGATTTCCTGGACAGAAATGCATCTGTTTTCACAGAATATGCTGAGTTGGAAGGGACCCACAAAGGTTGATGAGTCCAATTCCTGGCCCTTCAAGGGACTGACCCCAAGACCATGTGCCTGAGAGCATTGTCCAAACACTTCTTGAACTCTGTCAGGCTGGTGCTGTGACCACTCCCCTGGGGAGCCTGTTCCAGTGCCCAGCCACCCTCTGGGTGAAGAACACTTTACTAATATCCAACCTAAACCTCCCCTGACACAACTTCAGGCCATTCCCTCAGGTCCTGCCACTGGTCACCACAGAGAATACAAAAGAGAGCAATAGCAAAAGAGAATAGAGAAAACAGAGAATAGCAAAAGAGAGTAGGCAACAACAACAGTATGAAAGCACACTGCTGCTCTGGCCAGGCTTCATCTGCATTGGTGAAATATCTACAGTCCACAACACTTGAGAAAAATGTGTTGGCGGAAAAATTGAGAGGTAGCTGGAAAAACTTGAATGCAAACTAGCACAAAACTCAGTGTTTCAGAAGCCAAGTGAGCTTTGAGCAAGTAACTCACCAGCCATGACTCATCTGTCTTATAGTCCACTGAGAAGACTGAGACAAACAGAACTGAATAGGAAATCAGATCTCCAACTCTAGATCTGCTCATCCAGCATTAAGACAAAGCCCAAACATCTGCCTGCACCTTCCATACAACAATCATGAATGCTTACAACTGCAAAATCAGTCAAAAGCTAGAGCTCCAAAATTTATTTGAATTTCAATTGCACACAAAACTTATCCAGGTATTCACTGATTGACTTTCTATTCCTTTTGCAATTGGAAAGATGAAGTGTATTCCATCTGCCTGCTGCAACACTGGCTCACAAAACCAGTGGCAGTCAAATACAGACCACTACAGGTGATAGAAGTCTAAATGGAATGCACTTCAGTCCTTACTGCACATGCCAAAGATACAACAGATTTGTTACAGATACCTTATACTGAGCATGCAACAACAGAGAAATCATTCAGATGTCAAATGGCTAGTTTTTTTTCATATTCTGTAATTTATCATATTGCAAAAGGTTTTGTTATGTCTCAAAAAAGTAGGACTGTCCTGGATTAAAGCAACAGAGAAAAACAGCAGCATCTTGCAGAGGTTGTTTGCCAAGAAATGGCCTAAATACACCCCAAAAAACCAAAAACGAACAAAACTAGAAACAAAACAAACAATACAACAACAACCCCCCCACTCCAAAATACCCAACAAAAACCCCAAGAGACATGGGTTCTCTACCTGCAAGATTTTGAGGAAATCTTTGATGTTCAGGTTTCTCTTCTCACATCTGTGAAATAAGAGGAATTATCTGACTATATCAAAGGAATGACCATGAGATTTAGCCATAGACTGAAAAACACACTAGATGTGTTGTAGACCAAATTCAGAAAACTAGAATACTAATAAAACAACAAAGCAATTTTGATTCAGATTAAAAAAAAATAAAAATCACACTGCAGAATATTCTCTTTCAAAACAATTCCCATCACAAGTTCACTTGCAAATTTCAAAGCAAGATCTCAACCTTTCCTACATTCAATACAGGTTCAGAGAAAGCCATACAGAAGAGAAAGAATCACTATTTCCTTTTCTCCTGTGGGAGCTCAAGTTACAGGATTTTAAAATATAGCTGGAGGAGCCACTAGACGATTTCTGGTGTGAGTTTCCCAGAATAGTACTTTAAACGAGACCTTGGGCAACATCTCTTCTTTCAAGGGAAACAATAGAATTACTCATATGCCTACACATGTGCTCCACCACTGTAAGGAAAACTGTACTTTTGTTCAGAAATGTCTTTTGGTTTTTATACTTAGAAAAAAAGTAAAACAACAGTACCAATGGGAGAATACAAGAAAGTGCTGCCATCTTCAGTAAAATTTCCCTGCAGCAGCCAGGGCATACCTGCTTTGGGCACAGAAGTTTAGAAGCTCAGCCAGCACAATAGGGTGGACTTGTAGTCTGAGAAACCCATCCACCCACTTTTAGTCATCACAAACCTGCAGCTAAATAGCTGCCAGCATGAGAGTGGACCAGATAGGGCTTTTGAGCCAGAAACTCACATGATGTGATGGTTTGCCAATGAGAAAACTTGGTGAAAACTCTGCCATTACACCTTCATTCCTATCAGAAGAGGAAGAACAATATTATTATAGTAAAGGAGTCACTGATAGGAACCTGGGGATAAATTTCAATGGGCCAGCACTGATTGGGATTGTTCCTTCACATACAATTATAAAATTTTAGTATAAACTATCATGAGAAAATTATGAGAACTTGCAGGTCTGTTAAGAAATTTCAGTCTCGTTTAGGGTGTTGTTTTGTCCATACAGAACAATCATCATTATCTCTATTTACTGATCATGAGGAAATGCAGTGCCTGAAGAGCAGCTGTCTCTCAATTTGCAGTTTTCATGCTCTTTCTGTGAAGGATCCTATTGTTCAAACAAATTTACATTTGAAAACACACAACATATGGTAAGAATGACACTTAACAGAACTCTTGCTTTCCTTGTGACCATGCAAGCCAGGCTGGCTGTCATCATTCCTGCCTTCAGCCCAATAAATCACAAAACCACAGGCCAGTTTAGAGACAACATGAAAGGAAATTGAACCTGTGGCAGTGAGGAGAGAAGAGACCTAGGGGAGTAAGGCTATAAGCCTGTCCCTTGCTGACAGAGCTAGAGCCTTTCAGAGTGGCAGAGTGTGAGCAAAAGAGATGCAAACAGCAAATGGCTGGGTGCCACAGGAGCCTGAGTCAGGATTGGGTATTCACTGTCTGACCCTAGAAGGCAGGGGACCTGCAGTCATTACAGAAGGGAACCAAAAGAGACCTCCAGGAACACCTAAGTACCATCAGGTGAGACCCCCAACCCAGTCAGGACTGCAAACCTCATATCTGGACCCCCTATGCTGACATGCTGCAGTCATTTCCTGGACTGATTCTCCCTCCCACAGGACACAGAACTCATGTCCATCATGTCTCTCACTGACATCAGTTACAGAATAACTGGTTCCAAGAAAATGGAATGAGCCTGCCTGTGATATAAATGACACTCCCACTATAGCTGGACCTGTCAACAGCAGGTCTTAGCTCTCCAGACTGATCTAGACTGAACAGCTTTTTCAACCTTTGAACAGCTATCTAAACTGAATTTCCATGTTGCTTTTTCTTCTCCAAGATAAAACAGGAAAATATGATTCTCACAAAAGTAAATTAGAGCAGCCACTGGGGAAGCAAAACTTGTATACTGAGTGATTGCTTTGGCTCTGGGCAAATTTAATCTTTTCCCATCTCATCCTTTTTTTTTTTTTTTTTCTGGCATTAGGGAAAAGCTTCATATCTGACCACAATATTTCAATGGGCTTTGATCTAAGTTATGTTTTGACAAAATAGGATTAAAATACCTGTTATGTAAAGGAGCATGGTCAATGCATATTCATGCCTGCAAACTATCTAGAGAATTCATTTTATTAAATACCCACCAATTTTGACATAAGAACGAGTACTACCATTAAATCTCTATCAAGAAAGGAAAAATCAATACAAAACTCTGTAAGAGAATCTAAGTAACCAAGATTTACTCTCTTCCAGTAATGTAATGCTTTGTTTTTCCTCTTCAAATGACAGATGCCAGACAATTTAGGTTTTTCTTTGAGACTAAGAACCCTAATTTAACTTTATGTTTAAATGGTCATTAATTCCAGCTTTTTCCATTCACGTGAGAGAAGTTATCACAGTAAAAGGGACTCCAAAAAAACAGAGACAGAAACCATAGGTATACAGCCACATTTTTAAAGATGACTATTGCTGATTTTTTCTAAAGGTCTTTCTCTGCTCTGTTTCCCTTCCTACACAAGTCTTTGATTTTTATCTGGTTTTACATTACCGCATCCTAAAATGAATGTTGTGAAATGCTGTGAAACTCCTGAATGCCTGGTTCTTCCTAAGGCCATCCAGATTTTCAAGCAACACAGAAAGGATACTCAGAGAAGGATATATTACCAGCAATATGTGTTACTTAAAAACTGTTGGCAAGTTGGTGATACCTTCTTACTCACTATCACTTAACAGGAAAAGTCAGAAGACATACATTAAACCTTCATGCTTGTTGATTTTTAAGTATTCAGCCATGAGCCTCTACTCCACTGCAGCTAGTACATCCTGCAACTCCTAAATAAAAACACTGTGAACTTCCATCTCCTTCTGGAAACACACTCTCCAGAGCTTACTGTTTCTCCTGCTGTGAGAATGGTAAACTCTTCCAAGGGCCAGCATCCAAGCCTTCTAGTTTGGCAGATCACACTGCTCTGTTCCCATCACAAAACCCACAATATACACACTGTTAGTTTATACCTGTGCAGTAGGACAGAGTTTCTCCTGAAAGGCCTTTTATGAGCTGAAAATTACACCTTTGGTAAAACTGTACCTTTGAAAACACTGGTAGCCAGGAATAAACCATGAGGAGTAAACCAATAGTAAACCAGGAATAAACCAGTAGTCCTGACAGAGGATGAATAGCCCAAGAGCAGTGGGCTGACCCTAACTACTGCAAGACCATTCTTTGCCAAATGATATCCATGTTATTTTGCAGGGGTTTAACTGTTGGCTAGTGCTTTCTTCTTGCACTTCACTACCATTATAATGATTTTAAAATATGGCTGCTTCTGTATTTTAAGACTGAGGAAACTAGTAGTGCTAAGAGACTTGGCCATGACTCTACTGCTTGGAAGGAAAATGCTATATGCCTCAGAGGCAGAAAGACAATCTGATAGCTGTCCATAATTAAACTTTTCTAACCCTGCGTTGTGACAGGTAATAGATACACATATGATACCTATGCTCAGCTCATTTCCTTTAGACTTTCACCAAACGCAAGAAACCTGACTGCAGGATTTGCAGTGATGGTGATCGTATTTGTCCCTGGTGGGGAAAGGGGGAAAGGTGTGGGAAAATTAACATCCATTTTTCAAAGCTCTTTCCAGGGGCTTTCAGCACCAATACACTATTCAACAAGTACAAGAAAATATTCTCTTCATTCCAGGAAGTGCAGATAGGGCAATCTTGGGGGATTACTGCAGATAGCAGAATCTGTCAGGCAAAAAAGCAAGTATTAAAAAATGGTGTTTGAGTAACAAACATAGAAGAAGTTTATGAGGTATTTTGTCATGAAAAAAAAAAAAATCAAGATCATATTTTCATTCCATACATTGCCCACCTGCTGTAAATACAGGATAACTAATGGGATTTGGGAGGCAATTTTATTCTATTGTATCAGAATAAGATGTTTTAAGCCCAGTACCCACTCCTTTATCTGCCCCAATGCACATCCTGCAATCTGATTCTATCTGTGCTCTTTCAATTGAATCATAAGTAGTATTTCCACATCTTCAACAATGCTTTTGTTTCTCAAGCAGACAGTTCCAAGCATTTGATAAAAAAAGAAATCAAACCCTTGCTACTTTTTCATTCATGCACACCAATGTGTACAAAATGAGTTCTGGAAACTACCACACCGACACCCAGACTATCCTGTCCTTGAGTCACTGACCGTATTGCTGCAATGCCGACAGCCCCCCTCACATCTGCTTGCAGGGCAAACAAGGACACTGAAACTGGGCATTCCCAGGGGAAAGGTCTGCCCCCTCCCCGCACACCACCCATGCAAGGTAATGAAGCAGAGGATTTGCAGGAAAAGACTCATCTTGAGGGGTGACACATTTGCACTGAAGGGTTCCACCTTTTTGTGAAGCATCTTTGCCACTGTTTCCAAGTTCTTCAGAAACAGCAGGAGCCACGCAGTGCTTGACAGTTATGTATCAACAGTCCTGAGGATTTTTCCCATCCACTGTTTTGGGAGAAACATGCCTTCCTCATTCTGCAGGGAGCAAACATAAGGATCTAAAATGTTATGTACCAAACAGACATATCACCTTACTGCAGGGCAGACACATTCAAACGAGCAAAGAGAGTTGCAAGCATTGGCTTACCATAATTTTTCCTTAATTTGGCTGGAATACAGTTGTTCTGTTAATTGATACTCCTACCACAGTGTCAAACAAACAAATCGGATCAAACACAGTTTGCCAGTATTTTGTCACATTCTGGGTTTCCTGGCAATAGTTGCTGTCTGTATATCCTGGGGCACAAACAGATGTAAGGGCTGATAAAAAGCTGCTTCCCCAGTTTCATGTCCAAGAAAAATGCAGGCTTTATTCTGAAATGTATGCACACACAGCAGATTTAAAAAAGACCACAATTAACCCTCTGCCCCCAGCCCACACTGGGTTTCAAATTCTGAACAGGTTTTTAAGCTTCTCCAGCCCACTCTCCATCTTTCACAGGCTACATGACACCAGAAGAGGGGCTAAAAGTGTCATTTTTTTTTCTTGAAAGGAGGCCAGAAGAATCCATCCAATCATTAGCTCTTCATGAAAGTAACATGGGAAGAAATTTAGCTCAGGTGGACCCAGATGGCTGGTGCCTAACCAATCAGTACTCAAAGTTGCTGTCGTTGAGCACTACTCCAAAGTAAGCCACACTTGGCACACACAGACACTTCAAACATTGCAGAATAGCTGAATGGGCTACAACAAATACCACCAGACAAGGTTTCTTTAAAAACTATTTGTTGAAACTGAGGAGGTTTATAAAATCTCACCAAATAGCAACAGCGGTCCACAAAACTTGGACAAGTTTGCTGATCACCACACAAAGTCAGAATTAATCCCAGACCCAAACTACTCTTTAGTTTGATGCTTGATTTCCTCAAGAACACCTGGAGATGTGGAGCATTCAAGATAAGCATCCAAGAGTGTTTATTTCCCCTAACAAGGTCAGGTACTGATATATCTTGTGAAGGAAGGAGTCAGTCTACTTGCACCAGTTTAATTACTTTCTCCAGAAAGACTGATCTATTCTGCCTCTGGAGCCAATATATATTTTTTTACTCTCAATATTTCTGTTTAAATAGCATTATCTTACATATATGTACTAAATGGTAGATGTGTAAGTTTTTAAGTAACACAGCGCAGAGAAAAAAACTCAATTGGAAAGTAAAACAACTAAAGGCTAACTTGACACCTTCATTTGGTGAACAGCTATTCTGTTTAAAAACCAGCTTTGATTCTATCACAGCTCTCTTCTCAGACAGATCCAATCCAAGTAATTTACATTTCTTTTTACCAGAGAATATCAGGGGTTTCAACTTTGCTTCATGCATTCTCAATTGTGACACTAGGGAAGTCAGGGTTCATCACTGCTGATAAAATCTAGAAGGCCCCATCAAAAAGTCAGAATTTGGACACATCATGATTCTTTATACATGCTGACCCTAAGTTTTATTACAGAGCCATTACTGTTGACCTGTTGAAGCACAAAAGACTCCAGTTTTACCAGGTGGTGTTTTTAACCACATGGGCCCATGAAACTGAAGAGGGTGAGAGACAGGTGTGATGTATTAACTTGATGTCCAGGACCTACACAAAGCTACTTAATTACTGAAATACTTTTCAATCCTCTGTTCTCAGATTTTCCCTGCTTCCCAGCTCCCAGGGATTCATCTCTTATTGTATGCTGTGAACATAACTGCAGTGAGCCATTTCATTATGACAAGCTCATTTTGTAACCAGTCACAACAGTAACAGCTGTTCATTCCAGAGCCAGCACAGACGTGCTGCACCCAAGTGGCACACTGAGCACTGGCACTTTAGCTACCCAAATCAAAGGCAATAATAACAGAAGTATGTGTTGGGGAGATGCCAAAAAGGGTCTCACCTGATTCTGAGTGGTCCAGGATTGCAACAAGCCTTATTGTCCATGATTGTACCAATGAACAAGAGATTTTTTTTAGGGCATAATTTCAAATGAGGGTACAGTGTAAAAAAATACAAAGTGTCTCCAAACTAGAACAGAAGAGTTCATGAAATGCCATAGAAAACAGAGGGACTGAAAAAGAATTTGGGGTGTGCTTTCCATATACTCCATACTAGCCACTACGATACATCTTAGCTACTCTACAAGTCCAGCAAGGAAGCTGAAAGGACTTCTTAATGACTATGTTAAAGAACAAGCACTCAGGAAGGATGAAGCCACAGCCAAGAAGCTCAGTGCACTCTTTTGGTCAGTTGCTCTACAGAAAGTATTGGAGAGATCCCACACCTTATGCAGTCATCTCATCAGACAGCTCAGAGAAGCTGTATCAGTTTAAAGCAAGGACACAGGCAATATTAGACCAAACAGACAAATTGGAGGTCATTGCATCACCAGGAGTGGATGACATTCACTTGATAGCTCTGGGGAAGCTGAAGTGTGGAACTTCTGGCTAAGGTTTGTAGATGATAAACACAAAAAGCTGCTTTGCTACAGGATTGTCAAATCAGTCCAAAAAGGGCTCTAAAGAGCATTGTGGGGACAACTGAAGAGTAATTTCCAGAAAGAGTATGACTGGATAATAAAGGCTCTTTAATAAATGATTCCATGAGCCTTTGAGCCTGACAATCACTTTTCAGGATGAAGAGTAAGCAGCGGAGTCTTTGGGGAATCAGAGTTGAGACCTTTTCTACTCCATATCTTCACCAGTGACCTGGAGAGGGGAATGAGCAGCTAAACCTCAGTTTGGGAATGCTACTAAACAGTTGCTAGCAATTGAATGCTATGCTGAAGGAAAGGAACTTCAGAAGGAGTTCAGAGAGCAAACTAAGCAGACAAAAAACCTAACAGGAGAGAAAACTGCAGTGAAAAGAAAGCATAAGAAGCTATTATTCCATGATGTAACGTTCCTATATGCTCACTTCTTGTGTACTGCATACAGTTCTCATCTCAAGAATGCAGTTGAATCGGAAACAGAATGACAGGAGCATCGGAAGGAACCTCTGTGTCTTCGAGTACAGCTCCACTGCTCAAGCAGGCTCAGCTGGAGAAGGTTGTCCAGGACCACGTGTGGCTGGGTTTTAAATATCTCCACAAATGGAGACACCGCAAATTCTCTGGGCAGCCTGTTCCAATTTTCACCACCCTCAGGGCAAAAAAAATTGTTTTCTTGCATCAGATGGAATCTCATCTGTATTAATTTATACCTGTTGCCTCTCAGCAATTAAATGATCAATGAGGGCATCCAGAGGATAAGTGCTTTATACAGAGTCGCTACAGGCTGAGAGGGTAGAAGGTGAATGGGGTGTAGCTTCCCTGAGGTTTAATGTCATGAACATGATGAATGACCTTAATGAAAAACTGTGGTTATCATCTCTAGCTAGCCAAAAGAGCAAACCACCATCTAAGGATATGCCTCTATAGCACTAGTGTCAATTCACATGTCACCTATGAACCATGGAACAACGATGACTCAAGGTGACAGCAAATTTTGTTGTTTCCCACTTGTCAAAGAAAAGGTATTACTCTGACTGCCTGCTCTCTCCACTAGTTCCATACTGAAAAAAAAAAAAGTAAAATATTTTGTGTCTTTGACAGTAACCCACTGGAATAACTTCTGGCATGCCAGGGCAGACTTTCACCACAACCTATCCTATCCACACACAAAAAGTTTCTCCCATAGAAGCAGTGACAGGCCACCTAAACTAGTTTCTGGTCTGAACTATCATTCTCTTTAAAAAACAATGAAGAGCTAAGTTAACAGAAACCCATTTAAAAAAAAAATAGGAAAGCAAGTTTTTGTCCAACAAGGGAAAGAAAAATCATAGTTATATTATATAGCTATGAATTTTATTTAAAGAAAAACTTGTTAGCACTAGCATTGTGAATCTAGTAAATTTTCCGTTCCTTCATTTTCAGTGCTGAAGAAAGCTACTCAACTATGTTTGTTAAATTCTCTGGATTAACATTAACTTTTCTACTTACTTAACCAGTTGCATAACCTAAAGGTGTAAATACCTCCAGAACTGGGACACCTCAGTAATTCCTGTAAATCTTACTACTTCTTATTCAGGCCAGCCTGATATTGATATCTGTAGCACTTCAGTATTAAAGCTATACAAGTCTACAAAGTAATACACTCCAGCTGGGTCGCTCCCAAAGTCAGTGCTATCAGCCTCTGCATGCTGTAACAAAATTCTGGATGTGCTGCCTCCTTACATTCAGCCACGCCAGTATTGGCAGCGAGGGGCTAACAGCGAGGTACCATTTTGGCAGCGAGGGGCTAACAGATGGTAATTCAGCAAAGCTTTTCCATAGAGGCCATTAATAACATCAAGTTCATTTGATACTTCAGTCACATCTCTCCCCTCAGAAGGGCTGCAGCAATCTATGCTTTTCCCACATGCAATAAAAATTGAGGGACTACAAGCCAGTTCTGTGCTCTTCTAACCCTCGGTTCTTTTGAAACTGAGAAGCTTCCTGATAAGTGAATTCTTGGACTTGCCTCCACATATTATCACTTAATAAAAGACCCTAACAACTGTCATCAGAGCAAGAACAAAATGGCAGAATACTTAGGCTGGACCCATATAGTCTTTCTAATGGCACAGTCTTTTCTAGTAAAATGTAAGAGTGTTAGAGATTAAAATGAAACATATATGAGCTTCTACAATTCAAATTTTGTAGAAGTTTGTATTTAATCACCAGCTTCAGCCTCTGTTTTCGCTCCTGGAATTTCTCACAAAAAGTTGGTTGTAGTTAACTCTAGCTACAAATCAGCACTAGTTTGCATTTCCTATCAGGAAAACAAGCAGAGATCTACGCCTATATATATATATTTCCTTTAAGTATTCATGAACTTGTCTCCTAAGTACTTCACATATGACAGCCGGAGTCAATCACGCAGTTTTAAAGCACTGAATTGCACAGGCCTATTGCTCTTAAACAATTAACCAAAAATCAAACTGTTCAGATTTTATCGATAGTTCTGAACAAGAAAGCAGTTGTGATCTGCACAAGACCACACAGAAAGTCAGCTGCAGAACTGGAAATACAACCCATTCTTCAGATTCCTGTTCTAATATTATAACTGACATTTTTTTTTTTCTTTCTGAAAAGCCTTTCCTCTTTCAGAAAACTTTTTTCTTTTTTTTTTTTTTTGACAAGATATTTCCCTTGGGAACGAAGAAACTTTCCTGACAAAGCTCCTTTGCAAAAACCTCTTAACTGCTGACAGAAAGCTTAAATGAACTTGCATTTTCCAAAAGAATCTGCTTCCAGCATAAAACAGCTCAACTGTCAAATATGCTCTGCTGCCAGTTTATGACAATACTTATCAAATTACCATTTATCTGAAAAAATTTAAAGAGGTTCAGCCCAGTCAAGTAAACAGACATCTTGAACACAGAAAATGTAGAATTACTTGACTAAGCTTGAAAACATAGAGTTGGCTTGGAGAACTTGTATTTTACTCCCTTCATTCTGACAGGCACATAGTTTTTCATGAAAGCTTTTACCCAACGGCCTTGACCTTGCAGGACAAGTGCTGCCTCTCCAATCTAGCAGTTATTATTCTCTGACTATTATCTAGGTATGCTGCACAGCAATTCAAGCCTGGAGTTATGTTTTAAGTATTTACTCAAGCTGACTCTACTCATTAGTTCCATAACTAAGGCTGCTTTTTAGTTAACATGAGAAATACAGGTCAAGAAGAAAGAAAATACACTCTTTGTGTATTCTCTCAGGTTTTGGGCCACTTGTCACTTTGGTCTTGCGTCAGTTCCTTTCTGATGGTAGCCCAGGATTCTCTGAGCAGATTACAATTTTTCTCCTGAAGGCTTCCCACCTCACTCATGTTCAGACCTACCAGGTCAGAGGGTAAAGCAAAGCTGCCGTGCTGCTCTGTCATCTTGCTTGTCTCTTCCTGTTGGCCTGCCCTGGACTTTCCAGGAAAGTTCAACCCTTTTATTCTCTCTCTCTCTCAGTTATTTTTGTGTGCTTATCACCTCCAATCTTTTGTTCTCCTTGGGAAAGATGCATTTCCTCCTACATTTCTCTCATTGAAAACAGAGGGCAAAACGGAATTGCCCCAGTTCTATTCACTGTTTTTTTCCCCTCAAAGGAAGTTGCAAAAGTTCAGTGCTCCCCACTGTCTCTGGTTTGGTGCCTCTGTGCGAATGAACTCATCACCCAAGCAGCATAACAGAATTATAACAGCTTCACACATATCTACCCCATTTTAAATTGTGTACATCCAGAGTCCCCAGGGTGTCACAATATTTTCTGACAACACTCCTTGACTTTTACCCACACTCATGCATAAAACCCTGACTTTGCACAAGAGCTCAGTCAAGCAGTGCCTTAGAGAGACAACATCCAATAACAGGTGACAGCACAAAACTACTTTTCTCTTTCATCTTGATCCAAAAAACAGCTACACAATTACGATCTCCATACTCAGATCTAAAATATTTCAACACCCTTGAAAAACTACTTCACAGCATGAGGTTAGTTCCATTAAAGCCCAATCATGGGCTCAAAACTCAAGCAGTAGCCACAACCTAAGGCTCTCACTGGCTGCTACATAAAAGTCTGTGTCCAACATAGTTCTCTCATACAACATCGCTTACCTTTAAGCCAGTCCAGCAGAAATATTGTGTTAACTGTCTTCAAGATCAGTGTTATTGCAACAAGTAAGTAACACTAATTTTCATTTGATTCCCTGTTCACAGAGACAAAGAACTGAACATGAAGAGAAAAAAAGGGACATTTTTCTTCTTTGAGAAGACCTCTGTAGAACAGGGCTGCACAGAAGTGCAGCAGTGAGAGTGAGAGAGAGATAAAGATCAATCAATCTGTAACTATGTGAAGGTACTAAAAATACTATGATGAGAAGAATAAGGAGGAAGAGGATAAAAGTCTTCCTATTGCCCTTAGTGCGGAGCAGCTAAGCAGCAGCACAGTGAATGCTGGCAGCCATTGGGCTTCCCAGACAGGAGAACAAACTGTCCAAGCACTGCCAGTCCTGACAGCAAAAGTGTGTCACTCCCCCATCCTCTTTGCAGGTTAAAAAAATCAACAGCAGCTTGCAAGATACTTTTTTGAGGTCACAAAAGATCCTGAGATATGACTTTACAGTGGCTGGGACATTCCATGTGAGCCAGAAACAGTGATTGTCGCAGCTGCTTCCTGCAACACAGCACTTCCCCTTCCCTCTGGTCCCAAATTGTTTTGGGTTTGGGTTTTTTTTTTTCCTAGCCAATTCACCCAAAGGCTAAGAATCCACTGATATGTTTGTAAGAGTTTGAGATCTGCCTCTTCTGTCAGGTCTTTTCTGAGAGAGAAGAAACAAGGCAAAAGAGATGAGTTTCAGCTTAGTCTCATCAACTGTTAATCAGTGCTTACGTAAATGTTAGAGGGAAAACATTTTAGGAACTAATTTCTCAATACACTTTCAAGCATCTTCAAAAGATATTCCTCTTACTGGTAGCTACTAAATTAAATAATTTCATTTTAGTCCCATTTAAGCAGATCTTAAGGGCACGAATACACCTAATTAAGCTTTCAGGTATTCAGAGAGTTTGTTTTGCCAACACAAAGGCAAAAATTAATTAGAAAAAATTCAAAATATTCCTCCTCCAGACTGCCTTATACTGGGAGGCTATGAGGTATTCCTCCCTGCAATTGGGAATATCATCAGGAAAGATACAATCCTTTTCAGAGCTGAAAATCTCTGTAGCTCTCCCAACAGAAGCTATCAGGAAGCTGACTATCATTTCTGCTTGACTGCCGTAGAGAAGCAAGGAAAACAGAATGCAGTTTACAACCTATTCAAATGGCATCCATTTATTTCAAAATGGAATTTAACCCCAGGGAACCAGGGGAAGCCAGAAGTGCCTCAGAAAGAAGGATAATTGGTCAACCTGTTTCACCTGGCTCCCAGATGCATCCATGGGGTATGACTGATTCCAAGCTGTTCTTTCTAGAAATACACATGATATAAAGAGAACACAAAGAAGGGAATAATATCAAATGCCTAAATATCCTTTCAAAATATCAGAGGATTCCAGGATTTTTTGGGGGTTTGGTTTTGTTTGTTTGTTTGTTTGGATTTTTGTTGTTGTTGGTTTTGTTATTGTTGTTTTTGGGTTTTTTGTCACATGCATAAAATCCTTCCAAAGAACTCTTGGCTAAAAAGGCCATTTAATTCTATAATCTACAGCCCTCCCAGGTTAGTCTCTTTCTTCCTTCCCAGCATATCAGAGAGACCACTCTTGTCATTATGACAGAGCTGCACATTGTTTAAACACATATTTATGTCAAGAAGCAGGTTCTCTTTTGGCTAGCACAGTGAACTATGAAATAATTACTGGGAAGTGATAAAGTGTTATTAAAATAATAGTCTATTGGTGCTAGAGCTGTGTTTGTTATTTCAGAGTATCTGAACCACCCCAGTAGGTTTCAAAAGACAGTAAGAGAAGAAGCCTTGCAGTGGTGGGTACAGGATAAATGCACTCTACATAGCTGCTGAATGAAAAAAGGTTTGGTAGCTGGAAAAGACAACCTGTACTTTTGGTTCTTCAGCAATGATGTCAATTTTTGCTCCCAAAAGCACAAAAAGTCAAACAGACACAGGGAAAATGAAGGGACTCTTGTGATTTTTATCCCATAATGCCTTATCAAATGTGGCCTGTGATGCAAGCACCAGGAACTGAGGCCACAATCTCAACTGCACTTTCTGAGGCTATAAGCAACACAATCCAAAGGCCACCTCCTCATTAACAGCACTGTCAGTGGCTGAAAATAGGGCTTCTAAAACTGTGGTGCTGCTCGTAGGCTGACCCCCAGTGTCCTCAGCTCCGCAATCAAGCATCCTTTATTATACTCCAAATTATCCTGAGACTCTAAAACCTTAGATGTTTTGGGGGGTGCTGATAATTTTAAAAAATTACAGAACTGGTCAAATATCCAAACAGGAGTAAACATAATGTTTCAGTCTCTCAGTGATCTTACAACCACAGAAGGGCTCCTAAACAGCTGGCACATTTGTGGCCCAGGGCATAACATCAGAGCAAGCCCTGAGAAAGGGCTTCATAGGCAGTGGAGGGGACTAATTATGCTTTCTGGCTTTAGGTCAGCTTTTCTATGCCAGGTTAGCAATACCTAGCAATATATCCATGCTAATCTAGCAATTACCAAACACACAGGGAACACAAGGGACGCCTACAGAACTGGAAGCATTTTTAGTCCTCTTTCCAAAAGCTGCTGCAAATGCTTTCTACATTCTCTGAAACACACTTCTCACAGCAATAAGAAAATGATCATAAAACCATAGGATAAAACACCTTAGCCTTATGGGCTGAATGACATTTTGAGCAGGTTGGTTTTTGGTTCTTTTTTTTAGAAAGAAACACAACATTGAGTCAAACCAAAGTTATACTGCAGTGTCTGTAACGAGATTTCCTTTGCTAACAGAATAAAAGGTCATCATGTTGATATTCCACGAAAGTCTGTAGCTTTCAAGGCATTTTGAATAATGTAAGAATATGTCTGCATTTGCAGAAGTCTCCTCAAAATACCTAATGACATTGTCAGCACAAGGAGGTTAGTCAACAGTTCTAACAACTACGCAAAGGTCAAAGCAAATAAAATAACTTGGAGTGCTGAGCCCAAGGGCACTCTCTAAAATATAATTTGAACACAATCCATCAATATGTACTTTTTCTTTTCTATTACCCACATAATCACCAGCCCTATTTCGCTATAAATCTGTTATTCAGAAGTGTTCAAAAATGTCAGAGTATTGGTCACCTATACCAATTGCCCAAGAGTTATTTATTAAAATATTTGGCCAAACAGGTCACCATCCCAATGGCACATAATAAATCAGGAAGCACTTGACAATGTTGCTGTTACAATAGGTGTGACTGACAGTGCTGCCAACTATTAAAATTGCCAGGCATTTCCATGAGAACTCCCTGTTTTCAGTTACTTGCAGCTTTGACAAGCTGTTCAGATTGAAGTTTTCCATGCCAGAGTTCAGCATTTTTATTTTGTTTAATGGAAGTTTTAGCCAAAACAGGTCACTTCTTGTGAACGCAGGCCAGGGTACAGTATGCTTTATTATTATTTATTTATTATTTCTAAGGAAAAAAAACCCAAGAATATAGTTTGCTAGAAGATCCAGCACTCTGATGCTCTTAAGAAGACATCTTGAGATTCAGCAAGCATAGTCTGCATTTATGGCTGTGATCCCAGCTACCCAAACATCACCTCAGATGAGGTCAAGTTGACAGGTGGAGAAAAAAGTGTTTCCACTGCAGTTTGTTAGGAGTTACAAGCACCTTAACAGTACCATCTGCATCCCACGTGTGCCTGCTGATCGAGCAGTTCTGTTGCCTTACAGGTGTAGCTCCCAGCTGCTTTGGGCCAGCCTGAGCCAAGGGACTACTTAAAGACTGAGCCTGGAAGGGGGAAGATTCTTCTGTCAGATTTTAAAGAAACAGAGCTATAAAAGAGAGAAAGCAAGAAGGAGATCTGAAATGTTGCCAGCAGAAACACCCATCAGAAAGATCTTAGATTAGAAAGGCACTGACCCAGGACTGTTGCAGGTGACATTGCAAGGAGTCTCAGAAGCCATTGAGGAATTTAGGAACCATTTTTTGCTGGTTCTTCTGAAGTAAGCTCATCAGGAATGCAGATGCATGATTTAGAGATTAAGTTTTTGTTATAAATTCAAACAGAAATTTGATTTGCTGGCCCCTCTGCACAGGGGCCAACAGGGGATCAACATCATCTGCTCCCTGTACCTCACACCCAGAATGGTAAATGATTCACAAGCAGCACCTTTATGGAATATGTAGTTACTGATTAAAATAAAATCATGTGAATCCTTCTGAAAGCTGAGGTATCAAATCTGAAACTGAGAATGAAAATGTCCATTTATAATCAAAAATTAAAACAAAAAGTGCATTTAGACTGACCACATTAGCAATCCTAGACATATCAATCCCAAAGCACCTGGACAAAGCAACAATCAGCAGCTACAGTCCAAGAAAGGGAATGTACTGATTTACTAGTACTGATTTACTAGTTCAGCCCTCAGAAAACAACCTCTGAAAAATAAAGTCTATACTCAACCAGATCTACTATTGCAGAGGGAGAAACATCTCCCAAAGCTTGGAAGTTTATTCATGAAGTTCCTCAGTCTCTGCTTGGGGAAACAGTAGAAGCCCATTAGTGACACTGCTCAAATACACACAGGCAGCCCCAAACTGCACTGACATGACAGCTGCCTTCCCACACCAAACCACCCAGCTATGAGGTGTGATGAAGCCCCCAGACACTTTTTAAAAATCCTAAGAGGAACCAACTGCATTCTCCAGAAAAAGCTATTACCTTTATGTTTAAAAATATTAATTAGAACCATCTTAACCCAAATGCTGAATAGCCTTGAAGAACTTGTACACAGACTCCTCACAAGGATCCAGTGATCTGTGGCAGATCTGAATGACAAATGCCTGAGGGTGGACCTCTCCAATGCTACAGTGCAACTGCAGCACTGTACTTCTCTCATGCTTCTAGAGCTGGTTGCAAAAGCCTTCATTGCCCACAAATAAAACATTTCACAACTGCAGAAACACACACTTCAAATAGATAGGAAGAAAATGTTCTATTACACTTAAGGGACATATAGCATAAGCTTGCAACAAACCAGTTTAAACAACGTGTCAGATATTAAGAGGCTGTGGAGCAGCTAAAATTTAGAAAATAATTTTGAAAGTACATTCAACATCAACAGAAATGCCCAGCTTCCAAAAATCCATGTAAAGAAAAAAGTCTTCAGACTACCTCTGATGATACCAGCTCTCAAACTTGTCTTTAAACTAGGATTTTCAATAAAAAACTTTCCTCTTCCTGTTACAGGAAAGAGTGAACCCATGTTTTGTGCTTCTAGACACTGATATGCAATTTCATGGAATGAGAATTTCATCTGCACTGAAAATGAGAAGACTCACTTGTGTTGTATTTGCAGTGATATATTTCTAAGCATCAGATGACAAGCTATTGATAGTCAGGTATCAAATCAAGAGATGCACAGTTAAACAAACAAACATCTCAAGTCTCAAGTACTTACTAAAACCACATTTCAACACCCTAAAAACCTGTGGACTTACCTTCATTTTTCTCTCCTAAATGTAACCAAATCTAGTACTGACTTTTCCCTTTAATCACGAAGTCAAGATAAAACTTCAGTTGCCAATATTTTGGCAATCAATCCAATCCTGATACCATGCCCTTCTGTGGAATCCAGTCAATCAATTTCTTCAGCATAGGATACATTATTGGGCTTGTCTGAATCAAAATACTAAGGCACTTCAGTTCTCTTATTTGGTTAGGTTATACTTACCTAAAACTGCAAACTATCAAAATTAATTTCATGCTTGCTACACTCTATTGGAAATAGCCTCTCTCTGCATATGCATCCAGGAATCTGTCATTAAAACATCCTGGTTGTTAGGAGTCAGACACAACATGTTAATGAAAAACTGTGAAAAGATAGCACTCTGAACAAGCCCCACTTCACACTACACTAGAAAGGGCATATTAATCAAGTTCCAGATGGGATTTAAACTGAAAAAGTAATTGCAGACACTTATCAGCATTGCTCACACCCTTCCTCCTTCTCCTCTCCTCTTGTGTTAGATTAGAAGTTGCAGAGAACATGTCATGACAAAGCATAGAAAATAGGACAAGAACTTCAGCCAAATTGTAATTGCAACCTTTTGGTCACCACCACTGGTCCAAACAGAGCGCACCCAGAGGTGGTCACGAACCTCTTGTTCACGGAAACAGGAAGTTAGTGAACTCCCCTTCTCAGCCTTTTCTAACCTACACTGGCCTTTAGAAGGAACATTGCTACCTGCCCTCCCTTCTATGTGCATGGGTTGCCTGCACAATTAAAAAAAAAAAAAAAAAAAAAAAAAAAAAAAATCACACGGATCAAAAGGGATCTGTTTAAGGGACAATAAAGCCTCCCTTTTGGGAGCTTCTCTAACATTCTCAAGGGAATAACCCTTTTCTGAAAAATAACTGATACACTAAAGCAGACATTGAATTACATTATCTGATATCACACATTTACATGCACAAAGCACTAACAATATTAAAGGAAAGAGCATGAAACACTTTTAAAGCCTTTCACTTAAGCAGAGTGATCCTGCTGCAATGATCTGTACATGAAAACTGATGAGTTTTCCCTTTCTTTTCCTCAGGATATCTGAGGCTGCCATCTTGACAGGGTCCTATCAACATACGAGCTTTGCTTCTGAAATGCTACATCTCTCTTTTCCATAGTGTATACACTGCCCCTTGCTCTTGTTTTTGGATGAATGTGGGCTATTTCCTTCTCTGGAGGAATTCAGTATCATTCAGTATCCTTTACACATGTTGTAAAGCCATTCTTGCTTGTTTTGCACACAGGTAACCAACGCCTGCCTTTCTGAAGGCATCAATGGCCATTCACTGTGCACAAGTTTTTCTCAGGTAGCCACAGAAGTAGGCTGATTTCCTACTGAATGGCAAAAATAATTCAACTTCAGAAGACAGGCTAGTTCTTGCTAAAGGTCCTGTTTGTGTTTCCTACCATGTGTCTGTCAGGAGCTTGCTACCCAGTATACAGTACAGACCTGCAAAAACATTTTACTTTGCTTTTCTTAAAATTCATGTCAAGTCATGCACTAGTATACGAACAAAAAATACCCTCATTTGTGCTACTGATGCAAAGGATTTCTCAGGGATTTGAAGAGAGGAAAACAGCATTAGTACCTAACATGTTTTGTTTAGAGCCACATAAGTTTTATAATCATCGTCAGTAAGTAAAAATCGTAATTAGAAATTATTAGTGCTTTCGTTTTTTTATGGACACATTAAAACAGATGTGTTTGTTAAATATTATTTAGCATTAATACTGCTATCAGGACTGTTTAATATTCAAAGAGATCCCACTTAATTTCAAACATTCTTGTTGATGTTCAAATGAAAAGCTGTCTGGAAAATGATGCTTCAATTACAATAAAAAAACCCCAAGTCTTTAAGGTAGCATTTCATATTTTAATAGCTACCTGGAGGCATCAACCTATTTGCCAACGGCTGTTGTGTTACTCACACAGTACCCAGAAACTGAGTTAGTGTTCAGCAAATCACCCTTTACAGCTGAATGTGTATATGAATAATGCAATAATAAAGTTTGCTTCTTTTTTTTTTTTTTTTTTGCCATCAAGCCTCCACCTTCTTTGAATTTCAGAGATTAAGAAAGAATCTACCATGCTATATACTGCTATGCATTGTGTAGCTGCCCCATTTTCACACAGATACGCGGAGGAAAGGTCGCCTTACAGCAGAGTCCAGAACTCATGTCAGTTACCAGATACCAGCATCATCTCAAGTATCACACAAGCATCAATACTGACATTTTTCTATGTGGATTACCTCTTATTACTCAGTGTTTAGGAAAAGATGGCTGCACACTGCCTTTGCTGTGCCAAGCTGACCATGAAATTTCTCTGCAGGACCCACTCTCAACATACAAGGCTTGGAAGGTGCACTGGGTTCTCATCACAAGCTGCCTTGCACAAGCCAATACTAGCTCCTATTAGCTTTTAATTCCAAGAATACTTATTCTCAGATGGCATGGATGATCATGGGACAGACAATAACTTCTACCTAGTTTCTTTTTCTTCTTCCTTCCCATCCACTGTTTCCAGTGCTGTATTTCATTTTATTTCACTGAGGAATCCATGGAGAGTGATGATCCGCTGCCCTAACACATTTCTTGCAGCCTCCAAATAAACTATACTTTTATTTACACTTCTTCTGGTTGCCAAAAGAATTACTCATTCTTCCCTGTCACACACTCTGAGCAAGTTGTGGGTCTACAAGATGGACACCAAATAATTGCTCCAGTGATCTGCTGCTTTAGTGACTTGGATTCCATGACTCCCATTTTTACCCCTCAGTATTAGGAAGGCAAGAGAGAACAGCTATCTGAAAAGTACCATGCCTGTTTCACAGTTTTTCAATTATATAATGTCAGGCTCCCTCCCCACTCTGCCAGAAACATGCTGCTAGGTTAGCTACAAACTACACATGAATTATTTCCAACTGGAGAGATAAACAAGGAGTGATAGTACTCAGCAGGACCTTTCTCCCATGTGCAGTTACAGTGTTTGGAGACTATTCAAATGTCTGAAAGGATACTGGACTCTTTCAGATAGTGATAGACAGACTAATTTTTATCTATAGTTCCAGCCAAGCATTATTTGGGGACCTTTTTTTAATTTGTTTTTAAGAACTGAAGACATGAATATTAATTAGCCCTAAGAAACCACCAGCCTCATGTATCAAGGGAAAACAGCACAATATGGTTTCCTCAAGCATCTGGAGGGATCAGATTCTTTTCCTTTCTTGCTGTGTTTCTTATGGTAAAGTTTTTTTTGACCTGCTATAAAAGATACAAACAGTTTTACAAAATGCCCCATGCATCAGGGATATAAATAAATTCTTTTTGTATGTCTCTATTATGAAACAATAAAGTATGTGATGCTTCTGAAAAAAAGAAAAAAGTACAAGACAGTATCTCCCCTCAATTATCTTCTCCTGCCCTGAAGTATCTTTTACCATAACTACTTTTCCCAAATTCATCCAGTAAAAGGAGAACTCTGTCCTGCTAGGATGACAAAAGTCTCACAACCAAAACATCTTTATTAAACTCCAGGGCAGAGGTAGAGTACCTCCCTGTAAAAATGAAATACTGATTAAGCAAACTGTCAACAACCTGATTGCATAACAGAACAGATTACCCACAAAAGAGCAGAAAATCTTGCATTCCTGTACTTTTGCTCAGGCTTTCCCACATAGCCATCTGCACAGCACATTCATTACAAACCCACTGAAAACCAGCAAATCTGTGTTAACTGAACATGAAGCCAGCACTGCAAAATTCAAAAGGTGCAAAACCAAGGCTGAAAACTTAGCCCTGCTTCTCTGGATGCACACATCACAAGGCAGAATGACCACATGAGAGTGCATTAAAACAAAGTCAGAGCAGTAAGCCAGTCACACATCTCCTTTCTTGGTTCTATAGAATCATGGAACAGCTCCCACTCAGATCTATGGTCCAATTCATCTTACGTGCACTCAGCAGTAAGGAACCACAGATGTCCATCAATTCCTGTCATTCTGCCATGCCTCAGTAACAATGGACAAAGGAGTTAATCTCTTCTCACTTTCTAGCTTCTCACACAGGTGTACAGACAATGGCAGTCATTTTCTTTTAGATTCTAGTCTGACACACTCATTTTACCTTTGTGCTCTGACATTTTAACTCCACTATCTCCACCTGTTCCTCCTCTTCCGTACTAGGCTAAAAAGTATCTCTGTTTTATTAATGTATCTGTCTGACCTAAATTCTCCCCAACACCTGTCTGCCTTTCTCAGATCCAGATCTAAAGAACTCCCAATTACTGTTTCTCTTCGAAAAGTTGCACCCTGGATAAATGACAAGTCAACCAAATTTGACAGGCAACAGAGAGAAGAATCTTATACATCTGTCATTTAAAACAAATGCAATTCTACTTTTTCAAAATTTGAAGTATGTTTGATGAACACATTTTTATTTCTTCCACTGTTCACCTCCTCAACCCCAAACAGCATTTTAAAATACTTGCTTAAGAAAAATCTATAGAGGTCATCTGAAAATAGGCAGGGTGACTTTTTAGATGAGTTCATAACATGAAGAATAATTGCCATTTAAAGCTAAATAGTTCAGAAAAGCATCAAAAAAAGTAAACATTTTGACTTCACCGATTTACATAAAAGGTAATGTCGATGCTGGCATTAGGTCATCTCTTCCCTGATCAGCTTTCTACCCTTGGAAAAGTCATGTGAGTGGCCCTACCCCTTCAGTTCCTTCATCTGCAAATGCTGTACTCTTTTTCCTCCCTCCCTATTTGGTAGCAGTGCAGACTAGAACTTCAAGCTGTCGAAGGCTCTGGTTACAGACAGTTACCCTAAGTAACACAAGCTGTGACCAGCTTGTTTTCTGAAACATGAAAAAAAAAAAAAAAAATAGTCTCAAGTTTTCTTTGATGGAGAATCAGCTAACACAAAGAAGAAGAGAATTTCCAGCCAGACATACTGCATAAAATAGCATCACAAAGAGCCTGATTCTGTAAGCACAAACCACTTCCCAACACACCACTAAATATAACATCAAAGCAATAAAAAATTGCATTGAAGTGCTAAGCACTGAGGCAGCAAATACCTCCCTCATGATCAGTACTGTAGCTCTGGATCATCATTTGACAAAGTCTCAAAACTCAGCACATGTTAATGGGTCATAAATACCCAGCTGCTCAGGGACAGCTACTTTGTCTCGTGTGCAAGCTGTTTCTACAAATGTCCACAAAAATGTATGAAGGCCTACAAAAATGCCTGGGAAATAACAGTGCACAAAGCTATTTGCCATCTACACAGAGGACAGAAGGAGGTCAAATTCAAACCATCACCAGAGAGAAGCAGTGGAGAAGTGCCTGGCAGTACTTTGAGGGAGAAGGGAAAAGCTCAGCCTAGTCCTGCAAAGATAAACAAGCAGCAAGGAAAAATGCAGAGGTGAGGTTAAAGATCCTGCTGATCTGCTAAGTGACTAGCAGCAAGGTGGGGAGGAAAGAAAATGAAAATTTATCTGGGACTCTTCAGGTTCTCTCCACAATTAGGTTCACAGCTCTGCACACAGAGCTCCAGAAGTTATTGATTGCTCTCTCCTCACAATGCATGCTCCTGTAGTATGCTGGGGTCTTAAATGCTTTTCTTTGAAAGATATCACCCAAAGATGTACATAGAAATGACAACTTTGATATTCTTAAAGCATTCAGAACACAACAATAGGACAGAACTGATATTGAAATCGAATTTTCAAGTATACTATCTGTATACAGTCCTCCAGTTTAGTTTAAGAATATTTGAAATTCAGTATTAGAAGTGCTGACTCACAGGTTTTTATCATATAATTGATAGTAAATTGTTTTACATAAATATAATAATTAACTGGAAAATAAGGCTTCCTACTCTCCTTGCTTTTATAAGACAATCTTTACCACTAACAAAGGCTGCTGCAAGTCATAACTTTAATAGGAAAGACATCAATACTAATACATATATAAGGCTTTTAAAAACCCACTGTTATGGAGAGGGGAAAAAAAACCAATCCATGAAGATTTATGAACATTTCATTCTTGTGAAACTACAAATGTCAGAGTAAGGAAATTCATTTTGCCCTACCATCTAAGTCAAAATCATTTGAATATCACAGCAAATAGTGAATATAATTCTTCCACTGTTAATATCTTTCTGCATCCTCTATAATGGATCATGAGGACATATCAGCTTTGAAAATAATTCAAGAAACATATTCTTTTTTTCTCCATTAGACAATTCAAGCCTTCTTATTAAAACCTTGTACTTAAACTCCATTCAGTAAGTAGCCAGGAGAGAAGAAACTGAGTTAACAAATGTCTTAAGGTTAAGAATTAAATACATGTAATTAAAAGTAGAAAAATAAGTCACATGAAAAAAATTCCTGAAAACTGGGTTTTTTTAAAAAACAACCTCTGAGTTATTCTGTTTAAGCATCTTCCTCTCAGACTGACTTTCCCAGAATATAAACACCTTGTTCCAAAACATCAGGTTATGTCTCTCATACCAATGCCTTCTGCAACTTCAGCACTACCATAGCTCAGGTTACAGTAAGATGGGATGCAACCAAGACCAACCTCTAACTAGGACAATTGTGCTTGATCAGTCTAAAATAGCTCTATAAGTTCACCAATAAATAGTGAATAAAGGAGACCTAGATGACATTTAGTGATGCAAGATGAATTGAGTTTATCCTTGGCCATTGCAGCTGGCAAAACAAAATAAAAATGGAAACAGTAGGCTATTTGGAGATGGCATAACATGAATATGGTTATCCCCACCACAGTTTGTTATGCCTGAGGTATGATAGTCAATTTGGATAACTGACTGACTTAAAATGCTACCCACTGACAAAGATTGGGACTTTACTCTTTGCTGAATCAAAGAATTGTGAAATTTACTTGACAAATTACTTGTATGACTGATGAATGTTTTGGAAAAGGGGACTCTATTCATTCATCCCATTGGAAAAAAAAAGGATAAATAAAATCAAAAGATTCCTTAGTCATTCTCAACACTATGAAGAAGGCACGGAAATGACAAACACTGAAGGCAGCAAGTCAGACATTTCGTACAGATGGTTACAGTGACTGGAATCACACGTCCTCAGAGAGCAGCACAAGATACATAAGGAGCTGACAGCAGAGCACCCTACACAACCTGCAGTAGGTACAGGAGCCTTTAAGTTCTCCTAAGTGTAACTACAAACTAGGTACCAGTAAAGACCTTTAGGTGTCAGAACAGGTAAGACAGTGCAAAGTGAGACAGCAATAAATAGTCCTAGTGCATCCATCTAAAAAGGCCTGGCAAAACAAAAACATTGTAATTTTCCTGCTGTTGCCTGACAACAAGAGGTAGTATGTGACCTAATTTGCTTCTAAGAGTGCAAATAAATTAACCTTTTTTTATGGTGAACCCTAGCACTATAGGTACATTACCTTCAGTTACTAAACAAATCAGTGACTCTGGAATAATTTTGTCCTCCAAAGCGCTCCCCCACATTTAAACATATCTATAGATACAGATAAATATCCTTTAGCCCATAAAGCAACTCTGTTTATTCAGTAGATTCAGTCTGACATTTCTCATCTTGCATTTTGGAGCAAAAAAACAGGGCTTATTCAAGAATGCTGGTGGGCATGAAAAAAATACACCTCTTTGACGTAAGAGCCAAGCTTTTCATTTCAGCACTAAAGTGAATTTATTCAGCTGAGAACCGGGGAATGCTAAATACTGTGGCCCTCACAGATGTTATTCCTGTATTAACTGTACTACACTGGAAGTGCAGATACTGGCATTAACAGGGACTAGGCTTGCTCAGGCACCAGACACCACGAAATCTTATCAGTTCACTGCTTTATCTAAGGCAATTAGCTTTGTTGAGAGGCAAAGTTTATTAGCTCAAAGTAATGCTGTGCTTACAACACCAAATTGCTTCTAAGACTTCACATGTTACATCTGCAGAGAACTGATGAGCTGCATGAATATAAATCTACTCGGGAAGCACAATGCTACAAGATTTAGGCTGACCTCAGAGGATACTCACAATTATAACTATCTTCAAAGTAACCACACACCAAGAATGCAAAGAGGCTGACAGCAAGACAAAAAATGGAGTTGGCTTCAGACTAATGAAATGGCAAGGAGCCACCTGCAGACAGTCTCCACAGGAAAAAAAAATCTCTTTTTTTTTAAGTTTTATTTTTCTGGCAGCAAACTCATTATATGCATACACACACATACAACCCAATAGGCACAGATTAAGGTTGCTAAATATTGAAACCTGATATATAGCTAATGTTTGCACCTTTTTAAAGAGTTTGCAGTTTTTCTATCCTCTAAAAGTTAAGAGAAATAAATGATTTTTTTTCGTCTTTAATCCATGATTTCTACCAATCAGTGGCATTCAAAGGTGACCTGAGGAGACTTGATGTATTTCTTGTAACTGTGAATGCTAGACTGTATTAATGACAAGGCCTTTCATTGATTTACTGTAGCTTACTAAATAACACAGAATGAATGCATTGCATATGAGACTTTGCACACAACAGCAGCAATAGGATTCAAAATGTCTGCAAGAGCAGATTTTAAGAGAGAAAAAATGAGAAGGAGTCAAGGGTTCTCACTCCCTTCCCTTGTCAGCTAGTTGCCAATCCTTACTTCAATAAATGTATTTTGCATACTTACAAAGGAACAACACATAACAGGTTATAGCCTTTTAATTATATATATTTTTTTTTACTATTATTGAATAAGAATTGTAACTAAAGAACCTTTCCTTGATGCCTCATACTGCATTCTACAGACAGGAGCATGAGGTGGCACTACCCATGAGGTCAGCAGAGAAGAGCTACAAGAATTTCTTGAGCTTTAGTAAGCCATACATGATTATGGCTCACAAAACAGTTTTTGAATTACTGCAATGAGTACCTTTTTATAGCCCAGATTTAGATGAAAAAAGTGTTAGGTGGCTCAGAGGGTTAAATAAATAAATAAACAAATCTTGTTTACTGCTCCTATACCTGTGACCATCTTGTCACATCACTCCTCTTGCTTCTTTTCCTCAACCATCAGCTGCTCTGTGACATTTTTTTGAGCTTCAGGCATCCTCCTACTTCTGAAGGTGGAACATGTAACCTTGGAAATAAAACCTGAGGACAAAGGAGCCCTACATCTTAGTGTATTTCTGCAGCTTTCTTTAAAATATATGTAAAGCAGGAAGGAAAATCAGACACCTTCGTGTTTTGAAAAGTATCACACCTGACCCAAAGCACCAAGCAGGAATCATTTTCCCTCTGATTAAAGTCAAGGATCTTAAAGTCAAGAAAATAAAAATGGAACACTTCTTCCATGCGAGAATCCTGAAAGCATTTTTGCTACTACTGTGATTATTCTCTGATTTAACAAAATGCTGCTATTGGCCACGCCAATATTTAAATTGTAATTCATAGCCTCTTGCCTCCTAAAATTTTTGTTACACATCTGTACTAGTTCAAAAATATCAGATCTGGAACCAAGGCATGCAATACATGATTTGTGCTACTGCAGACATAGGACAGCTGCCACAATTCTTGTCTGTTGTAGAGGGCTTTGCCTGCATTTATATTACATTATTACCTTCTGTCACGAGAATCTGGGTGAATATCTTATCCAAGCTCTAACACATCTTCAATTGCTCCCCAAAGAACAGCCTTAACAACCCATTCCACAACATCTGTCAGCCTCAAAGACTGGAATGACCATGTTTTCAACACTCAGCCTTGCAATTAAATCTGCTGGAAACAGCTGTCTGGACTGAAAGCCATTGCTTGTTTTCTGAAGAGCACCTTTGGACTTTTCAAATCTTCTCAAGAGAGCAGAAGACTACTGATGATGATGAAAATTCATCCTCCTGGCCATTACAAAGTTTTCCTCCCATTGCCAGTATCCCAGTGTACAAACTAGTGAGAGATTTCCTAATGAGCATAACCTCTGCAGATTAAACATACACAGGAGCATGTTACAAACAAAAAGAGTTTACATACACAAAAATCTTGAATGCAAAATTACATTCCTGTAATACCAGACAAAAAAAACCCCTATCCCTCTCCTACTCAGGGAACACCTGTGTAAGTACAGTAATTTCCTGTACTAGGATTTTTGCTGTTCTTTGAATGCAAGTTGTACTACATAAAGACTAGAGGAGTAGACACACAGGATGTTTCCACATTCACTCATACCATGAGTTAAGCTAATAAAGAAAACAAAAAAGCAAGCTGCAGGACTGTGGTATACCATGGGATGTATCAGCCTCATCAGGAAGTCAAGTCAGTGGCTAATACAAGCATAAGCAAACCTGGCTAATAAGAAAGCATCATTATCCAGCAGAAAAAAAATATTTTGGCCTAGCTACTTTCATTTTCACTTCATTCTCTTCAAAAGACAAGACTGTTTGAGATATTTTTCAGAGTTTACTGAAAAACTCCAGGAAAAATTTCAAGAGTGCTGCTATTTTTCACTGAGCCTCACTGTTAGCAGTAGATACATGAATTACCAATTTACTGAACCCCACATTCTGGCTAGGATGTTCCAAATTCCAAAGTACTAGCATAAAAGTGGATACTAATGTTACCTTAACAATTGATTCTAAAAAACCAATGTTGTACATGTGCCAGTGGCTCACTTGTCAAGGGATAAGAAGAAAGTAGAAAGAAGTAAAATCTGGAATTCACTCTATAAAGCAAACATCCTTAAATTTGGTAGAGTAGGAATAGAGATTTTTCTGAACAGTCAATAGAACTAAAAACTGGGTGAATTTTCTTATCAATATTGAGAGAATACCAAAATGAGAAACTTGGTTTCAGCAGGAAACTATAAATATATTGACAAAGGTTATCTCTGTTAGAGAGGGTGAAGGAGTAAATATCCTTATGATTTTTTTTAGAACCATTTGTTTTCATCCTTTTGAGAGCTGATCACACAATGAAGGGTTCACATGATCTGAGAGCTAAGCCAACACATTATTTGACTTCCAACAGAATATAAGATCTGCTAAGACTAATAGACAAAGTAAACCAGCCTCCTGATGCCAGTAGTAGAAGGCTTGAACACAAATCATTCCCTTGGAAAGTCAATAAAGATACAAAATATAACAGTTATTCCAGGAAATGGCACGGCAGCTATGGATGGTATACCTTCCTCCAGACTTTGAGAAACATCTTGCGACCTGGCAAGCAGTCAAGGGTATGCAAGATACTCAGCTACTAAAATGAGGTTATAGATACTGAGCCAACCATCATGATGAGGGTATAACTGCTGAGTCCACTGGCATGGAGAACTCCACAGCCAGCCTCACCCACTGGAGCTGCACTTCTGTTGCTATAGGATGAACTTCACAGTATGTCTGCTTCTGCTGAGCTCCAAGAACCAAGTGGTAAGGCAAACCCCACACCTTCAGTTAAAATTCTCTGCAGCTGGCACTACCCACATTCATAGGAGAGCAACTTCCTAACTTTTTGAGCCTTACACTCACTCCACACAAGCTTAGGAAAGCTTGAAAGAATTCATAATGCTGCCTTGGAGACTTGAGAGAGCAGACAGCCAAATGAGGAGGACAGAAACATATATGTTGTCATCATACAGAAGTTTTAAGCCATTCTTTAATAAACAAACGTGCAATCAGCAGTTCTTGATCTTAATTACGTCTAGCCATCACACAGAAAGGGGAAAAGCCAGATCCATATTGCCCTTGGGGATTTGCAGGAACGTTAAGTTGGAAACATTATCTGCACATGCAACAGCACTCAGCCCATTCCTCTCAAGCGCTTTGCAATGCATGTGCATGACACCAACCAGCAACTTCTCAGTGACACTAGGTTCAATTTGCTCAAAATTACGATATCAAGATTCACACATTAACAAGAAGCTTTTATTTCATTCTGTTTGAAATAATTATATAAACAGCACCAAACTTTATACTGATTAATAAATGTTCAAAGCCACAACAGAGATACGTTTCATGATTCAAAAGAGGGAACAAAAAGGCAAAGAAGAAGAACCTGATGTTATTAAAATCTTCTATTTTCAGCCCAGTCTATTGAGCTCAAGGCTTTCAAATACTTATAGCCACCAACACTATGTTGACAGAAGTTTCCATTATAATTGTCATTAAGTTCTTATTGTTTCCAAAGACAAAACTTTGCAACAAACTTCTGATATTCAAAGTTCCCAGAAATGGCTAAAACCAATCTTCCCACAGGAATCTCCAGAGTAGTAAAACCCATTTCTACCTCATCACAGATGCATTTTTTCTTAGATACACTGACAATTATATCATGCCAGGAGTACTGCATGGCTTATCTGAGAAAGCTTGAGATGAGCCTAAAGCTCAAAACAATCCTCCAAGACCATCTCAGAAGGGAGGGAGGGACTAGGGTGGCACACCTATGCTGCAGTTCGTGCGCAACTGATTCAGCTATTCAAGTACTCCAGTTAGCTACCTCAGGGACATCCATTTTGCACTGCTTCCCCAGAATTAGCCACATCCCAGGAAAGTCCAGAGCCTTAGTCATGTTAGAGCATCAAGGACTGCTTACATTAGGCAAAAAAAATCCTGATGAATTATGTCTTCACACATCCATCTCTTTAGGGGACCACTACAATCCCATCTATATTGTGTTACTCTGCTCTCATGTACAAGCTCTGTGTAGCAAAGCCTCACTTCACATAATTAGGAGTATTTTCTCCCTTAGCACAGACTCACCAAAGAGGGTTTGGGGGAGGTCTCCTAGTGCACCCAGAGTTTCTTAAACACACCTTAATCCACCTTCACACACCACAAAGCACGTTCACCCATTAAACTCTGCCATGCATTTCTGCACATTTTTTCTTTCAGATGGGCTCAATATCAAGCAGAATAGAGCAGTGGAAAAAGCATACACATGATGAAATTGTGCAAAATCTGAAAAACTCCAGTTTGTGGAGGAGCTTAACAGAAGTTCATCTGAGTAGTATAAATTACAGAAGCTTTCACTAGCGAAATCACTGGAATTAGTTGGTTGTTTATTTGGTTGGGGATTTTTTAATCTTTCAATATATTCCTGAGAGGGAACTATACCAACTGGGGACAGGAGACACAGAGATGGTAAATATTGTAACAATTAACTTTGCATTTATTTGATTACTTGTGGTGTCTTTTTTCCTGTGGGTACAGAGGAAACAGCAAAGGATAAGGGATGGCTCATTTGCTTCTTCTCATTGCCCTTCATATCCTCCCCTCTCTCTCTCTGTTGAAGGCTGCTGAGCTACTGCCCCAGATGCAACAGCAGTGTGGTTCAATATGTCGCATAAACAAAGAGTGTGCAGGCAGCAGCAACATCAGAGCTCCCTGCTCCCATCTCTCCCCACAGGCTAGGAATGCATCAGTCCTCCAACCTACATTGCTTATACTGGTCTGGAAGCTTGTCTTCTGCCTTGCTTCCTCTAGGCATTAGAGCAACATAGGACTTCTTGAATATTCAGAGAACCACAAAAAAAAAAAAAAAAAAGGTCTGGGAGCTTACTCAAGCCTAAACCCCTGCCTCAGGGACACAAACCATTCATGACAGTTTTGCCTCACCTCCTCTTATCAGCCTGCAGTGACTCAGTCATACCTTTCCTGGGCAACCTAATCCATCACTGAGCTCTCTTTGTGGTTACTTTTCTCACATAAGCCTAGAAAAATCTCTTGTGCTACAATGTGCTCCCATTATTTCTTGAAGTGCCCAGTACAGACATAGAGAACAAACAGTTATTTTCTCTTATTATAATTTTCATATGCCTGTCTTCTGATTAAATTTAGTCTTGAGAGCAAAATCTCTCAGGTCTCCCTTGCTGATTGTGCTCTGGATTCTCCATGTTTTTCTTTGGGCTCAGAGTCCCAAACACGATATCACACTAAACAGAAAGTATAACAATGCTGTTAGGATTATTCATGCCTTACATATATCCTTCCTATCTCTGATTCTGCTTGCCAGTGAGAACATCATGGTTTGGCAGCAGTCATGAAAATACACACACACAAAAAAAAAAACAAAAAAAACCAAAAAAAACAACCACCAAAAAAAACCCTGATCTTGCCCATGGGAAATCTGAAGGAAGAAAAAGCAGGTTAGAGGAAAAGTTGTTCCTAGTAAATTGCTATTCCTAGAAAAATTGTTCCTAGTATGTTACACCACCAAAGTTCACAGACTGAAAAAGCAGAGCTGAAACATACAGAGAGTTATTACCACTAACTTCTTGTTCTTTAACAGCTGCAAAGAGTCAACTGACTGAGCACCTTAACTTTACATTTCAGCCTCTTCCCTTGCTATACCAACCAAGAACATTGCTTATGCTTCTCTTGCTACTTCTAAAAAGCAGGCTAGCTGTGAAAGCCCAGTGCCAAGTCCCACAGCATGACCATCTCTTCTCAAGCATGGTCAAAATCAGTGAAGTGCCTTGATATAAAGAGTTCCCCATTTCTTAGCTTCTCCCAGCTTGCTGATAATTGCTGGCAGCAGTGAAGTAACAAGTGGAATAGGCACTTTAAGTTACAACAGAGGGAGACCATTTATCACTTCTGGAACACAGATCATCAAGGTTATTTGCCAGGGCAGACAAAGAGTCTACTGAATGTTTTGCCTGTTTTGTACCTCCTGATCCACAGCATTGTACAGCAGCAGTGCCCAAAACCATGTCATCTGAAACTAAGGTCTTACAGATAATGAGAAAGAATATCTTGCAGATAATAAGGAATAATACCTGAATGGCTTTACAGACCTGTAACACCTCCACTTGCAGTGCTTTCCCTCAGCCAGGCAGAAGGACTTCCACCATGCCTTTCCTTTCAGTTATGCTTTCAAACTTCATACAGTAGAATCATAAAATATTCTGAGTTGGAAGGGACTCATTAGGATCATCAACCCACATATCCTGTCTCTACCCCAGGTAGGCTAGGTCACTAACCCCCTCTCATCCTTTCTCAGGCCTGCTGACAACAAGCACCTGCTTCCTCCAGCTGAGCCCTTGATGGCTCCAGAGACAAGCAATGAGCCTCAGGCCAGGCACTGCAGAGCCCTCTCAGCTACAATTTGAGAGTTAAGGTTCTCAGACTCTGACTTACTGACCACTCTCCTCCAGGTTTCTGCAAATCCTGAAAATTAGTAGATCTAGGCCGAGTTTGGGAATGTTTGTCCACACTTAAGAAGAGCCTGTACGAGGACTTAGATTAATTTGTGTGCCATATATTGCACTCTAGAGCTCATGCTTATTCCTATATATGTGAGCCCCCAACCACCTTTCTTGTGCATCTCAAAGAATAGCAGAACAAATACTTAAGTGTAGAAATACTGCACTTTCACAGATCCATTAAGCAAAAGTATATGAATAATTTAATAAGGGACTCAAAGGAAAAAAATTACATTTGAAGTGCTTTCTTGTAACTTTAAATACTGCAGAAACAGAAGAGTTCACTGCCATGTCCCTAGACGTGGGAGTTCAACTAGTTGGCCTGTCCAGACTCCAATATAATTAGCACCTAGCAAACTCTTCACAGATATCTTCCCAATATTTTCAAGTATCTTTTGCCTTCTTTTTAATTTCCTGTCCTTAACTGTTGTTGCTCACTATAAAATAGCAGTTATGGTTTACTCTGGAAGCAACTGAGTATCCGTGCTATCAGTGGAATACCTTTATATATTACATATTACTATACATTACTGTTTCCTCCAAAGGAACATCTGTTAACCAAGACATGAATTCTTGTGAATAAATGCTGCTGGATTTTGGAGTGCCTATGTGTGCCCTATATAGAGACATATGCATATTTGTATGTGTGTGTTTCTACATAGGCAGAGAAATATACACAATGTATATGTCACAAAAATGTAAATGGGAATAAGCTAGAAAAATTTATCAAGGAAAGAAGTATCAACTCTATGAAACACAGAGCTGATACTGCTATAAACAAAAAGAATATTGGGCCTTAACTATCTCTGGTAACAAGGGATTTAACAGCCTCTGTTAACAGGCCGTGAAATGTGTATGAACTCTTGTCGTGCCACTTAGTCCATGACTCCTACATCATATCCCAAGCAAAGGGCACCACATCAGTTTTAACAAAGCTTCCTGATTTCTGTGTGTTTTCAGTGAAATGACTGCAGAGAAAAATCCCTACAGGGTGGAGCCTGGGAGACATGGCAGGAAGCCTGGCTTGCAGTCTGTTTTTCCCGGCAGTCAACAAGCCTAAAGCACTTGCACAGAAGCAACTCTTACTCGTATCTGCAGCTGCTGCTCCCTAAAATGTTACAGACCTAGAATAAGATACTGTTTACTGTTCAGGGGACAAAATTACAAAAAAGCCTCCTCAGACATTGAGAGAAGCCCACAATGAGGAAAGCATTTTGTTCAAGCAGAACAGGACAACACAAACCTCACTGGCTCTCCCAGTACAGTTCTGATTTTTGGATATAAGGTTTGAAAATTTATCTTCTAGTTTTCAGCCATTCTTAGTTCACTTGTATGGCAAGTGAAGTTGTATGGCAGTTGTTGTATGGAAGTTGTTCACTTGTATGGCAACAGCATGCTCTGGCCTTTATTTTGCCATGGGAGAAGACAAGTTGATATTGTTTAAAATAACATTTACCTACACTGTAGGCACCTAAAAGCACCAAAATACACAGCCAGACTGAGCTTTAATGAAGCTAAAGTGGATATGGATTTAAATTTTAAATTATGTTTTAAGTTGGACCCTGTTCCATAAATTCCTCACTGCAGGGAAACTTTTTAAATGAGAAACCTTTCAAGATAAGAGGTTTTCAGGACTTCTGCAAGAAAAAAATGATACCTAGAACACAGTTTAGCGGGAATTCAAACAATAAAAAAGATTACAAACATCAAGAGGAGATTATGCTTAATTTGAATTGTTGTATGATGAATAAGTTTTCAAGATTTTGAACCACTCAAAGCCTAATTTGATGTCTTTTTATCTGATAAAAAAAAAGAAAACACTGTAAAACACTGAAAAATTCTAATCTGCATAAGCAGGGCTTCCTGCAGATTTGACATAACAGAAAAGAGGTTCATTATGTGTGTTTTGTACCTCTAAATCAACATGCCACTCTGAGTATTTTAGACAAGTGAAGTAAGGAAAGAAAACATGGGAAAAAGAAATGGTAAATACTAACACACAAATTTTGCCTCTTGGATTCTCATCACTTCCCTTATGGAAGTGATAGATATTGTTCTGGTTTTAACACATCTGTATAAATGAAGAGAAATCATGATCAAAAAAATATCAGTATTGTTATAACATGGGTCAGGTTGCAGTGATCTTTTCAATTAAGTTTTAGCAAATGTTTTTCAGTAACTGAAACATTGTTGGCTCTAAGGTCAATTGCAATGGAGTTTTTAAGGTCAGTTCTCCTCCTTTAGAATTAATCCTAATTTTCACCTACTAAAAAATCATCAGGAAGAAAGCCATTTCCAAGCACTTAAGTATATTTATTACTCTCATTTCCACCCTGATTATGCAGCTAACTGACTAGAATAAACCAATTCACTGCATATTCTAACAAGGGTGCTCTTATTGGCAGAATGACCTACACTGGCAACCTGCCTGCAAAGAGAAGTGAACTTCCATAAAAGCCAAAAGATAGCTGTGGCCACCTTTTTAGCACAAGGACACAGCCTACAGAACGTACCAGCCTCAGAATGCGCAGCCTAAGATCCAAATCTGTGTGCAGCATTTGATGCAGGCTTGGCTTGCCAAACACTCATGTGTTCATTTCTTCTGATTTGTCAGACATAGTAAGTGCTAACAATAAACACAGAGTCATAGAATTGTTTAGGCTGGAAAAGGTCTTTAGGACCCTTGAGTCCAATTGTTAACCCAGCACTCGCAAGTTCATTTCTAAACCATGTCACCAAGTGCCCCATGTACACTTCCCTGGGCAACCTGTGCCAAAGCTTGGTAACCCTTTCCATGAAGAAATTGTTCCTAGTATCCTAGCTAAACCCTCCTTGGCTGAAGCTACGTTCTCTGGTCCTATCACCTTTTATTTTGGAGAAGAGAGCGACCCCCACCTGGCTACAGCCTCCTTTCAGGGAGTTGTAGGGAGTGATAAGTCCCCCTGGGCCTCCTTCTCTCCAAAACAAACAAAATTCTCTCCAGAGCAAACAAGCCCAGCTCTATCAGCCACTCCTCAGCAGACTTGTGCTCCACACCCTTCACCAGATCTGTTGCCCTTCACTGAAGCACCTCAATGTCTTTCTTGCACTGAGGGACCCAAAAAATGAACACAGGATTCTGGCTGCAGCCTTATCACTACTGAGTACAGGCCCATGACAAGTGCCCTGGTCCTGCTGGCCACACGATTTCTGATACAGGCCAGGATGCCACTGGCCTTCTTGGCCACCTGGGTACATACTGGCATTTCCCTTTGGATTATGAGGGCTCCATTCTGCTCCCTGTCTCTGTCTTCCATCTCAAGAGGGCTAGGTACCCAGAGAACAATTGGTCTTATTATTAAATGCTTACTATTAATGCAAAGAAGGCATTAAATTCCCCAGCTTTTGTCACTATGTTTCCCACCACATCCATTAAAGGATGGAGATTCTCTTTAGACCTCCTTTTGTTGTTGATGTGTTTACAGAAACATATTTATTGTCTTTTACAGCAGTAGCCAGATTCTTGTTCTAGTAGGGCTTTAGCCCTTCTAATTTTCCCCCTGCATTACTTCACAACATCCTTGTATTCTTCCTGAGTTGCCTGCTCCTTCGTTGAAGAATTATAAACTCTCTTTTTTTTTCCTCTGAGTTCCAGTCAGAAAGAGCGCTCAGTTCTTGTCTGCTGCAAGAAGTGGGCCTTTCTGTCTGGTTGGTTGGCTTGATCTCAGAACCTTCACTGTGTCACAAGCAGAGAGGAATTAGTTTCACTTGTAAGAAGAAAAGTAATTAGGCAGGTCAGTTCAGAAAACAAAATTATCAAATTTTATTTCAGTAGGATTTGCTGCTTGAGATAATTATCCCTTAAAGATCTGAACTGGTGTTATTGAATGCCCTAATGCATTCAAACAAACCCACCCAAGAACCAAGAAGGAAAACTTCATATTTCTTTACTAGAATGATTCAAAAATACTTGAGGTCAGTGACATCTGAAAACAAAGTTCAACAAAATTGCATACATACCTTGCACCTCTAAACATCTCCTATCTTACAGACCAAAGGCTTTTGCTAATTATGCCCTAAGCATAATACCTTTATAAGTCAGCAGGGTAAACAGCTAAATAATTCATGTTAGCATAAGCCAAGCCCTCCCAGTCACTGGAAATGTTACACAACTGAAAGGAGGCAGGAGGGACACTTCTTAAAAACATATTGTGATTTTGGGATTCCACCTCAAACAAAACAGGAAAATGAAAAGCCACTTCAAAATTAATCTCACAACAAGTGTTCCTGGCAAAAACTATTTCTACTGTACGTCACGGCAATAGAACCAGGGAAAAAGTAAATGAAAATACACAAGTTGTTTGTTCCTGTATGAGGTATGAGAGAATAAAATATTGCACATTTAATACGCATTATCTTTTGAGAATGATTGTTAGAGAAAGCATTAATCAGATCTCTTTCCAGTCACATCCAAGCTATGAAGTGTTTTATGCACAATTATAATATATAAATTTTTATATTATATTTTATATATATTAAAAGCCAGGCAGTTCAATAGGACTTTCAAAATTTTAAGTTTGCTGTACTTCATATCGCATTACTACAAACTAGTGTGTGAGTGCTACAATCAGAAATGTTGTATTCATGATCAGCAGCATTATAAGGTAACTGAAACACAAAAACCAGACAGATTCAGAGATTTTGAAGATGGAAAGGGACTGTAACAACATCTAGTCTTAATCATACACCATTACATGACAAAAATCAAGGTATTTTAGGGTATTAAACAACCCCAGTTTGACAACATGATTGAAAGGTAATACACATTCCACCCTAAATAAAGCAACAGATATTTGCAGAACTTACTAAATTATAAATAAAAGCTATAATAAGCTGAAAGTAAAATAAGAGATGGTGTCTGAGTCACCAAGCCACCTCTTTAAACTAATGGATTTTATTAGAAGTCATCAAAGTGAGTGAAGCAAAAAGCAACCCAAAAGTTGATAAAAATAAATAAGGAATCCAGAGTAAAGAGTGACAGTACCCAGCTTCAATACAATCTGCATTGCTTTTGTGTGTGAAACAATTCACTCACAAAAGGAAAAATTGGAAAAAAAAATTGAAACTAATGGTAGACTCTTCTATGCCTTAATCAGAATGGTGTTTTGGAGCAAAAGATGCAAAAGGATGGAAAAAAAATTGGGGAATACAATTGCAGGAGCAAAATCTACATTGCCCCCCATTTATTCACAAACCCTACATGCAGCCCATGTGTCGTTCTGATGATTTGCTGCCATCTAGAAACGGAGCTTCATCTATGCAATCACTACTTGGATGTTCAAAGACTTTGATTTCCAAGCAAATCAATCCATGTCCTTTTATTAGTCCTAATGTCTTTAGCCAATAAAGTTGAAATGTTCAACGTATTTTTAAAGAACCTCAGCCAAATAAATTTAGGTATAAGTTAAATTCATCTAGAATAGCATGTCAGTAATAATCCCTAAGCTGTCCACAATGTTCATAACTGATTCACTTGCTTAAGTGTGTCTTGCTACCACTGTGTGATTTTGTTGCACCTCCTCATATTTCAGAGGATCTTGTACATCCCTGCTCAGGCTCACAGCTTGTTTGGATGCTAACTGCTGAACTATTACCAAACTCACACATGCAATTTCAAAGTGAAACAGAACTTATTTCTTAGGTAACCATCACATATAGGAAACGTAGAAAGGAATGTCTGTATAGAAAGTAGCTCCAAAACCCCTGAAAGGCAAATAAATAACCCAATGGATTAGTACAGTCTTACTTTTTTTTTTTTTTCTTGAAAGCAAAATTCAGATTGTACATTAGCAGTAAGACTTTCAGCACAACACAAAAGAAATAATGTGGTGCTTTGAGGACTGTGTTGTATCGGCAAACCAAAGATAATTTTCTTCCCTGGTTATAGAGTGCCCTCACTCTTATTCTGAGTCTTTTTGAGGGAATGGGTTGAGTTTGCTTTCTGCTGCCAAAGCAGAATAATTCCAGTACAACTATTTTTCATTTGTGGTGTTGTGTGGGGGTTAGAAACAGGCTTTTAATGTTTCTTAAGCAATGAAGAATGACATTACTTGGAGACAGCACTGTGACATAAATCAGTCCAATTTATGATCTAGAAGCCAGGCTGTTCCAAACCAGAAATTATCTCTGCTCTTGGTCATAGCTGTGCGATTCTTACAAGCACAGCACTTTGCCCTCTTAAGCCTTTTCTCTAAGCCATCCTTACTGGAAGGCAATGGTAAGTTTCTTCAGAAACAAGAAGTAACTGCATTCAGCTTCTTCTGAGGCAGAAAGAGAGATTCAGTCCATCTAACACAGGCAGCTAAAACACATGGAAGCGTGAGCTCTTTCCAAGCCACACCTTAAAGTCAAAGTAGATAAAAAGGCATCTAAAGAAGGAAGGTAATTTCATCCTGAAACTGCTTTCTAAAGCAGGTTAGAGGAGCTCCTCTCTGGAGCTGCCAGTTTTTCTCCAATGACAGTAAACGCAGGCTAGGATAGCTAGTGGCTTAGTTGCCATGTAGTTTTCAGCTATCTAAAGGCAGAAGACATAAGTAGTAAGTGTCTGAAAGAAAGGCATAAAACTTCTGAGAACAGCCACTGAACCACATCACTTTGCAAAGATCAGACAGTAATGGCACCACCCAGAAACAAAGACCCTGAACAGAAGGATTTTTCCTTTGCTACTACTTCACAGCATCTCAAAAGATTTCCCTCAAAAGGTTTCCATCAAAAGATTTCCATTTTCTTCCAAAAGATTTCCATCTTCCAGCTATTTTTTCCAACTCTTCTTCAAGGTCTCCACTATGTTGATAGCAGCCAGTTGCTCAAAGCAAATTACATTGATCTTATCATGATGAAAGTCAGTTTTTGTAAGGCTGTTTCTTTTAAAATGTTTTCACATAAAGTGCTTCAGAGTCCAGGTGAAGGAGGAAAAATAAGAATGCTCAGCTGAAAACATTCAAGCAACATCTAGTGCTTTAAAATAGAAATTTCAACAGTTAGGAAGACTGCTCTTTAACCTTATCACTAGAATATTTTTTCTTTTTCATTAGAGCACAAGTCCAAGTATGCCTTAGTCTCAAAGGGAAAATTTGTAAGGAAATAAAAACCTTAAATTGCACTTTGCTATAAAGATTATTTCTCTTTATTTATAATGTCCTCTAATGAGTTTCAAAATAGTTCAAAACCAGTAACAGACATAAGGAATGTGCGACATCAGTATTATATATAATTCCTTTGAAATGTTTATTTTCCTGTTGGTCCTCCACAGCACATTCATGTGTTACACAAGTTCATATCACTTGGTCTGCTTAACTGTACACTGTGCTTCCTCTGCTAACTGCAACCCTCATGAGACTTAAAACAGAGCCAAAACCAAACAAGTTCAATTTCAGAGAAACAAAGTAGGGCATCTAATGCTAATAGGGAATCTTGAGATCAAACCATTTCTAGTTTTACCACAATGTTTTAATGAGATTAACCAGGCCCCTGACAATGTCTACTTCATTTTCTCTACCTAGAAAATTTTGTCTTCTACCTGTACCACTCCCATTCTTCAGTGAAACAAATTAAGTAACAAGGCTGATTAAATAGTATTTCCAGCTCTCATGATGGGGTTTGAGTATTTTTAAATCATCCTCCCTATTAGCTTCAGTAATGTGGCTATTACCTGAGAATCGTATTTCGCTTCAGTGCTGCAGAGGCCTGGAAAATGTGGGTTTAAAGCTTGTACATGTTTGTGAATATAAAAATTTTTTTCATAACCCTCAAGAAACTAGTTAGATTTTTTGATAGGCTTGCAGCAAAAAAAATAAAGTGAGTCTAAAAGTCCCAAAGGCATCTTACCAGTGCTCTAAAAGGCAAACCACTCCAAGACAGGGAACTCAATCTGAATAGTAGCAAGAGGTTGAAATCCCTGACAAAGGATCAACAGAAAGAGAAGACTACATTGGATGTGTTTTAGGAAGAAAACTTGAAGAAATGATGGTAGCCCTGGGTCTTTCCATTACAACATGCTCTGTTGAAAATTTGTGACACTGCCTTTCCTGGTGCCATACCACACACTGAACTAAGTTTCACAACAAAATTAAGAGGACCCACAATAGCTCTCCTCACAGGCACCTGGATCAATTTATAATTGCCACTTCAAAGAGCATACATTAGGATACCACAATTATTATGGCTATACCCAGGCAAGAAAAAAAAATTGAAAAAGCTAAAGCAAATTAGGCATAATTTTGCTAAGCTGTTCCACCAATAGTAAATGCTTCCCACAGGAATCCGTGAGAACTGACTGATTGTATTTCTTTGAAAATTCCCTTTTCATCCTTGTTTTCTTTTCCACTGTCTGCAAAAAGGACTTTTAAGAAACAACTTTAAAAATCCCAAACCAATAGACAGAAGATATTCAACCACTTAATATCTACTATGCATTTCTACAGTGATTCAAAAGCATTTTGTCCTATATTTAAATAGCTAAACACAGAAATGTGAAACAGAGCTTCAGAGTCTCAGATCTTCCTTTTGCTTTCATTCCTACAGTGATGACCAGCAAGCATTGCCTATAAAAAATGCCTCCAATGGCCATGATCTTTTAAGAGGCAGAATGAACACTCCAGAGGGCTGGAAAGAGGTACCAAGATCTAAAGAGAAGACCATGGTTTGAGCATCAGTAAGAAGTCCTTCACAGCTGTAAGCAGTCAGCTGAACGTGTATTTGCCACTGGTTACATGTCCTCTTAAGTAGAATTTTGCAGGTCTTGACTCCCTGATCAGGAAACAAAGAAAGTTATGTTTCATTATATCTATTTAATCTCAGAAATTGCATTTTTTTTAGTAAAGTGAAAGGAGAGGCCACAAAATACATCCATGAGAGATGGCAGCCTATGTGTTTTTATGTAGGAGAGAAAGTTTAGCAACATCAACCATTCATGGTACAATTTTACAAAGACTGAATAGAAATCTCAAAGTCCTTTCTGCCATAACAAAAGAGAAATTCATGTGCAAGAGAACAGGAATCAACCCTTCCCTTCCAGCAGGGATTATTACTGCTGGTCGGCAGAATAGGGCACTTCATTAGGTCCTGGCATTCCAATGCAATTTTATAATAGAACCTTAAGGTAGACCCTTTAGAATATTCAAGTCCCATAGATCACATTTAGAGATTGTTTCTTTTACAGCTAACTTGGCAAGTTCTGCTGATCTCTCTGTGATGCAGCAAGCTTTCTGGAATACTTGATCCAAAAGCCCCGGAACTCAAACCTACTACATGCATGTTTTAAAGTTTAAAATGGCTATTTGTTGTAAGAATTTTGACAATAATTGCACTGTCAAAACAGCTACTGAAACCAGCCAACATCAGTCCCCAACATCAGTCCCCCTTTCATAAATGGAAAAAAGCCAGGGAAATGAAATTAAATCTTGTACCATTCCTTCATTGAATGGTTTCTGAAGTGATCAACTGAGTAAGGCAAAGAAAAACAATAACCAAACCACTTTTTCCAAAAAAGCAACTTACAGAAATGGAGACAGTGCTCTCAGCACATAAAAATTCTTCCTCAATGTAATTACTGCTGTCAGATAAGGTTGCTAAGGGTACATGCTACTGAACATAATAAGAATGGATTTCCAGCAATTATGCAGCATATTTGACTGTAAATGTCAGAGGTATCAAGTTGATAAAAAGTCACTCAGAATATAGTTCCTCCTAAACCATCAGGAATATTTTTGCTTTTAAATCAATCCACATTGAGGCAAACCCCTTTAAATACCATGACTGAACCCACATAAACTCCAAACAGCCAAACTGACCCAAGACTACAGCAGCCCCAGAAGGACCAACCCTGTCCTACCCCAGACTGAGGAACATGCCCCCAACAAACTAATGCCAGGACTTCAGTTTTCAGGGTCTCTGCTCAGAAGTTAATCTGACTGAACATTAAAATTTTAATTTTTGTTTGGTTTGGGGCTTTTTGGTAGGCCTAATTTTTCAACAACATCTACTCTCTTTTGCAGGCAGTATTACTGCCAGCTGAGTTTCACTGACAGCCAGACAGGAAACTCCACTGGATTCCAGAAGAACCACATAAGGTGTTACCCATACCTGTCATAACTTCATGGCTGCTAAGGAGAAGGGTGGGAATGGGCACTTATCTTTGTCTGAGATGAATTTACTCTGGAAAATGCCATTTATTTCCATTTGTTATAAAAAGATGAGAATGAGCACCTCAAAAGTACTTGTTTAACTTTGAAAATGTGCTTTCTCTAGTTTGGCAAATGAACAGACAGTGGGATGGTATGTCTCTTTTCTTACAGAATTCTGCTTTGTTCTGCTTCCCAGTTACATTTCAAATACTTTCAGGTTGGATCTATCTGTCCCTATCTTTCTTAGCTGCCCACATTGGACAGAAGTTAAACATCTGAACAGTTGATGTCAGATAATGCAAGTTTAAGGTGCATGCCCTCCAACTCCTTTTGCAGAAAATGGAGAGTCTTTACTAAGAGGAAAAAACCTCAAAATTTATTCAAGCAACAACATGTTTCTTAAAACAAAGTTTGTCATAATGCAAAAAATACCCAAAAATAAAAAATCAAAGTTACTACTTGGTTCTGATATATAGGAATCAAAAGTGCTCTCTCTAGAGGCTGGGAGAAGGTCCACAAATGCAAATTGTTAAGTAGGCATTTGGTGGGAATTTTTTTTAAGGGATGAATGTAGAAGATGAAATGTTTAATAATTTGGGGGACATATTAATGCTAAAATAATAAATGTTTGCAGCAAAAGTACTCCCCCTAGCTATGGAAAGTAAAATCAAACCAAATTTGACTTGTTAGCCAGATTATGACTGAGCAAGGTCAGATAAAAACAAGCTGTGTTGAATGGAATGGTAGATTCACACAGCTCAAACACAGGTCAGGCAGTTAAGCAACTGGAAATTATCAGTGAAATTTTCCAGAGCACTTTTGAAGCAGACACGGGCTCTTCAGTCATTTGCATGCTCTCATGGCCTGAATATGATGCACCAGCTTTAGCTAGAGATGGGAGAAGCACAGGCCAAAGATTATTTTGTATAATAAAGACAATACAAAAGCCAGCCTACTGTTTCTTTAGAGTAGGCAGGTTTTTGTGAGATGTGCTTAAGGAATTGCTGCAGGACCTGTACCCTCTCCAAGTATTCCAAAGCTAACTGTAGGCACTTTTTTTAATGTGTTCTTCTGACATGGCAAAAGAAAGAAAAACCCCAGAGAACTGAAGCTGAGTAAGTGTGAGGCTGCAGAAAATAACAAAATAAATCACAGAATCTCCTCCTAGAACCTGGAAAAATCTCTACAAAACCAAACTGCTGATGACTGGAAAGAAGAGCAATATATTTATTGTGAGTCTGTAGTGCTGCATTGTTTAGCAAAGACACAGAACCACTGGAAGATGGAGGGAATCTGACAGCCAGAGGAACACTGCAGCATTGATAGTGTTGGAGCAGCAAGGTGTGCCTTTGGAGCTCAGAGGCAGAGTAACATCTCTGATCAAATTTACCCTTGACTACCCATAATTAGATTCTCAATCAGAGAGCTGGCTGAGGACAGAAGATGCTGACAAGGAGAAAAACATTTTGGAAACCTAGACAGAACAGCTATACACATCCATAACCCATACTCAGGCTGGATCTTATAAAGGATTTGGATGAGCGTGGACTAGAGGCTGCAATCTACAACTTCTAGTTGCTGGCTCCCAAAGGGGGAATGAGAGCAGGATGCAGTCTGACAATGAGACTTTACAGCAATATAAAATCACAATTCTACACATCCTACCCAGTCTCACAAAATAATTAGTGAACCTGTGACTGCAGTCACACAAAAATTAATTCCCACCACCATCTTATTTTATTTCCAAACAAAACAGGAAGGCAGTGCTAATACCCACAGATCATTATTGCTAATTGCACAGACAGAAAGGAGAAAACAAAAACCTATCAGGACAGAAAGTCAGGAAGCAGAAAACTTGACCATTCTCTAAGCCAAGGGTGACTCCAGTACAGGAAGCATCATCACCAGCCAGGGCCACAGTCCTGTACAACCTGAGTGCAGCAGGCAGATCCAGATGTTGAACAGGCTCCACTGGCAGCTCCAGATATGGCGAGGGAGCAAACCAGGTGCAAGGTCTGTCCAGGGGTACAGCCAAAGGCAAAAGATGAAGCACAGACAGGTACCCCTCAAGGCAAGAGCAGAAGCCTCCAAGCCAGCTGCCTCCATCCCATGCCTCCTCCTCCTCCTCCTCCTCCTCTTCCTTTCCTGCATGTGGGCCAAGGGCAGGAACATGCTAGCTCCTCAGGACAGCCAGGGACAGGCTTCAGCACCCCATGGCATAGGCTGACAACCACTTCCCTGCCCACAGAGCTCCCAGGATGCTGGGAATCACCAAACTATCATGTTCAGCAAGATGAAAGATCCACAGGAGCTGGAGAAGAGTGGCCAGGCACACCCCAGGTGCAGGGCTCCACAGAGCAAATCTACTCTGCCACAGCAGCTGGACAGCCTGGAGGGGAAGGCGCTCCAGCAGCAGGAGCAGGAGGCAGAAAAGCAGCTTTCCTCCCTGGCATGGTCTTGATGGCTCAGTGACCAACCCAGGTGGCTGAGTGCCAGGGACAGGATGGCATGGCATGGGACAGGACAGGTTACACAGGAAAGCATCCAGGTGGATTTGGAGTGTCTGCAGAGAGGGAGGCTTTACAACCCCTGGGGCAGTCCCATCCAGAGCTCTGCCACCCTCAGTGTAAAGTTCTTCCTCAAGACCTGAAGAAGAACTCCTACAGAAACCCTCCTTGCTCTTTTCTCATCTGCCAGGTGAACTCATTTCTCAGCCTTGGGCAGCCGGAGCTGGCAGGCCTGGAGGGGCTGGAAGCCATCCCAAGCACGCAGACCACACTGGAATGGTTTGAAGCCCATGCCCTGTGAGCCAGGGACCTTGGCCGAGGAGGAGGACTGGAAACACAATATTGACAAAGGCCTGTCCCAAAGAGCTGTCCCAAGGGATGTGGACCTAAAATCTCTGGTGCTCTTGGAGATGTGGGAAGAAAGGCTGGTTTGGGTGGAGCTCTGAACAACCCAATCTAGTGAAAGGCGTCCCCGCCCATGCAAGGGGGCTCAGAATTAGATGATTTTAAAGTCCCTTTCAACCCAAACTTTTCTACGGTTCTATGATCTACAGTAACATTTTCACTCCTCTAGATTTTTTTTGTATTTCAAGGAGATGTCCAGATTTTAGAAAATTACTTATTTTCCAGAAATAACCAAAGCTTGGATTGGTTTTATAATATTTATAAATATTTATATTTGTATTTTTTCTATTTTTCTCCTTGTCTTTTTTCCTTTTTTTCCTTTTGGATTTTTGGGTTTTTTTGGTTGTTTTCTTTTAAAAAAACTCATGTATTTACCAAGGGATCTATTCTTGTCTTTATGTATATGATACATGCAGCCAATTTTTGGAAAGAAAAGTAACATGTCAAAAGAAAACTGAAGACAAGGAAAAGGAATCTGATGTCTGACCTGTATATACATGCTCCCAAACAGAAACACACCATCTCTCAAAAACACATCATTTAACTCCTAAGAAAATTATACTGAGTAAAAAATGGAAAAAAAAAATTCTTAATGGGCTTTAATGAAGGGAGATTCATTTAGAAATCACTTTCTGGTTTGTGGATTAAGATTGGAGCTGTCACACTCCAGAGAGGTTTTATATTTTATCCTTAAAACTTTCCAGCAGTACAACATTTTATGTCAAGTTTCTCCAGGCCTCATTCCCTCCTTTCCTTTAATGCATTTTACTGCTTTTCTCTGTTGGTTCTGTTCTCATACCATTGCTGTTCCCGAGACCTTTTGTGTACCAGCAGTGGTGAGGTTACTTGCTTCCACAACTAATTCATATATATGAAGAATATCCACAGAATCACTCTTTCTCTGAACCCCACAAGCAGACAATTTTTGCACAGATACAAAAACATCTAGAGTTAGAGAGTTCACAAATCAAATTTAAATCCGCTGATGTAGCTTCCAACATAATTATTCTTTTAGTGGGGTCAGAAACTATGAAGAGATCCCTCCCGAAAAGTAAGTATGTCAGCAAAATGTATGTACATTCATATTTTCTCTGTTTAATGTTCAAAAACTTGCCTGAAGGATGGACTGCACAATATTATTTACTGACATACTCCAATAAAATAAATTAATCAAAAGTGGTTTTCAAGCAGACAGATGACATAAATAATGAATGTGGGGGTTTAAAACTGGAGAGCAGCACCTCGGCCTGGTCAGCAGCAGCACACACAAGCATTGGCCATTTCTCCTGAAGAATTGCAGCCCATGGAAAGACCAGTGTTGGAGCCAGGGACCAGTATGAGGAGGGAGCATCAGAGAAAGCATTATGCATTGAGCACAACCCCCTGCACTATTCAGGGTCGAGGGGAGAGGAGTCAGAAACGCATTGTTGAAATTAAGCCTGTGGAAAGAAAAAGGGAGAAGGTGTTGTTTTATTTTTTCATTGTTGTTTTTCACTACTCAAATCTGTTTTAATGGGAATTAATTAAAGTAATTTTCCCCAGCTTGAGTCTGTTTTGCCTCCAACTGCAATTGGTAAGTCGTCTCCCTGTCTTTATCTTGACCCATTAACTTTCTCATCCTATTTTTTCCCCCAGCCTGCTGAGGATGGGGCAGTGAGAAAACAGATGGAAGGACATTTGGCTGCCAGCCAATGCTAGCTCACCATAAAACCAAAATTCAACTGCCTCCTTATCTCCTAATGCTTTCCAAATTTACCAGACCTCTTCCCTACATACTACAGTTTGTGCAAAGAGCTGAAAGGAGCTAGCTTACACAAAATGATGACCAAAATGATGATTCCCTTGGGAAATGGAAAACTAAGTAAAGTACATGTAAATTAATTGAAATAATTATGTAATAAGATCTAAAGTATTATTCAGAATGAATTTAGGCAACAGGATTAAGAGTTGTGAGCAAGGTCTCCTCAATCTAAAGTCCCAAATCCTCTCCTGAAAATGAGATACAGCTGCATGTTGAGAAAAAAAGAAAAGAACATTGAGCAAGGATCTTCCTTGGAGAAGTGAGAGAAAGGTGTCACAGTGGGCTACCTTTAATGATTTCCTTCTTAAAACAGTAAGCCAGCAAATAGGAGACCTGAGGTCAATGCTTAATTGAGCCTGATGGGATTCAAATTTATATTTTCTGCCTCCTCAAGACCCACCTTACACATTTGGCTAAATGGGGGAACCTTTCTGGATACTCTGGGCCAGAGTGCAGAGGAGAGGCTGGTAATCAGCCCCTTAAGTCTTGCTGGTGGTCATGAGTTCTGCTGCCTCCTTCTGTAAAGTCACTGAAGCAAACAAAAGCATAACCCAAACCACAGAGAAGGCCTTAATCATTGCAGTAATGTCCTTCCTTGTGCTCTCTCTCTTTTGATCAAAGAAATGTTCAGTTATTCTGCTAGCCCTGTTTACTGGAAGGCAGCCTGATTCAGGCTAGGGAAACAGTTGCCACTCAGCACTTCCTCTGCTCTTGGAGGTGAGTAACAAAAGATAAAACTCCTTCAGGCTGAGAAAGGAATTTATCCTGGTCACACATTCTCTCAGCATGTGTTCTAGCCAATTAGGCTGTAATACAAAGGATGCATAGCTGGACCATCACATCACTTTTGCAGCTTTGGAAAGGATCTGTTTCTCATGAAAGATTCTCTGTAAGCAAGCGTTAACTGAAATCTATTTGATCCAATTAAACTCCTGAAAAATGAAAGAATGACTGCCTCCTTTCTGAACCTTTGTCAGAGTCAGGGGACTTTGGTGCTAAAAGAACTGGCCTGGGGAAACCAAATCTTGGTCCCCAAAACTGCCATATCAATAGGGAGCTACGTGTAGGGAAAGATGCTTAAACGTCTAGCTCTGATGGGCTGTATTTTTGAAAGGAATTTGCCCTTATGATCTGTACTTCTCCAGCACTGAACTGGATGATCCTGCTCAGTTTTCAAGCTGAAAAAAAAAAACAGCTTCACCTCCTTGCCTAGTTTATCAACCAATTTGCTTGCCATTTTATCCAAGTATAGTGATTGCTTATCAGTTTTCTTTTCTGTCATGGACTAACCTTTCTGCCAGGCAGTTTGACTTCCAAAGTTCTTTTAAAAAATGCATAGTTCTCATTCTGAAATTAAATTACACAGGAGCATTGATGATAAGCAGTATGCACACCTGCATGCAAAAAATCCCAGGGTTAAACGAGAAGCTCTTTTATGCAAAGGAAAGAGTGAGCAGCAGAAACTTTGGAAGGGCCAAATAATGAATCAGATACTTCACTGGCAGGCCAGGCCCCAGCCTTTCCCTCAACATCTGGAAGTTGCTGCTAAGGCCAGAAGGAACAGTTATTTAAAAGACTTCTCTCCTAATTCTATCCCATTGACCAGGCTTGAAAGAGTCAAATTGCATGTGTGCCTGTCCCTTGACACTGAAGAAGCCCAAACTTTTTAAGTATTCTACTACCTATCCCACAGAAGCAATCACAGCTCTGACTCTGAACAAGACCCTTGTCTGCAGGATGTTCTTAATGATGCAGCAGGATCAAGGACTTCACAGCAACACCAGTCTCCTCATGTCACCCTCCACTTCAATTAAAATCCTCTTACTTCAGCTTATCAACCACTGAAATATCTTTTTGTTTTTTTAGGGACCCAGGATTTTAGGCATGCAAAATTACTAGGGACTTTAAATGATTGTCTCAAAATTGTAGGAAAGGAGCGTTCCTTAGGTATTTCCAGCATGTTTTGACTTTGAAAGCAGCATTCTCTGCCCATACCCACACAGCACATCAGGATGAGATCAGGATGCACATCCTTTCCTCCCACTCCCTGCTATCCCTTGAAAGACCTCAATGGCATAAGCAAAGGATGTGCCACGTATACTCCAAGATCTCTCCCCTGATCCCACAAAGGATGTCTGGGGATCTGTGTCCAACAATACTCATACAGTAGCAGACAGTCCAGGACAGTACATCTAACATGTCTATTGACTTTCAAAGCAACTTCATCCTGCCACTTTGGCCTGTGGAAGAACAGAGAGCTCTACTTAGGTTAGTAACCAAATCCCAGACTTCTACAAACCTCACTTCCTAAATCAAAGTTTTAACAAGAGTGCTCCAAATATTTTGAACTACCAGAATCATAAAGGACACCTGGCCTGCTCCCACTGCTCCACAAGCTGCTCCTTCACCTAATTTCATCTGGAAATCCCATTTATTCTTCTCCATACTCACCATCAGATCTCAATGCTGAGTTCCCCATAATTTTTCTACTTATATTTTGAAGAAACATCACAGCCAAAGCAATGTATGCTGAGGCTCTTTTTGTCAATGTATTTGTCATGATATCACTTGGAACAGCTGTTGTTCTCTGCATAAGAATTTAGTTTAAACTACCCAGTAATTTCACACATGTCCATGGTCCAGCAAACTAAGGCCAAGCTGCTTGTGAACTAAACTGCTAATTAATGATTAGAGCTGGGGTAAATGATGATATTTCCAGTTTTACCTCACTTCAAGACAGCAAAAATACCTGGAGAGCCTGGGTAATGTGAGACCCCAAGAAAAACATGGCGTGGACGCTCACAGTGGCTGTACACAAAGCCACCTTGTGCTCAAGCCAGTTTGAGCTGAGCTTTGACCCTCTTAGACCTGGACTAACTCCACAAGCCAAGGGGCTGTCTCTGCCCCAGGCTGCATAGCTTCACACACACTCTACATTCTAGCAAGATCCATTAGCCTATGAATGGCAGTGGATGAGGCCCTTGGCTAACAGGCAAACAAGACAGCCCAGCAGGAAGAAAGATGAGCTCTCTTTTATGCTACTAGGCAAGTAATTGTGGTAAATAAACAGTTAACCTGGACAGTAACTCACAAAAATTTTGTGTGGCTTCTGACAGCTAAAAAAAATTGCGTTTTTTTTTTCCACAGGGCTTCCACTTTTCAATAAATAGTTCACTGCTTGGACAGTGTTCAGCAGAAATTAGTCTTTAATTAGTATTTAACAAAATATATTCCTTAAGCTGGCTGGCTGGACTTTCCTCAACAGCCTCATTATCCTTCCTTAATGGAGTAAACAGCACATCTACAACCTTCAGGAGCAATTTAATATTTTTGCTTTTACTACTAAAGGCACCTTTATGTTCATTTCCTAGCATGGAATCAATGCCTGCGCCATGAAGACAATGTAACTCTGCTGTAATAAGGTTAGTTGTGCCTGTGATGAATTACTTTTGGCTCTTAATGATTCTCAGCATGGGGTGTCTTTGCCTCCTGCTTCACTTCTTGGAACATTTGAGTAATTTTTTTCCCTTTCAGCTGTTGTCAAATATCACTGGTTTGGATCCTAATTAAAGCACTTAATTGTTGAGCTTTGTTTTGTGCTAAGGTGGGACAAGATACTGTTTGCCCATATTATTTCTCATATTTCTATCTTACATCTTTTAAGGAAGAACTTTCTCATTGCATTCATTTAACGAGGGTTTTTTCCTACTAGAGGTGAGTTTCTCTTTCTATCACATGCATTTTTCAGTCATTCCAAATATAATGCCTCTAATCTACCATCTGGCACGTCTCAATCCTCTGTTCAAATCACTTCAAAAAGGATTCCAAGCAGAATATTCAATTAGGAAGACATGACTGAAAAACAAAAATGAAAATGTAATGATTTAGTTAAAGTCCATGGCTACTTCAGCTAGGCTATCTTCAGTTCTGCTTTCATGAACTCAAACTGTAGTCAATCAAAGCTGTTCTGGCTGTCACCTAATCATTAGAAAACACCCCCGCCTCTCCCCACAAAAAATCCCACAAACAAACAAAACCCAACCAACCAAAACAAAACCAAAACCAAAAAAAACAGACACAAAAAATCCACACAAAAATGAAACAAGAGAAGGGGAAATAAAAAGCAAGATGTCTGATCATTTATCTAGAAGAATATCTCTTATAGAAGCAGCAGATCTAGACATAAGAAATGACAATGACGTGGGGAAGGGGACTTCACATTGATTAGTGTTTATGGGACAAATGAAAGTTAATTTCTCACTTTTCACCATAGTGGCTCTTCTAAATCAGCACAAATGAATTCCTCAATAGTCCCTGTCCTAGCACATGAGTCACAGCATGGATTCCAGCTATGTTTAAGAATACAGGGGACAGAAACAGATAACCAAAATTCAAACAGAATGACCCCATCTCACAAATTGTTTCTATTTTGTAACCAGCACCCTCAGAAGATGTAGCACACAGACACCCTAACTGGCTTATCATCCAGACAGTTGACTTTCATCTTGCAAGGTGGCTATGATTATCTACTTGATTATACCCTGGCAAGAAATTGGAATGCAGAACTGTACACCTACAGGGCTTCTGGCAACAGTTCTCAATGGGATCATTAGGGAGAATAAAAGCACACAAAATTGGAAAAAGAGAACTTTCTCCCATTACTAACTACATATTTTATAAATGCTCAGCTATCATTAGTAGCTATAAATATTACAATCAAAAAAAAAAAAAAAAAAAGCAGAAAGGTTCAATACAAATAAGAAAAAATCTTTTCAATATGTTGGTAATTAGAGGACTGACCGAGTCACAAAAATTTAATATGGGGGTAAGGGAAAATTCATTAAATGCCTGAGACAGAAAAAACATCAAGGTTGTGCTATGCTTCTAAGGTTTCATGAGCAAGGTGGAAAAAATCTTAGCTAAAATAAAGTACCACCAGGGCCTCCTGCCAAATATAACAAACAGTGGGAAAATCACTCCTCAACAACAGGATACATGCAAAATGTCCAGGGCATGATACCAAGAAGGCTGCAGGCGATCAGGAAAACCACAGGAAGTAAGACAATCTACCTTGCTAGAAGATGTTAAAATATCAGCCTTGACAGAAACCGAAGGAGAGCAATTATCATTAAGGCCACAAGAGATTGCCTGACACCAGCTTTCCCACAGTACAAGGAAATTACCTAGCTTACCTTGCTTCTGCATTTTAATCACACTGGTTGTTAAAGTGTTATTTAAGGCATTGAAAGGATAAGGGTTAGAGGGTACAACATGAGTACCTATGCCAAGTCCAAAAAATCCAATGCATTACCAGAAGGGCTGTGGGGTCACAATGGGGAGCACTGAAGGTGTAATAGATAGTGAGAAAGTACCAGTGTATGCCATAAGCACTACCAGTCCTCACTACAGCTCTGGATTTTGTAGGCTCACATGAGCTCACAAAGAGTTTACATCGAGGAGATGAACTCAGCACTAAAGGAGGAATTAGACAATTAGGCTACAGCAAGCAAGGATTTCCTGGAAATCTGTGATTTTAGCACTACACTAGCAGGTCATAATATATGTGTTATGGCAGAAGCAGTTCATAAGCTTAGGGACTTATGGATATGATGAAAGCAAAAAGAACCTTTGACAAATTAAACTCCAAACCTCCATTTTGCTGAGGTGCTAATGGTGTGATGGACTTCATTAAAAAACCAACCGAACAAAACCAAAAAAAACTCACAAAAAAAAAAAAACTGCACAAAAGAAACAATCCAAAACACAAAACCAAAATAACCCACCCAAACAGACAACAAGAAGATAAAACCCTAAAAAATTACCCAAAGCAAACCTATTTAAATGCTGTATGATTTTTCCAGGGGTTTGTGTATATGGATGGTAAGACAGCTACATCACTAAATTGTAATAATTTCAAGGCTCTGGCACTCGTCAAAGAAGTCATTTGAGATCATAAATATTTCCACCAGAATATTACCCATGTTGCAGATAATTTGTTAATTTCTACCTTAAAATAAAACAGCCAGTCCCTGAGTGGGACTATTCCCCAGCAGCTTCAGGCTGCAGCATGCAACAGTGTTTACTATGTATTTGTAATCTTCTGCTGTACAGATTTTGCTCATTTGGGCTTTTTAACCCAAAAGGTGTTATTTAGAACAGGGGAGCAAAATGGTTTTAAAGCACTTTCTCTGAATGTGGGATATAGGTTTGGCTGGGAGAAGGGAAGAAGTACAGTCTGAGCTCAGTTTCCATAGTGACTTTAAGAAATCACAGCACAGACAAAAACTTGTTCAGAATGATTCCAGTTTTGCCTCCTAGCAAGGTTTTGTGCTTTCCATATTAGTGACATTCTGAAATTAGTCATGCCTGCAGAGATAAGCCTTTATCATATTAAGATCTAGGGTACTTCTACTTCTATTAAAACACATAATTTGAAATATTAATTTGACTTTTCTGGTTCTAAATTCTGGTTTTGGCTTCTTTTTCCATTTTGCTGCAGACCAAGGAATGAAAAGTCTGAGCCTAGGTGGCAAAATTCTTCTGAATTATCTACTCCTTGTATTCAGAGGGGAAAGGTCACACTGTAATGATAAAAAAGTAGGAAGCCAGCTATGCTAGAATTAAATTAGAATTCATGCTCATCCTCTCTGGAAAAACCTGACAGCTTCTCTTCTCCTTCATTAGCAGAAGGAGGCTGAGAGGGGAATGTAATGCAATAGTATGATTTAAACAGCAAATCTGAAGAGGAGGGAATGTGATAACCACAAGTAATCATTACCAAATGCAACTATATGGAAAATACCAGCATACAATCATTTTGCTTTCATGCATTTCCCTTAAGGAAAACAGTATAAAAATTAAATGTTCAAAGATTTTGCAGTCACAGGAAACAAAATGCCTCTTGGAGTAGTCACTGTGAGCAAGTATCACATGACAGCAAAAGTATTCCAGCATTAGCTTTCAACCTTTACTCTGTCTACACCTAAGGAAAACCTGGAAAAATAACAGCAGACTCTGTCTAACTCACCTACTTAAGAAACCAAGACATACAGCACTGGATATCTACGGAACAGAACCACACATCTATCTAATGAGAGCTTATCCGTAAGGAAAAGGGCCCATTTTTAGATTATATTTTACTGTGGAACTGGGCATTTCTGATCCATTTCAATGTATGATAAGTTGTTTTCTGGGAATACACAAGGTTGCATTCAAATGGAGAAAAATGAGTATGCACACAGCTCTTGGCATAAAATGGTGAAGCCCAATGAACAGCATATCTTCAAGAAATACTTGGGAGATTATTAAGAAGGCAACCCAGTCAGGCTCTTTTTAACCTTCTCCTTGTTCTCTGTAGGGAACTCAGATGACTGCTGGCAAATACCTCTGAAGGCCATACAGCCAAGTCTCACAGCTGGAAGCTTCCTGCAAGGCCACTGGAATTTGCTCCTAAACTTGCTATGTACTGCATAAAAAGCCATCAGCTCTCTGCCCAGCATATGTGCCACAGGGGCTTCTCATTTTGGGAAGAGAAGAATAAAATTAAATTTTAAAATGTGATCTGCCACAAGGCTTTTGAGGAAACAGCTTATCTGATGTGAAAATTAGAACTAAAAGGGCAGCCCTTGTATGTCCTCCTGTTGCATATGTTCGCTGAGAGGGCAGAGCTGTAATTTGTGAAAAGAATAGGAAGCCCTTTCTAAGGTATTATCAGTGTATTCCCATCTGTCACTAGTTTTCAACACCAGTGATCTAAGGCTAACCAAAGGGATGAGCTACTTCACCAGGGATACTTTCATGCAGTTTTCAGGTATGAGAATAGATCCTTTCCCATTGGAAGGATGGCCACTTCTTTCAGAAATGTCATGGATGCAGTGAATTGAAACCTTGAAACCTCTACTGTAAAAGTTGAATAGCTCTGTTATGCTCTCTCTCCGCCTCCACACACTTATATATATACATGCTACATATATATATTATGTATATTTTTATATCATATGTATATATGTTGCTTTGTTGTTGAATAGCTGCAGTTGTTTTAGCCTACAGTTCTTCTGAACAACTGACAGGAGCATTCTCTGCATTTTACAGGCAAGCTAAGCATCTGTCCAGTCTGTGACAGGGCTGAGAACTGAACTCTGCAAATAAAACCATCTTTGTCCTGTTGAGAAAAAACCCAGAACATTCATTTTTCTAACTCTTAGTGAAGAACAAGTGTTTCACTGATGTAATTTTGATAGATCAATCTATGCCATGAATCACATTAAGATTCTGTTCCAGGCCAGGACAAATCACGTCTTCTCTACAACTGCCAGGGTGACAGGAGTCTTAGGCACTCTAGCAGCAGAGGACCTTTGGTAACTCCAAACTCTTCCCTTCACACTGTGATGCACTCACTGATCCCGCTCTGAAGACACCAAGCATGTCCAAATAATGGTAGCACTGCTGGAAAACAATTCACAGACCAAACAGCGTAGCTCAAATATCCTGCAAACGTCTTGGCTGAAGCTAGGAGTTTTGTGTATATTTGGGCAGAAAGACGTGGGAGTGCCCTTCTTGGTAGGAAAGCCTCTGGTCCTTTCCCATGTATGAAATGCCAAGGAAAAATAATGAAGTTGACAGAAAAGTTACAAGGCTAGTACCCTCTGCAGTCAAATAAGAGAGTTTTCTTTTGAATGTCATTTGGAGGTGAAGGCAGAAGTGGATGAAATGGAAAAATCAAAAAAAGGGTCACAGCACCAGGATATCAAGAGTAGCCATCCCTCACAGTAATACTATAGATCTAGTACCATTACCAAATCTCTCCGCTCTTTGGATCAAAAAACTACAGCCTTGATGTCTTTCAAAGCTTTATTCACCTAAAAGACATGGGACAATTTGTTAGGAAAACAGACCCTCGAGTACATATGAAGACACAAGATAGTAGTAGGGACACCTTACTAAGTGGTGACTAAGGGATGCACTGTATCCTCAAAGGATCTCCTTGACCCTGGATCTTGGAGTGCAGATACCTAGTCCAGGAACTTCCCTGTAGTCCATTTCTCATCCCATGACCAGGCACAGCTGCTCAGCAGAGCACAGATCTAAGAACAACTAGCACAGGGCTGATCTACAGCACTGCTGTTGACCTTGCATCAAGAATAAAACATGACCAGGGCTGACTGTGGGATGCTGATGCTTGTGCACAGCACCTGGCTTATCCAAACTACAGGCTATGAGAGAGGCCTACACCACTGATAGGACAGTTCAGGAAACAGATTTTTAGTAGTAAACTGCTGTATCTGATATTCTCTGACACACATACAGACAGGCAGGACTGTGAAACTACTGCAGAATAACAGTGATGTTCAAGGTCTGTTATTCACCAAAAGGAGGTACTTTATTTTTTGTAAACTAACTGCATTTCTTTCAGCACAGACATAAAATTCATTTCACTTCTATTTGACACTTACTGTCAACATAGGGTCAGTCCCTTGTCTGTTGGGTTTTCACACAGTTCAGGGAAATGCCTGCATTTGTTTATTTTAAAAAGAGAAGATTTTTTTTCCCCCTATCAGGCATAGTATTTTTTACAGCTTATTTATACAAGATGTTAACAATGGGTGAGATTTAAGCTGACAATGTCTCCTTAAGTTAAGACTAGTTAATTCTACAGTCTAATAAATTTCAACGTTCCTATAAATATATGAACTTCTCCTTCACGCTAGGCCTAGCTTGACTTTGACAGTCTTTGAGAGAAGGTTATCAGTCCCTTTATAAAGCTGGTACAAGAATGGAGAGTGACCCAAAGCTGGACCACACTTTGAAGGGCTAGTATGATGAAAAAGAGTTGCTTTCCACCTACCATCAGTATGACTGTCTCCATCTCTCTTGCCAATACACTGGCAGTAATACTAGTAAAATATCATTCTTTAAATGGAGATAGTTCAGCTGGGACACAGGAAAACAGTGCTAAAAGAGTAAATTAAAAAGTGGCTCAAGGGCAAGTGAAAATATGACTGATTAGGCACACCAAATTACAAAGACGCAGTTACTGCTTAAATGTGCCTGAAGAACAGGGAATACCTTTTTGTTGCTTTAATGTTAACAGACTCTCTTAGTTTTTTGCCATCATCACTAGGAACTATTGCATTCATTCTTCATCCATGGATCCCTCACAGAGGGAGAATCATGGACAGATAGGTCATGCAAGGCCGGCATTGGCAACATAAACAGCCCAAGTACCCTGTCTACCCGCTCTATTCTCCATCTGCCTGGTACACTCCATGCCTCAGGTGAGAGCAAAGAGAGGCTTGAACTGGTTACAGGGCAGATTGCCTTTCTTCACATCCAGTCACGCACAGCAAAAAACTACTACTGCCTGTTACTTCTTGCCAGGTAGATATTGAGATGCTTTCCTTGGTTATTTGGGCATAAATTGTTCAAGTGACAGTGCCCTTTGGCTGTGTCCTAATGTTTTTGCATTCAAACCTGTCATTTCAGTCTAAATCTTATGTGCAGCTGCCTACATCATAATGAATGAATTATTTTAACTTTCCAAAAATAAGTATTCACATCCTTTAAAAACATCTAAGCTATTTGCACTGCCAAGGTCTTTCCCTGTCTCCTTGACATCTCTTCCTGCATTGGGATGTAAAATGAAATTCTCTGCTCCTTAGAAAAAACTGGAAAGAGCTAAAATGCAAGGAAAGGAAGGAGAGTTGCTTCTTGCCATTTTAAAGGATTGTTCCCCAAGTGTCTGTAATTTGTCCTCACGTCTGTCCTTGCTCTTTACTTCCAGTCCCCTCTGGCTTTAGCCAAGCTCAGCTGGACAGCTTCCAGTCATTTACAGGAATGAAAAGTTTAAAAATAAAATAGGAGCTTTGATCAAGAAAGAAGTTCAACAAGGAAGGAAGAAGGGAAACACAAACACTGACAACTCAGGCGAAAACCAAGGCAAAAGCAGGTTCATTAGGAGCTGACAGACATTTCTATGTCTGCTTGCAAAGCCAAAACCTTCCCTGCTGCTCTTTCTTCTTCAAAACAGTCTGATTAACAATGTAAATAATGTTCTGTTTTCACCTCTGTTTTTCCCCATGTGCCAGCAGTCTTTGCTTTTTCAATTACAAAAAGTTATTTTGCAGAAGACATCACCTGTACTGACCTCTGTGCTTGTGCATGCGCACATATGTGTATCCACAAATGCACCCACAATCATCTGTTCTTGGATTCCTATTTATTCATAGCCAATTCTCCCTCCCCCTCCTTTATTCATTTATGTCTTAACTTCAAATGTCCATGTCAGCTGCTGTTAATGGAAAGATCTCTTCACTACTTTTCTGTTATAAAGAAGGCAATAAAGCTGACATGGAAAGTACCATGCTCCTCTCAAATTTTTAATTGTAGACACAATATAGCACATTTTGCATTATATCGCAAAGTCCTCCACTCAAATTCTAAATTTCCAAAACAACCTCCACAGAAACACCTTGCTTGCTTTAGTGAAAAAGGTTGAAAGAACCTGCTCCATACGTGCAGTCTGCATTGTTTGGGACCTCCAAAAACACACTGCTCGGGTGTGCCCTAAAATGCAGCCAGGATGAAGAGCAGGGCAGCTTTGGAGAGTACATTTCCAGTAGTTGGGGTAGTTATACTGCATTCATGACACTGGGGAGCCAACTGGCCAGAAAAGTAGTAAATGTCTGCAGAACAGGCCTGATGGAGAAACCTTTGGGCAACAGGTAAGAGCATTCTGGTCAGTATATATTGTTAACAACAAAAGCAGAACCAGGTTATTGCAATCCTAATACTCCTAGTTTCTTAGCTTAAACCAAATATCTGCAAATGAACTCTGGGTGCTCCATCTTGAGCCTTTACTTTGTTGTTTATTTCTAAGACAACAAAATAAAGTAACTGTCACACTAATTAAAAGCACAAGTGAAACTCAAAGTCATAAAACTACAGGGCTTATTTGACTAATTATTTTGTTTATTACACTTCCAGATCGTGTTTCGATATTGAAAGAAAAAAAAGCACACTTAATCCAAAATGAATACACTCTCTGCCCTTCAGAGTTCATGTTGAGACCCTGGAAAAATGCCCTTTCTTCAAACTCAAACACATATTTTGCCTTGTGACTAATTTTTTCCTTGGCTTTGTTTTTTACTTTGTCATGAGAAGCCTAATTTACGATAAAGAAAAATTACAGCAAAAACATAAATTAAATTAACTTCAGGTACTGGAAACCCAGGTATTTTTGAGTAATATCACTTTTCGATTTTGACAATTACCTTTATACCCAAAAGTGATTTTTTTTTTTATTACATATGTAAATTAAATCAATAAAAATTGCATGTGTCTGCTATGTACTATGTATTTTGGAAAAGATGTTAAATATTGTAGAGGTATAATCTGCACATATAGTTCAATGTTTATTATTTTAAAATTACTGCATGCATACATATGGATGAAGAGATATTATGTGCACAGAATTCTGTGTTTTAAAATCAGAAACTATTACTAGATAATTTATTTCAATACAATAAAAGCCTGTGAAGCCTGTTGCAACCCAGACATTTATATTTTGCTACAGTATATCTTGCAACAAGGCATCAGGTTCTTTGTTGAAAATTTCAAGGGCTTGTTGGTTTATCCCAACAGTTAACTATTCTTCCTGTCAAAATTGCATCCATTGTCCAAACTCAACTGTTTCTCTTTCAAATAAATTTTGTCTGGCTTTAACTCCCAACATAACTTCTTGTTATGTTTCTTTCTGCAAGATAAAAGGGCTTTTTAAGAACCCAGCATTTTCTTCTCATAAATGTACTTGCGAAATTCACTCATCAAGTCACCTTTCTGTGCAACGAAGCTAAACAAATGGAGTTCTGTAAGTCCTTCACTAGAAGATGTATCTTACAGTTTCCCAGTCATGCTTTGCAACCCTGTCTCCACTTTTTCAATGTCATTCTCAAAGTGTATGCAGGAGATCCAAGCATGACATAACAATCTTCCGAGTATGAAGCCATTATAATCCTCCACAAGTCAATAAACTCCCACCTATTTTAAAATTAACAAAACCGAGGCAGTGAAAAAGATTGGCTCAGCTCTTTGAAGAGCAAGTATTAGAATCAGGATAAAAATACAAGAATAATTTTGTCACAGACCTGATTCTCATGTCTTATATATAACTAAAACTCTTGCCTCTATTATAGCAGCTCCTAGGTAATGTGCTACAGTGATTCTTTCCAGTATGTTTAAAAAGGGCCAGTGTCAGATTCTGGGGAACTAGATGTTGGAGAGAAGCACTACAGTAAGGGAACTGGGAGTCCTGGTCAGTGGGAAGTTGACCATGAGTCAGCAGTGCCCTGGCAGCCGGGAGGACCAAGCATGTCCTGGGGGCATCAGGCACAGCATCACCAGCCAGGCAAGGGAGAGGATTGTCCTGCTCTGCTCTGCTCTGCACTGGGGCAGCCTCACCTCAAGTGCTGGGGGCAGCTTTGGGTGCCACAATATAAAAAAGATATTAAATCATTACAAAGCATCCAAAGGAGAGCCACAAGGATGATGAAGGGTCTAGATGGGAAGCCTTATGAGGAGTGACCAAAGTAATTTTCTCTGCTTAGCCTGGAGAAGAGGAGATTGAGGGGAGACCTCATTGTGGTCTTCAACACCCTCACGAGGGGGAGTGGAAGGACAGGAACTAGTCTCTTCACTCTTGTGACCAGGGACAGGACTCCAGGAAATGGTATGAAGCTGAGGCAAGGGAGGTTTGGGTTGGATATCAGGAAAAGGTTTTTCACCCCGAGAGCGATTCTTGAGGGATGGCCACGTGCAGGTCTAAGAGTTGCACTTAATCTTTTTGGGTCCTTTCTAACCCAGGATATTCTATGATTTCATGGTCTGCATTATGGACACTAGCAGAGAAATCACAAAGCTGGAAAGTGCCCTGCCAAGTTGCCCAGCAGAAAAGAGAGACTAGGTACAATGGGCTGGAGCTCAGGAGCAGTTAAGACAGGTGGATAGTAGCAGGAGTTCATTCCAACCTCCAGTGAGTGCCAGCCCCCAGCCCTCTGCTTTGTGTGCACTACTGAGATCCTCAGCACCTCCACCTTCATGCTCCCCAAAGCAGCCCAAGACACACCTACTCGTCCCATTCATCTTCATGTCTAGACCCCACCAGTTTCAGTTATCTTTATCTCATCAAGATACAACCTCAAAATGTAGTAAGAACAGGTCATTTTCAAGGAGATTTAAACAGCAGTTATTCAAATTTCACCCTTGTCAAGATTTACACTGAGTATAGAGGAAATTTTCCTAATTAAATGAAAAAAAAAAAAAAAAACAACCAGAACTTCTTAAAATTCAAATATCAGGAAAACACCAATTGGAAGGATGAAATTATGAAGGAAAATTCGAGCTTAACTAATTATCCATTGTACATAAAAGTGAAGGAGTCATAAAACGCCTCACAGACTGTCATTAGATTCAACTTGTTTGTGTCTAATTAAGGCTAAGGTATCAAGGAAACTGCACACATATAGACAAGTGCTTGTAACCCTGTTTGCTGCCTGCATGTGACCATCCAAGGCCTGAGCACATGTACATTCTTTTTCTATTCAGACTGGATGGAGTCCACAGGAGACTGAAGAGCTACTAGAGGAAGCTCTCCCACAGCTGAGGGACAGCATCCAGCACCTGCACAGAGCTATGGACAATGGCAGGAGTGCCCTGTAGCAGGAATAGCCAGTATCCACCCACAGCACTGCTGCTCTCCAGCTGTCAAAGAGAAATGCTCACACTGAACAGAAATTAGTTGGCAGCTATGTACGTGTGTGCCAGTTATAATCTATTAATTCCTCAAGATGAACAGTCCTAATACTGAGGGTTTGTTCAGTGTTTGGTTAGTTTTTAAAAGAAAACCAAGGCTTGGCCAAGTTTTCATCCCATAAAACAACAAAACAAGAATATATATCATATTCTCACTACCTTTCTATTATAGGCACTCACAGTCTGCATTGGTAGTTGTGGTTGTAGTCCAGAAATTGCTCCTACAGTTTAACAGCCATCCAGCTCCATGGAGAACTGATATTCAATTTTGTTTTAGCCCACCCTGTTGGATTCTTTACTCATAGCTAGAGTAATTGCTGCTCCAAATCGAGAATTAATCTTATCTTCCCAAGATATCTACTCTACCCTTTTCTCCCCAACCCCCACACCTCTCCAGCACACAGACAACATGGTTGAACTCCACAATTCAAAAAAGTTTATGGAATGGGCTCTCAGGTTTGTTTTGTGGATGTGGATCTAAAGGGTGGAATAAAAGACATTTAGAAAATCATTAGCTTCCACTTCCTTTTAGAAGTCACAGGGCCATAACAAATAATCTTGAGACCTCACTACTTAAAACCCTGTAACAGGACCAGTACTCCAGGACAATGCTACACATCTTTGTAAGGCAGCACAAGCCACAGGAAATCAACATTCTGCCACAGGATATGTAATAAATATATTTTTACAGGATTTCAGAGAAGGAAATAAAGCACAAAGAAAGTGTCAATGCAACATGCTGTTCAGCTCTGGGAAGCAAAAGGCAACTAGTCTAAAAGATAATGTCTCTACTATAATGATGTGCTGAAGTGCCCCACTTTCAGTTGAAAGAATACCCATTTAAGAGCTCACCCTGGGTACTGTGCCCTCATCTGTACTTGTTTACAGGGTTCAGTAATAATGCTTAATGGATGAAAACAATATTTTTCAGAAATGTTTGAAATTATTTCCCCAATAGCTGCTCCAGTCTGGGGAGGATGCCATGTATTGCTGCCCAGTGTCCACTGCAGACCTGTATAAAGGCCTCTGGCACCTCTGCTCATGGCACCTACAGCAGTGGGGTAGTGGGGCTTGCATCTCCCTCTGCAATGGTGTCTCACATTTTCCCACTCAGAGAAATGACATGCCCAAAGACACTTCAGGCATACTGGAGACTGAAATGAGACTCCAATCTAAAGACTTTTGCCATGTTACTTTCAGAACAAACAGGCCACACCTACAGACCTGTATAAGCTGTGCAGTCTTTGTGTAAGCACTGCTCCAGCCACCACTCTACACCTTCCCAGAAAGTGAAGCTACTGTTCAAGGCACAGTGTTGGAAAACATGCTGGCTACCAGAATCCCTAACCTTGGAACCAAAGTTTAGTGATACATTCTCTACAGGCACCTCACACATGAGACTGTGAACCCCAACCTGTCACCTTAGTTATGTCAACTCAAGTGATGGAAGCCTGGGACAGCTAGACATGGAATGCATCCTGTGCTCTCCTAAAACTGCAGCCTGTGGCTATGAAAGATGATCTATGTTTGAATAAGGATTACAGAAGTAACCTTTCCTCTTGCATTCCATGTACTACTATACAACTTGAACAGTCTTTGAAAAATTACTGGCGTTGTCCCAAGAGCACAGCGAATCACCTCAGAGCCACCGGTGTGTGTTCTACCTGCCAGTGAGGGTTTAGTTCTATTTCCATTTAGGCCAAGTGGTGGCATGTGGATGCAATATGTTTCTCTGTCTCAAAGCTAACTCATCACTGCACTTTGCAGTAGTTAGCACACCAGACCTACACGGACCATGGAGATTAAACTAATTTCTGTTTCTAAGAAAATTCCTTAAACTTCCACCACTCACATGCTTAGGGATGCTTCCACATTTATGTATGGCAGTCACTTTTTCTAGTTAATCTTCTTCCACAGCACTATCAAAAGGACATCTCTTACCAGCTCTACATCCACACTGTTAAATAAAAAGGGACAAGTGGTGTGCAAGAGAATTATCATTAGTGCAAGAATGGTATCATCTTCTGATTTTTAGACCATTTCACACACTGAGCTGCACAATAGCTGGCCGCTATCAGTCCATGAGTGCTACTTGAGGGCTTTCACTTAAATAAAAAAATCCTCAAGAGTTTTGAAGGTCTCCCCCAGCAGCATCAGAGAAGTAATGATGAGATCTGAGCAGCCAGAACCAAAAAAGAAAGGCCATAAGAGGATACAACAGTAAGAAAATACATCACCTAGTAAATATATATGCTGGTGTTGCAGGTTCACCTTACCTGCAAAATCACTGCACACAGTTTTTTAAAAAATCACAGAGCCACCCAACCTCTGTCAAGTGCTGTTTCTTCCATAAGATCAATAAAAGACAGGTCACAGCATTGCACATACATTCATTTTTCTTTCCAGAAAGTTAGATTTAATAGGAAAACAAAACAAAAGCAAACACACAAAAAAAAAAAACCCACACACACAAAAAAAACAAAAACAAAACCAAAAACAAAACTGTAGATTACAAAGAAAATTTCTAAGAGCTCAAATTTATTTCTGTGGTCCTTAACCATAAGTTAGACTATCGGCCATCCCGGTAATGATCTTTATTTAGCCTGAAATATTCCTGGAAGACTGGAATATATGGTGGTGTCTTTGCTTTTAGTTTTAAATCTATCAATTAAGCTGCAAGGTAGCAGTGAAAACTGAGAAGTTAAATTGCTTAAACATGTCACAACACTTCCAGTACATTCATAAGGTTCTACATCATTTAGAGATTAAACTCATTCTACAATTTCCCTTCAACCAAAAGCAAGTATGTGGGGAAAAGTAGTGTGTCTTCATGGGTGATTGGTGAGTGGTCATCAAAGGGTGGTTGCAGCTGAATTGCAAAAGCTTAGACTTGAATTTACACATGATAATTGAGAAAATAAACAATATTGATTGCAGCTCAGTATCTTCTTTCTATCGAAGGCCAGAGAGAAGCAAGACTTGAAATTTTCTGACCAAATCAATTTCATGTAATTACCCTTGAAACATGACTTTACCATCATGATTCTGTCATGATAGTGGAAAAATAAGACTGTCAACTCAAGGCATATTATAGAAAAAAGTAGTCATGCAATATAGATATTTCCATCACCTCTAGTTACAGCAGTCATGCATGCAATTTTTATCAGCCACATTATCTCATCAACCCCCCAGTCCTCCCCAGAAGTGTCACAAATAATTTTAGAAACAGTAGAAAAATATCTACAGAGAGCATTTCCAAATATTGATGCTTCACCTGTCAAATTTGCCAAGCCTCAGAAATATATACTTTTTCACACATCTTAAAATATGTATAATAAGTCAGTAATCTGTGTCCCTCATTCTGACCTTGGGAGGAAGACAGTAGTATCACAGAGCATTATTTTTAGGGCAATTAAGCCTTACATAAATTTGTGTAAGCAACTTTCTTGTGGAGCAAGTATTTTTGTCTTTTCCTTTTTGCTAAGGGAAAAAGCAGAAAATTTAAGCCAAACTTCTCAGAGAAAGTTGAAACAAAGCCTTCCCTGATCATGCCAAATTTCCTGTCGAAATAAAATAGTACTGTAATCTAAATCAAGTGTGAAGAAATAAATAAACAGCCTTTGAGTTATCCACCATGTAAGAAGACATACAAGAGTGATGTTTGTGAAGGTGAAATTGAGACTAATTTATTTACTGTTCCTGAAACCTTTTGATAATGATCCTCACAGCTTTATTTGGAAAACTCAGTCAGTCAAACCTCCTCTCATTAGCTCACAATATGGCAAAAAAGCAGGAGACTAGCAGAAACCAAACAAGTAAAACTGAACTTGAGCCAAGTCACAGCAAAGCACAACAGGGTGGTTGCATGCACAAGAAGTACTTCATATACTTCATAGCGACTCACAAAGAACACCAAAATACTTTTTTTTTTTTTGTGACATTAATGTGTTCTAGTTGTTAAACAGTGAAAGAAGTTTTGGGGAAAAAATCCCCCATGTTAAATTAAAGAACTGAGCCCCAGAATGGCAGAAAAACTTGCTTTTTATACTTTTATAATAAATAGAGCACTAACAGTTAGTACATACAGTTGGAATCATATGGCAATATTCAAGAGTCGACTGAGACAGCAGTGGTAGGTCAAGAAGAACATTTCAGCAAGAACCATGGAAAAATTTGCAGCAGCTGAGCACAGGCTCAGCCTGAAAGCCACTGGGATGCTTGGATTGGATAAACTCGGTATCAGGAGCAGCGATGTGAGCAAGGAAAGGATTGTCAAAAAATGTGTTTGGAGGGTTTGTCATAGTGAGCTAACCCTTACTAGGAGAATGAGGTAAAACATGGGGGTAAATGGCAAAGGTGAATAAAGGCTGTTTTCAACATTTACGGGCCCACTGAATTAGAAGGGGTCCATACCTACATGGTACACACAGGGCAGGGGCAATGAACAGTCTGAGGAAGTATGGCAGGAGAAAATGAAGCCTCTGACTGAGCACTGTAAGGTCTGAGTTTCAGGAATGATGCTTGCATTGGGAGATGCTGGAATTGTGTTCAGCAGGAAATAAGAATGTGTTTCCAGAAACACATTAGGGCTCTACAAACATTCAAGACAAAACAAACAAGCAAGAGAAAAGCGAGTCACTCACTATAATCCAGAGTCCCAAGAGCTGCCACAAAGTCAGGTAAATTATAAATTATACTATGTACTACTTGCAGAGGAAACACCAGTTATTAAAAAAAAAAAAAAAACCCAAACCAAAAAACACCCAGACAACTAAAGTACCCCCTAAAGTTGCCATCAAAAGGGAGATGTCTAGAGAATCAGGTGATAACCCAAGATGGAAAATAGAGCACCCTAAGACTCTAAAAGGTCTCAAAAAAAAAGCAGCAGATTTATCTTTTGACTTTGTTATCAAAGAGAAGAAAGGAAAGCCGAAATGCTTCATGAAAAAGCCTACAAGCCATGTACAGTCTGTCTGTACTATGACAATTATTTTAAGAACTGCTCCCTATAATATCTGACTTTATTAATTTCAGTATTGTTCATAAATTCTTGTTTATATCACTTCTAAGCATACTTTCAAGATTTTCTTTTCTTTTGTTTTCAGTTGACGTTAAAAAAAAACCAACCACTGTGACATAACAATCACAAGAATGGGCAACAATGCCTGCCATAGGAATGGAAGAAGTGGAATTGCTTGAGCTGTATTTTCCCTTATTGACTTTTTACTTTTACCTTCTATCTGTTACATTCTACCTCCATGACTATCTCTATTTCTATCAACTCTATTACAGAGCTTTTGTACATACCAGATATTTTTTATTATAAGGTCACAAAATCAATCTGCTTGTGTGACCTCAAAGAACAGATTCACAAACCCTCAAAGGTTTCACTCATTCCAACCAACTGCTGCCTTTGAAAAGGTGCATAAAATGTCATCTCAAAGCATACCTCAAGGCAACCAAGTCCTGTGTAAAAATGAAAAATTGAGGCACTGACCACTCGCATTTGTGGATACAATCCTGCAGGCAAGGACTAACCCAAACTCACACGACCTTTTCTTCTCCCTGTCCTGCCAGCATCTTCTGTATATTCCAAGTTGGATTGAGTGCTTGCTAATGAATCCACAGTACCTTCTCTCCCCTCTTTTTCCCAGCATCGACATAGCTATCATAAGATCAAACTAAAACACAGGTCCAAGTAAACATGCATGATAATTTAAGAAGTTACTCTTCTTCATAAGAAAAGTCTGTCACCCGCCACTTGGTGATTGTCAGTCACTCACCAATCACTTCCTCTCCCTTTGCTAGTACTTAGCACACATTTCAAACATGCTTGCTATCCCAGAATCCT